>NC_132780.1:140837079-141138829 GCF_048418805.1 Vulpes vulpes
AGGGTTCAAAGATGGTGGCCAGGCCGCCCTCCTCGTTGTCCAGCACCTCTGTCTCCAGCATTGGCTTAGTTTTTTTGAAAAGCGAGGGAAGATTCTTAATATGAACTTCTTTTCGGAACTGTTCTCCCAAGGGTTTCTGTGGAAGACAAATGAGAAGAATTGATGCTGGGCCCTGAGTAGTGGATTGTCTGAAAGACCACAACTACAGCTGGTCTCTGGTCTGCCAGGACACATGGTCTAAGACCACAGGGTGGGTCAAGCTGGCTGGGAGCACAAGGGAAGGTATGTGACCTACCCCGATGCAGCCAGCAATGAGGCGTTTGAATTGGTCCTTCCGGCGCTTGTCAGCCACTTTCTGTAGAGTGGGGTTCAACAGCTTGCAATCAAACTGGTCTAGAGAGTCCTTCTGTATGTCAGGGATCTGCTCCATCACAGCTCTTATCTCCAGGTACCTAGGACGCTATGGAGTGGAGATATATAAAACCACTCACTGGTGCAGGCTGGGGCCTGCCACCTTTCCCATCTCCCACCACACTCATCTCTTCAGGCCACACTAGCAACCTGGCAGCTTCCTACTTTCATTATGGCCCAACTGCCTGGGAGCAGGCCCCTGGGGATGAAGCTGCAGCCAACCCTGCCTCCATGCTGTCTGACTCACCAGTGCCTCGTATATCTGGAAGGCCAGGTGGACCAAGGAAGCCATGCAGCCATCGTGTTGCCCGTGCGTCTGTAAGCCCTTCAGCACACTGGTGAAAAGCCACGTAACAGCATCTGCGAGCAGTGTCCCTGACAGCACCTGGGGACACAGCTGTGCTCAGGGCCAAAGGGGTACCCTCTGAAAGCCCCAGCAACCTGATTCTTCCAACTGATTCAGTCAGTCCTCATGAACCCAGGCTTACATAAGGGGTGAGGAGAAGAAGGGGTGAATAACCATACTTGTTTGAGCAGAGGCCAGCAGAGCTGGGTGGTCGTCCTCTGGCAAGACAGAGTATCCTTCCAGGCAAGGGAATTGAAGGCTGTAATTAATAGCGCCGTACAAACATCCTAGTGGGAAAGGATGAAGGATTACAATGAGAAAATGAACACAATTTTCTTTGTAGGCCTATGCATGAGGGGATAGTGTTTTCATAGATAAATAGCAACATGATAAAAAAGCTACTAAAGACAAGCTTATTTCTTCTCTCTGTACATCAGGCAGTCAAAAAGAAGAAAAAACAATCCACACAGAAGAGAAAACCTATGTGTAAGGAGACCAAGCTTAGGCCTGGGGGGCTGGGGTGGTGCTGAATACCACAATGTGCCCGTATGTTTTTCTGAAAGCCTTTGCCCAGGCTGGCATGGAAGACACCTTGACCTTTCCCACTCTTTTCTGGGGGCTTTAGGAACCAGGAAGTTTTAACCCATATAAAGCAGCATTATCCCAAAGAATTCTATGACAGTATCAGAGATTCAGAAAAGTGGATGCTGGCGCCATACCAGGAAAGCAGAAAAACCTCAGCTGCCCCTTCCACCCACCTCATGCTTCATTAGACATTTGCCCAGGTCTGTGAGCTCCGCCATGGTTGAGGGGGTTACCTCTGTGGCCATCATCTCGTCATCTGAAAGCAGAGAGCAGAATGTTAAGCTCCATCCTGTCAGAACAGAGAAGAGTATCCTATTCTGATGGCAGCCCACTGGGTAGGGGAAAGCTAAGTACTCTGGGCTGACTGGTAGATGAATAGTCCTGGGACAGCCAACCAGCAGCCTGAAAGGGTGTAGAAGCTCCTGCCCATGGCAGGTCTAGAGATGCCTCTGGCTGTACATTTGAAAAATAGTGAGAAATGAGATTCTCTGAATAGTTACTTAAAAAGCTACAAACACTAAGGATCTTTTGTGGCTGAAGTATTTGAAGACCCCACTGTAGCAGGCACTGACCTAGTTACTGGGGATGTTAATAGGAATAGGACAAAGTCCCTTCCCTGATGGAAGCTGACATCTTAGGGAGGAAGACAGGTAACAAATGAGCAAATGAAATAAAACAATGTCAGGCAATGACAAGTGCTATGAAGAAAAACAGAGCAAAAGAAGAATCCAGAGTGGCTGGGGTTACCAGTTTTTCTAAGTTGGCCATAGAAGACCTTTCAGAGGTAACATGTGAATGAGGCAAGGGAACAGGCCATGGATATAGCTGGGAGAAAAATTATACCGGTAGAAGTGCGAAGGCTCAGATGGAACTGTGCTGGAGGAATACAGCAAGAGAGAAGCTAGGTGCACATCTCACCCACCCCAGACTGCTACAGAAATGGTTTCTACGTGAAACTGACCAGGCTACAGAGGGACAATATTTAGGAGTCTTAGGGCAGACCTCCGGAGGGTCACACAAGGGCTCACTTACCATCTCCATCTGTAGGGGGAGCAGTACCATGGTCAGCACTTTTCTTTGAAACACAGCACACCGCTAAAGCAAGAAAGTGGGGTTACTGGGCTTATTGCCACCAGACAACAGCCACCTTTGGCTAATAAATCCCAAATGGTCTTCCGGGCAGCTGAAGATGGGGGAAAGTAGAGCACTGTCCAGGCACAAAATCACCTTCACCAGCAGAAACAGAGGTGTTTAACCAGATTGCTCTGGTCCCTGTTTAAGTTCATACAATTAACTAGAGGGAAATCATAGACTTCTCTCAGAGTAAGTGACCAAGAGGGGATGGCTGATACATCCTTGGTCTACTATGGATCTCAATCAAATAAAATGACCAAACAAGAAAAAAGAAAATTAGCCACCTTCACGTCCAAGTTTTAAAAACTTTCCCTGTTTTGACAAAATTAGGATGTTACTCCTACCACCAATCCAAATTTCTCCTGCTATTTTTAGACCATTCCCTCATATTCTGATCTTACAATATAGTTTGCAATTCACAGAATGTCCTTAAGTTGATTTAATTATTTCTTAATTGATCTGTCAGTATTGCTGTCAACATGTCTTAATGGGGTTGGGCAAGTGACCAGTTCTGTTTCCAGAAAAAGTCTTTATTACCCCTCCTTCCCACATGCCACTTACTGATTAGGTCCATGACTTCTCGGGTTAACATCCTCACCAGTTGTTCCTCTAACATCTCTTGAGACTCTGGGTTTTCATCTGCAGTGTCATCTTCTCCACTTTAGAAAAACACAGGGCCAAGTTCCAATGGCAGTGCAAAAGAGCGAAGGACAAGGAACACAGTGACCCTAACCAGACTCTCTGTGCTCACTTCCTTCTCCTGGCTTCCTTTGGTCTACATTCCACACAAATGTTGAGAACAGGACAGCAGTGATCCACTGAGGCAGACATTATTACTTGACTATATCCAGTTGGCTAGAGGTACTAGATCAAAATCCAAAGTCAGTAAGGATGTCTCAGCATCCTCCTAAGGCATCCCTTATAAAGGCTTGACCAGAGTATGCTTAACAGTCACAGACAAGCAATCTACCATCTAGGCTGAGAACGACTATAACCCACTACTTTCTAGTCCTGAATGGGAACGCTTCCACCAAGAGAAGAGATGCTCCTTACCATAGCAGGCTCCTCTGATTGATGACTTGCCATTTCTGGGAAAGCCTCTGGGAAAACAAAAGGGAAATAAATGCTAACAGCGGGGAGGTCGTTGGAATAGATAGTAGATAGTCCACTTCATGATTAAAATCAGCTGAGGAGGATTCCAGGTCTCAACAACAGAGCCTTGGGAGACCCCACAAGGTTAAACAATCAGATGTGGTTCCTATAACCTCTCCCATGCCCATGACGAGGACAGGGTATTCTATGCTTGGAAAAAAAATCAACAATACTGTAGAATTCCCAGATCTCGCTAGACCCTCATTCTTCACCCAGCTGATCCTCCTGCTTTAATCTCACAGTCAGAGCAACAGACCCAGGGGAAGCACTCTCCTGACCACCTCTCCTCCTTAACAGGAGGCTGAGAACAGAACTGGAGCCTGCAAATCTTCACAGGCAACTGAAGCAGTCTAGTTCTCAGGGGCTGCTCAACCCAGAGCCTGCTGGGGTGGCACCGCTGCATGGCCATCTGGACAGGGCCAGGAGATAACACTTCTGGGAACTACCTTGCAAGACTTGTGAGAGGCCAACCTAGGGGTCATCTTTGCTACCCTCTCTGACCAATCTCTTACCATGTGGAGGTAGGTGAAAAGAGGTCCAAGGATTGGAGACACCAGGGCTTCATAGTGCTCCGGGGGACAGAAGAGCACCAGAGGCTTCACAAAGACCCATGGCGCAGCGGGTTAAGAAGTTTTAGCACACGAGCACATACCCCTCTCATTCTAATGCACCCCTCTCCTGCCAGGCAGCAGGTGACGCCCTTCGGCACAGTCAACCCCCAAAGGAACGGCAAGATGCCAAGGACATTCTGTGTCAATAGGCAAAAATCTTCAAGCTCTTTTCCACAGACCCCACGCTGCTGAGGAATGGATATCAGGCTGCACATTAGAGGCACTTATTTGCCAGGAAAAAAAAAAAAGAGGAGGGACACTTTCGTAACCAACTCCTCTTTATTATTCTCCTTATAACTTCAGGGAAGAAAGATACTTTCAAAAACATTAAAAAAAAAAAAAAAAAAAAAGTCCAAATGAGAATAAAGTATGGGGAAGCACCCGACAGGATGTAGAAAAGAGATTAAAAAAAAAAAAAAAAGCTTTATCTTTCATATTTCCAAGAAGTGGGGCAATCAAGATTTAGCTCTAAGGAGAACGCTTTCAAGAACCCCCCGGGGCTGCCTTCCTGCTTTTCCTGCTGTTTATGCCAATCTTCTTGTCCGTTTAATGTAGTTTATCACACACTTAGATAAATGATTCCATCCATTTCACACTGCTCAGCTCTGTCTCCTCTGGTGCCCGAGAGCGACTCCTGTCTTCCATCTTCTGGCCCTTTGGGTTATCTAGGGACTTTGGAAAGGATATGAAGCATGGGTCTGAGTCGGTAGTCAGGAATATTGTTCAGGTTGACAAAGGCCGAGCTGAGGAGCTGAGTAGCAAGGTGCTCCACGGTATAGAAGTCCTGCTGCATTGAAGGACCTGCCTTCCCTAGGATATGGAAGCTGGAAGGGAGAATCACGGCCAGTGACAAATCCCACATTTGTTCCTGCAAGCCCCGAATACCCCAGGAATTTCTAGTCTACACTAAGATTTCTCAGCTAGAAAACCAGTTGTATTTGGTTCATAAGAGAACTTCGGCTTAATCAGCAAAACACCCCTCACCCATTTAAGGGAACTTGATAGATTCAGTATCTTGTTAAACACAGATCAATAGTAGCCTTCATTACTTCCTAAGTAGTATGGATTTATAATGAAGAGTCTCTCTCTTTTTTTGGGGGGGAGGGGAGCTGGCTTGGTTGAACAGAGCACTGGGGAGTGACAATGCCTGGGGTGTGGTGGGCTATGGGAGGGCAGTTACCTCCCCATCCTACAACCAGGACCCAAAGACAAAGTCTGGCTAGGATGGTGAGGATTCTGATAAAATGCAGCCCCACCCACGGTATCTTATACTGTGGTCTCAGCATTTTATGCACTGGGAACAGACAAGTTAGGTGTAAGATCTCAAGTCATGGCTTGGACCAAGACATGTATGACAATTATAAAAAAGCAAAGATAAAAAAGCCAGCCAATTCATTTTGGTGTGACACTAGAATCATGGTTTCCTGTCAAATTTTTGCCTCATCTTTCCTGTACACTAGAATTCTACATCAGAAGTCCTATTCATGGCATTCCTATACAAAAGAATAGAAATAGCATCGGTTCCTTACCAGTTTTCATAGAGGGTGCAGAAGAAACGCTGCATTCTTTCCAAGACTGTTTTGTAGACAGGAGAGTCATTCAGTTCCAAGAGAGGTTGAGGTAAGCCTAAGAGAAAGATGGGTCAGGAACATGCTATCCTGTTGTCAAGGCTCTTAACCTGCCAACACCCTATGGCAGGCAGATATGGTTGGGGAGTGAGGGTGAGAAATGCTGTAAATGCAAAGCAGCTGGCCTAATATTCCACCAGAAGGAGGTGCCAAGAGCTCCCCTCGAGGTGACTGCTACAACATGGTTTTGGTGGGGAAAGTGGTAAGCTATTTAAGTGCCCAGGACTTCAGAGTAGACCTGGGCACTCCAACTTTTTGCTTGAGTTTCTCCCAATGGGACCTGTACCAAAACACACGATAACAGCTCAAGATGATCTCTCAATAAAGCACCGGGTGCTTTTAAAGAGATACTGTGGGTCCTGTGACAGTGAGCCAGCAGAAAGCTTCAGAGATGGGCACAAATTTAGACAACTCGGATGTCTCTAGTTCTAACTTCTAACTACTGCCTTGCTCTCTTGTGTTCCAGCCGTGAGTCATTCCTCTCTATTCCTGCATGCCTCAGGATCTTGGACCTGCCATTCTGTTTGCCCAGAATGCTCAACATCTCTTGCCTCCAACCTGATGAGGTCCTTCCTATCTATCCTTCAAGTCTCCACTAGGAGGCAGTCTTTTGACTCCTCTCCAAGAAGGATGATACCTGGAGGGGTTAACACAGGGGGGAGGTGGGTGGCAGAGGGGAGAAACTGCCTCTGAAGATCTCTGTATGCTAAGATAATGAAGTAAATGCACTTGTTCCTAGAGACCCTGCTGGAACTCCATACAAAAACAGGTGGTCGAGGTCGTGCCAGGTGAGAAGGAGATGACCACCCAAGCTCACTGATGCTGCAGGCTGAGTCCATTAGAGGTAAGGTAAACATCAAGAAAAGAAAAAAGATTAGATTTCTTACCTAAAATTGCAGATTTCTCCACTTCAAGCATATCCAGAGCCTTTGTGAAAGGCTCTGCCATCTTGGCTAGCATTTCTGGTGCATATAAAGTATTATGAGTTCTGCAAGAAAAATAAGGATGCTATGTGAACTTTTCCTAGTCTGCAGAAGGAAAGAATGGGTTCCATCCTGTAACTCAGTGATACTACACTTCCACATAAATGGATCTCCCTGTCAACACTACTCCTGCAGGGGAAAGAAAATAAGGTATAAATATTTAAATGTTTCCTTAGAAACAGGAATAGACTATTTGGTTGTATGGCATTCAACACCTAAAAGTGATCAAGATGAGAAGCAAATCCTGAGACAGATGGATGATAGCACAGTCTGAAGCCAGAAAAGGAAATTCTTTTATTATTTTTAAAAAAGATTTTATTTATTTATTCATGACAGACACACAGAGGCAGAGACATAGAAAGAGGGAGGGAAAGCAGGCTCCATGCAGAGAGCCCAATGCGGGAATTGATCCCAGGACCCCAGGATCATGACCTGAGACAAAGGCAGACGCTCAACTGTTGAGCGTCCCTTTTTTCTTTTTTTAAAAATTTATTTTAAAGGGGGAAGTGGGGGGGAGAGAGAGAGCGAGAGAGCGAGAGAGCGAGAGAGCCTGCTCATGAATGCAAGTGGGAGGAAGGGCGGAGGGGGAGAGAGAGAATCCCAGGCAGACTGTAAGCTGAGTGAAGGGCCCAACCAGGGGCTCCATTTCATGACCCTAAGATCATAACCTGAGCAGAAACCAAGAATCAGATACTTCACCGACTAAGCCACCCACATGCCCAGGGAAATTTTTTTAAACCCGAGACAATGCTCAGGCACTCCCAGTTTGCAGACTCCTGGTGAGATAGGAGGAAATGTCAGAGGCACTGTGCTTTCACAGGCAACAACAATGGAGTAGGTAATGAAATGCCCTCATTTTTTCAGATGTTTGGTCTTTACTCTGAGAACCTGGACCTGACAATGCTTTGCCAATTGTTTCTGCCTCCTGGAAGAACAATCACAGTTCCCAACAGAAGACTGAAATGACTTACCTGAGCAGTTGCTGGCTGTGTATGACTAAGGACCAGTGACTGTGGACCTAATCTACCAGCCAAACACAGCTGTCTACCCCTATTAGCACAGCAATGGCACCACCAAACAATCTATAGCCAAAGAGCCCATCTTATTTTTCTTTTAAAAGTTTTTTTTTTTTTAAGATTTTATTTATTTATTCATGAGATACAGAGAGAGGGACAGAGACACAGGCAGAGGGAAAAGCAAGCTCGCTGCAAGGAGCCTGATGTGGGACTTGATCCCAGGACCCCAGGATCACGATCTGAGCCAAAGGCAGACGCTCAATCACTGAGTCATCCAGATGCCCCTTCTTTTAAAAGTTAATGATAAAACATTTCAAACATAGAAGAAATCACAGAATATGATAGACATTAGCAGGGTTAAATATTTAAGATGCACTCTGAACAGATCATTTTAGACATCCTTATTTATATTTAATAAACAGTCAACATCGCTTTTTATATCTAAACATGTATACACAGTACAATCATTTAAATTAATTCCAGCTTATCTCCCCACCTCCCTGAGAGCTAATAAGTTTGTCTATGTGTGAGAATTTCTCTATGATGGACAGAAACATGTAGAACTACTGGATACTGGTGCTTTGCAACTCATGTGCTACAAATATTTTCTCCTCGTCTGTGGCCTGACTTGCTTATACTGTTATTTCCAATAGGCTTTATGCCCTCTGCTATTTTTCCATTGTGGTAAAATACATATAACATAAAATTTAACATTTTTAAGTACAGTTCAGGGGTACTAAATATACTGTTGTGCAACCACCACTACTATCTATCCCATTTTTGCCTTATAAAAGTGAAACCTGGGACACCTGGGTGGCTCAGCGGTTGAGCGTCTGCTTTCGGCTCAGGGACTGATTCCAGGGTCCTAGGATTGAGTCCTGCTTCAGGCTCCCCGCAAGCAGCCTGCTTCTCCCTTTGTGTCTCTGCCTCTTTGTGTCGCTCTTGAATAAATAATTAAAATCTTAAAAAACTAAAGAAATAAAAGTGAAACTCCATACCTATTAAACAGTATCTCCCCATTCCTCCCTCCTCCAGCTCCTGGCAACCACCGCTATACTGTCTATGATTTTGACCACACTCGGCATCTTGGTAAGTAGAATCATACAGGCTTTATCCTTCTGTGATCACTTATTTCATTTAGCACAATGTCTGTCCTCAAGGTTCATCCATGTTGGAGCAAATTGAAGAATTTCCTTCCTTTTAAAGGTTGAATGATATTCTATGTTATGTATGGATTCATCTAGTGATGGACATCTGGGTTGTTTCTACTTTTTTTTAAAACTAAGTAATCTCTACTCAACAGGGGGCTCAAACTCACACCCTCCAGATCTAGAGTTGCACGCTCTACCAACAGCCAGCTGGGTGCCCCTGCTTCTGTTTTAGCTGGTGTGAATCATGTTGCTATGAACTTGAGTGTATAAATACCTCTTTGAGACTCTGCTTTCAATTCTTTGGATAACCCAGAACTGGAACTGCTTGATCACATGGTATTTTTATCTTTCTGAGGAACTGACTGTTCTGCACAGCAGCTGTCCCATTTCACACCCCCACCAGCAGTGTGCTTCCACGATTCCTATTAGTCTGCTCCACAGAGACCCACTGGTTCCTTAGTAGTACCTTTTCTTCAATCCTCGTTCTTTCAAGATTGTTCCTCATCCTCATTAATTTCTATTTTCCTGGGATGCCTGGGTGGCTCAGCAGTTGAGTGTCTGCCTTTCAGTCAGGGTGTGATCCCAGTTCCGGAACTGAGTCTCACATTGGGCTCCCCGTGAGGAGCCTGCTTTTCCCTCTGCCTGTCTCTGCCTCTCTCTCTCATGAATAAATAAAATCTTTTAAAACAATTTTTCCATTTTCCTATCTTGACTTCCTTTTTTAAAAAAAAATTAGTTTACTTTTGGTAATCTCTACACCCAACATGGGCCTCGAACTCACAACCCCCGAGAGATCAAGAGTCACATGTTCCTCTGAGGCAGCCCAAGAGTCCCTGCACTTTTTGCTTCTGTCATTGAAATCTGCCTTGGCAACCCTCTAGTGTATTTTTCATTTCAGTTATTGTATTTTTCAGCTCCAGGATTCTTTTTGGTTTCCTTTTAGATTTTCTATTCCTTTACTGGTATTTCCATTTTGTTCACATTGTTTTCTTGGCTTTCTCCACATCTTCCTTTAGCTCTTTAAGCACGTTTAAGACCATTGTTTTAAGTCTCTGTCTAGGGGTGCCCAAGTGGCTCAATGCCTAAAGTTGGTTAGGCATTGGACTGTTGATTTTGGCTCAGGTCATGACCTCAGGGTCATGGGATTGAGGCCTGCATTGGGCTCCGCAGAGCTCTACATTGAGCATGGGGCCTGCTTAAGATTCTCTTTCCCCTTCTGCCACCACCCGCCCACCACCGCATACATGCTCTCTTAAAATAAATAAAATCTTTGTGTAGTAGATCTGCCATTTAGATCTATTTCAGAGATAGCTAACTCTGAAAAATCATTATTTTCTTCTCCTTTCCCATACTGATTTCTTTGACTATTGTAGGCTGTCTCTGTGCTAGAGATCCACTGAGGCATAAATTTATGTTTTCTCAGGTGTTTTCTGAGCCTTTCCCTGGGCATACATAACCACTTTTCAATTTTCCCCATATATGCAGGTGTTTTGGAATGCCCTAAACTTTAAAGTCTGACACACCAAAGGGGAAAAGTGAAAAATAAGGGGGTGGGGGGGACCACTGGCCCTTTAAATCTCCTAGTGTTACTTATTTCAGCAGGAAGGGAAGAGCCTTGTAAAAATAGGGGAAGGTATAACCACCACTGCCTACTTCTATGTCTGCACCTGTGCTATCAGAAGTAGCCATCAGTGATCAGTACACAGATCTCCCATGGTTAGTGAACTGGGTCCTTTTTGTCTAGCCGGGTTCTGCAAGCTGTGTGCAAGCTGCTCCAGCCATAGACAAAAAGTAAATGAACAGACATGGTGTTCTCCAATAAAACTTTATTTACAAAATGTGTAGAGACCTATATTTGGCCCTTGGGCTGTGGTCTGCCAACTCCTGCTTTAGATCTAATAATTTATAATAAATATAAAGTAGGGGCACCTGGGTGGCTCAGTCAGTTAAATAAGTATCTGCCTTCAGCTCAGGTCATGATCTCAGGATCCTGGGATCAAGCTCTGAGTTGGGCTCACTGCTCAGCAGGGTGTCTGTTTCTCCCTCCCTCACCTGCACCCTGTGCTTGTACTTTCTCTCTCAAATAAAAAAAAAAAAAGAAAGAAATACAAAGTAGACTAAGTTAAACAGAGCTATGGAGATGCAATAAGCAAAATCCAAACTAAGGGAAATTATGCAAGTACAAACCTAGTATTTTTCACCAAGTAAACTGAAAAGATGATAGGGCAACTTACAAATTTAGAGACTTAAAAACATCTCAAACACTATATAAAAACCTAGTTTGGATCTTGAGTCTCCCCCCCCCTTAAAAAACCACCTAAAATATTTTGGGGCTATTTCCACATTGATGAGACACTTGATGATGTTAAGAAATTACTGTTACTATTTTAAGATCTAGTAATTGGAAGGTAGTTATATTGAAAAGACTCTGCTAGATCCCAGTAATTTCCCTTTTTAAAAAAAGATTTTATTTATTTATTCATGAATGACACCGAAAGAGAGAGGCAGAGACACATGCAGAGGGAGAAGCAGGGCCCATGCAGGGAGCCCTACGTGGGACTCGATCCAGGGTCTCCAGGGTCACGCTCTGGGCGGAAGGCAGCGCTAAACTGCTGGGCTGCCACGGCTGCTGCCTCTGGCCAGACTCTTAACTGGAACACTATGTACCATCTTTGGGAATCCGGTAAGGCATATTCTTACCCCAAAGCATATTTTGAACTATTATTCCCCAGTATCCCACTGGATAATGAGAATTCATAACCTACTTCCTTCTACAGTCCTGAAATTGCACTGTACCTTCTCTCATTCACGCTTCTCCAGGATTCCAGAAGGCTGTGTTAAGTTTCCTGACTTAGGTTCTAGTAGTTTGGAACATTCTGTTACGAGGTAACTAGCTTTTGCTAACATGAGGATGTGGTGGAAACCAGTTCCTTGTTGTGACACCCCTCTAAGTTTGTCTCATTCACAACAATCCTCTGGGGTTGGTGAATTTTATTCTCCCCACGTAACACACAAGAAAAAGGAAACTCAAGCAAGGTTGTTACTTTGAGTAGTTGCAGGTCATGTGGTTGCCACTCTGGCTCAGTGGGTACTGCCTGTGACTCTTGATCTTGGGGTTGTGAGTTCGAACCCCACGTCGGGTGTAGACATTACTTAAACATAGAATCTTTAAAAAAAAATGTGGAGTCTTTTGTGTTTCTCTCCAAGAAATGAGCACAATCTTGGTGGCACAAGTGTATTAAGCAATAGTTCAACAGTACTATTAGTGTGTGTCCACGCCCATGGCTTAGGGACTCTAGGCCATACCTTGCTCAGAAAGCTCAGGTAAATCAAAGAATGACCATATGTCATGGCTCAGGACGCAGTCTTCTCTACCTCTGCCTTGGTACAGAAGGAGAGCTATGACCCTAATACACATACATGTCTATCAGCCCCCACCTTGTTTCTACGCATGCCATCCTCTTGCTCATCTTTGCTCATGCTGTTTCCCTTACGTTTCCTCAGTTCTTTGCCTTATACACCTATAAAACATTCAGGTTTCAACTCCAATGTTACCTGACCCTCCATTCTCTCTTTTTAAAAAATTATTTATTTATTTATTCATGAGAGACACTGAGAGAGAGAGCCAGAGCCAGAGCCAGAGGGAGAAGCAGGCTCCATGCAGGGAGCGTGATGTGGGACTCCATCCTAGGACCATGGGATCATGCCCTGAGCCGAAGGCAGATGCTCAACCACTGAGCCACCCAGACATCCCCCTGTCCCTCTTTTCTATCAGTTAATTGCTTCCTGCTCAATGCTCCTAAAGGCTATTTAATGCAGCCATCAAAGACTTGCCAGCCACCCTACAGTTTACAGAGGGTTTTCAGAGCAATGATTTTATTAGGTTGGACGTTAATAAGAACGAATATTTATTGAAAAATACACAAACTCTGGTTTTGTTATCCAAAAAAAAAAAAAAGCAGCCTCAGAAAATGACTTGTGAAGCACTTCATTTTTCTATTCTCTGGAACAATTTGTGTAAAAGATAACTGATAAGACCCTTGAAGGTCTGGTAGAACTCGAATGTAAAATCATCTAGGTCTGGAGATTTTTTGGTCTAATTTAACTACTGACATAGTTAATGGTTAATCTTTAAGTTTTCTATTTTTCTGACTTACTCATCATAAGTTACATTTTCCCCGGAAATTATCCATTTTTTCCCTAAGCTTTCAAATATAGAAATGCTGTTATTAGCATTTTCAAATAGGTTTATTTTATTAAAGATTTTATTTATTTATTCATGAGAGAGACACAGAGAGGCAAAGACACAGGCAGAAAGAGAAGCAGGCTCCATGCAGGGAGCCCGATGTGGGACTCAATCCTGGGACTCCAGGATCACACCCTGGGCCGAAGGCAGACGCTCAAACTCTGAGCCACCCAGGTGTCCCTAGCTTTATTTTGTTAAAATAATTTCATATAGGGGATCCCTGGGTGGCTCAGCAGTTTGGCGCCTGCCTTTGGCCCAGGGCGTGATCCTGGAGTCCCGGGATCGAGTTCCGCGTCAGGCTCCCGGCATGGAGCCTGCTTCTCCCTCCTCCTGTGTCTCTGCCTCTCTCTCTCTCTATGTCTATCATAAATAAATGAATTAATCTTTAAAAAAAAAAAATAAAAAATAATTTCATACAACATAAAACTAACCAATTTATCTTTTTAATTTATTATTTTTAAATTTCTTAAAAAAGATTTTATTTGTAAGCAATGTCTACAACTGACGTGAGGCTCAAACTCTCAACTCCAAGATCAAGAGCCACATGTTCCACCAACTGAGCCAGCCAGGCACCCCCCAAATTAACCATTTTAAAAGTATGTAGACAATCAGGGTGCCTGGGTGGCCCAATCAGTTAAGCATCTGCCTCCAGCTCAGATCATGATCCCAGGATCCTGGGATCAAGTCCCATGTCAGGGCCCCTGCTTCACTGGGGAGCTTGCTTTCTCCCTCTCCCTCTGCTGCTTCCCCTGCTTGTGCTCTGTCAAATAATTAAATAAAATCTTAAAAAAAAAAAAAAAAGACACTTAACTGACCGAGCCTCCAAGTGCCCCATAATTTTTTAAAAAATTATCGTTACTATTTATTACAATCATCCTATGGGGTGTGAAGTGGCATCCTATGCTTTTGATTTACATTTCCCTAATGTCTAATGATGAGGAGCATCTTTTCATGGGCTTGCTGGCTATCTGCCTATCTTCTTTTTTTTTTTTTTTTTAATTTTTATTTATTTATTATAGTCACAGAGAGAGAGAGAGGCAGAGACATAGGCAGAGGGAGAGAAGCAGGCTCCATGCACCGGGAGCCCAACGTGGGATTCGATCCCGGGTCCCCAGGATCGCGCCCTGGGCCAAAGGCAGGCGCCAAACCGCTGCGCCACCCAGGGATCCCTCTGCCTATCTTCTTTAGAGAAATGTCTATTCAAGTCTTTTGACCATTTTTTGACTGGATCATATTTCTACATTTATCCTTTTTTTTTTTTTTTTTTTTTTTTTTTTTTATGATAGTCATACAGAGAGAAAGAGAGAGAGGCAGAGACACAGGCAGAGGGAGAAGCAGGCTCCATGCACCGGGAGCCTGATGTGGGATTCGATCCCGGGTCTCCAGGATCGCGCCCTGGGCCAAAGGCAGGCGCCAAACCACTGCGCCACCCAGGGATCCCCCTACATTTATCCTTAAGGCAGCACTAAACTAGTTTGATAATCGTAGCTTTGTAGTGAGTTGAGATTGAGAAGGTTGCATTCCTTAACTTTGTTCTTTTTCAAAACTGTTTTGACTTTCTGGAGCCCATGTTGAGAAGTTCCCTTTCTACTCATAGTCTGCTGAGTATTTTTTATCATTGAGATTTTGCAAATGCCTGAGATTTTTTATCATTGAGATTTGCAAATGTCAAATGCCTTTTCAATTAAAATGATCATGTGGGTTTTTTCCTTTGCTCTATTATCATGATGTATTACATTAGTTTATTTTCATACATTAAACTACTCTTATATCCCTGGGATAAATCCCATTTGTCATGGTATATAATCCTTTAATCATGCCATTGGAGTCAATTTGCTCCTATTTTGTGAGGCCATCCAAAACTCTGCTTTAGCCTTACCTACTGCTGTGTGGAGCCCAAGGATTGGTAAAAGAGGTAAGTACCTCTTACTCTGAAAAACTGCAGTCTGCCACCTTTTTAGTTTCTAATTTAAGTCTTTCTTGGTGGTTTGGGAAGATGGCTAATACTATGAAATGATCTCTGATAAAATCTTTCTTCCTGATTCAGTCAAGTATGACAGGGAGCAAACAAGCTATATCTATTTGATTATCCTTTAATTTCGACCTCAATTTATAATTTAAAAAGCAGATATTAACATATTAGATGTTAAACATCCCTGACTCTTCAAGAGAATCTTGTATTCCTCATGGTCTCCCCTCCTCCTGCTCAAGAAGATGATGGTACCATGGTGGCTTCATTTCTAATTTACAAAAGCCAGGGCAGGAGGGCTCAGAGTATATATTGCTTTGCTATCTCTGATTTCCAATCAGGTGCTCACAGCAGGGACATTTTTACCACCCCTACTGATGTTTAGGCTCCTGAAATATCACTTTTCATAACACACTTGGCAAGCCAGGGTTCTGTGCCTCCACATTAAAAGAAAACTATTGCTCAGCAAAGAAAAAGAAACTAGGTAATAAAAGTTTTTAGTTTTGTACAATCTGTACCTATTTGAGTATTTTACACTTACAGCTTATCTCAATTCAGACTAGTCACATTTCAAGTGCTTAAGAGCCAGCCACATGTGGCTTATGTTATCAGAGTATTTGACAAGGAGTTAAAACTCACAGCTTCAATATACAATTGGTGGAAATGTCAATTAGCACACTACTTTAGAAAACTATTTGTTTCTATCTATAAAACTGAAAATACATACCTTATGACCCAGGAATTCTACTCTTATGTGTAGGATTTCTATTACTTTTTTTTTTTTTTTTTTTTTTTTAAGATTCTATTTATTCATTCATGAGAGACACAGAGAGAAGCAGAGACACAGGCAGAGGGAGAAACAGGTTCCATGCAGGAAGCCCGACGAGGGACTTGATCCCGGGTCTCCAGATCACACCCTGGGCCGAAGGTGGCGCTAAGCCGCTGAGCCACCTGGGCTGCCCTAGGATTTCTATTCCAACTCAACAGAAACTATGTATATACCAAAAGACATTTCTAAGAATGCTAACAGCAGTACTACTGTAGTATTTGTAACAATAAATGCTGGAAACTACTGAAAAGTCCACCAATTCTAAATGAATAAATAAGCGACACAGTAATTACACAATAGATTACCATGCCAGCAATGAAAATGAACAAACCACAACTACATGCACTAATTTGGATGACTCTCACATACATTTGAGCAAGAGAAGCCAAACATGAAGGCATGCATGCTTCTGACTCGATTTATTAAAGCTCAGAAAACCAGGCAAAATGCTGAAAAGGTCAGAATACTGGTTACTCTTGTGGGTTAGGTAATGACCGAAGAGAGGTGTATGCTAAGGTTGTTTGTTCATCTGGGTGCTGATCACATGGATGTGTCACTTTGTGAAAATTCAACTACAGGCACTTATAATTCCTGTCTTTTCCTTATATCTACTTGTGCCCTTACATTATACTTCAAGATAGAAATTACTACAAAAACAAGATAAAACTCCAATAGCTCTGGATGCACAGTACTCAAAAGAAACTGTTCGATAACTATAGTGAAGATTTTTCAAAATATCTTGGTCAACATTAACTTAAACCCTCTGACAGCACAGTGCCCCAGAGAAATGAGTAATTTGCTTTGTTCAGTTGAGATGCTTGCTCTTCTACCCTGAATAAGAGGCCAAAAACCACAGGAAAAGAGCACTAACCTGTGACTCAGAAATACTATGAGATACAGAAAAGAATCAAGGGGTGCCTGGGTGGGTCTGTCAGTTATGCATCTGCCTTCTGCTCAGGACATGATCTCAGGGTCCTGAGATGGACCCTGGGTTGGGCTCCCTGCTCAGCAGGAAGTCTGCTTTTCCCTCTGTCCCTCCCCCTACTTGTGCTTTCTTTCAAAATAAATGAGTAAGATATTTTAAAATAACAAAATAAAAAAGAATCAAACTTTGCTTTGGCCAGTAAGAACTGAATTTAGCCATTGCCTACTTTCTCTGTAGTGTGTCCCTGAATCATCAAACATACCTCAGGTACAGTAAGCCTAGGCTTGGCCTACTTTCATTTGAATATGTAAACTCATGTGATTTGGAACAGTGACCTTTAATGTACGCACAAACTACCTGGAGGTCTTGCTAAAATGCAGATTCTGATTTAATATATCTGGGGTGGGGCCCTGATTTTGCATTTCAAACTCTCAGTGGCTTGCTGATGCTGCTGGTCTGAGGATTCAGCTTTGAGAATTAAAGACCTAGGAAACTGAGTGGGAACATATACCAAGTTCCTTGGTCATGTGCACCACTGCATGTTTGGTCCATTTGAGGGCAGTCTTGTTATTGATAAATTCAGACGAGCTCATTTATATACCAACCAGAAGCACCACTAAGAAAGCAAGTGTCCCGTTCCCAATGAACAATTCCTCTAGTGGCAAAAATTTGGACATATAAACCTAAAGTAAAAAATTGAGATAAAGTATAAGGAAGTAGGAGAACACAGAGAAGAGCCTCAAAAGGAGAAAAGCCATTTTGGAATCAGCCTCCATGTGCTCACTTGGAACACAAGACTTATGCAAGTGAGGACTAGTGTTATTTTTAAAAAGGAGACCCCAACTGGGAAAGAAACAAGACCTAATCCCTCATTTACTAACCACCATGATTTGAAGGAATACAAATAGATTACACTTTTGAGGTCCTTAAGGTAAAAGAATAAATAAATAAAACAATAGAAAAGCCATTATTCTAACTCACCTTATAAGAGCAAGCAAATTATCAAGAAGTTTCAGAATCTGTTCTGTGCAGGGGTTACGGAAGATTGGATTTCCACTGGGCGTATAACCCACCACGAATCCCCCAGCTTTGGCCTCTTCTAGGTCAGTGGGCCAGCAAGTTCGTTTCACAACACCCAGAATGCTATATACACAAAAGCTCATCTATAGAAAAACATAAAACAAAAGGTAAACATAAAGAGGAAGAAAAATCAAAAGTGTTATTAAACATATGCAAGGTTACAGCAAATGTGATACCAGAGGCCGGAGAGAAGGAAAGGACCCCACCCCATCCTGTCCCTTCTTTTGAGATCAGTTTAAGAAGGGTCCCTTCATTTCTATCTTCAGGACCAGTGGTAGGCTCTAGAAGTTTCCTTTCCATGAGGCTGTCCTTCAGAGGTTACAGTGAGTCTCTTGTAGGATCCCAATTAGAAGGTGGCCTGGACATGCTTCACAACCAAGTGTTTATACCGCCAATATTTCACCTTATTTTTGGCTGACCTTATACCCTCCAGCTTCATACTTGACAGCTCCTGCCCTTATCCTCACTCATTGTACTCCCAACCAACCTACTACTTGCCAGGTTAATTAGTAAGACTTTTCCAATACTGGAGCCAGGAAGAATGCTTATTTGAATAGTGAAGAACTGAAGAGTCTAAGTTTACAAGTCAGACCATCTTTAGGACACTACATGCCAGACAGCAGTGGCAGGGAGGACTCCCACTGCTGACCCAATGCTGACCTAATTCCTCATTACACCTTTGGTCTTTGGAACTATTTAGAGATCCTTAAAGCCAAAATAATGACTTCAAAGAAAAGAACATCCACTCTGCTGTGGGAACTAATTCAGGAACTAGAATGACTAAAGAAGAGGGATGCCTAGGTGGCTCAGCGGTTGGGCGTCTGCTTTTGGCTCAGGGCCTGATCCTGAGGTCCTGGGATCGAGTCCCGCATTGGACTCCCTGCATGGAACCTGCTTCTCCCTGTGCCTCTGTCTCTGCTTCTGTGTCTCTCATGAATAAATAAAATCTTAAAAAAAAAAAAAAAGAGACTAAGGAAGAAAAGAAAGGAGAAGCTTAGGGAAGTGGAGACTCCCAGATTTCTCACACACACAGGAAAAACATAAATCTGTAAGAAACTCTACAAATGGTAACACCCTACTCCTACCTGTAGCCACTGTAGCTTCCCATTCCCAGAAGAGCCGTACTCACTCGTGCACGGTTTAGACCACAGGGATCATCCAGGCCTGGGTCACAGCTCTGCCGATCAGCACCCACATAGGCAATAAAAGCATCAACATCTGACAGCACTCTGAAGGTTGGAGTGGGAAAGGCAAGTCATATCGTGATTTTAAGAAGACAGTTTCTTCCACAAAAGCTAATAAGCTATGATTATTTGGCCCCAAAGAGCAGTTGTTATAGTGAGGAATTTAATCATATTGTCAGTTGTCATTTGAAGGCTGAAACTTCTCTTCCCACTTCTAAATGTCGTTAGCAAAAAGGATGCAAGCTTGAGAATGCTACGTGGGCACAGTGAGGGTCTGTATGGCACCTATGTGGTATGGCCCCTCCTGGCTGCTCTCACTTCTCTGTGTGGGCTAGGGCTGCCATGCAGACACTGCAGGTTGTACTCTGCAGCCTCATGACTATACTATCCATTTTTACTCATTTCTTCCCTTTCTCTACACCTCGGTAGAGAATAAAAGACTGCTTTTGGAAGACTTCAGATGTCACTGATGGGGCGCCACTACACCCTGATATCCTTACACTGCCCCCTGGGCCCAGCTCTTAGAATCTAGAATGGGCACTCGAGTGCAGTGAGGGTCTGGGGCAAACGCTCTCCTCTACCTGTGCATGTCTTCAGAAAGCCAGATGCTGGCCACTGGTGCCATCAGCTCCTCTAGGAACACCTTCTGACGCTCGTAGTTCTTGAATTGGTTGCTAATGAGAACCAGGGCTTCCATGAGGGCACACTTCTCCATTTGTGTCAAGAGTAACTCATTGGAGAGGAGTTGCTTCACATGGTTATAAAGCATGTCAAAATTGGGCTGCAGATTACAAAGAAAAAAACCCAAAGGTGGTGAAGGTCTAATTTTTAAGGAGAGGTGGGTCACTCAAGGAAGGTGGAAAGAGAATCAAGGCATTCCTAGGAAGGTCAGGCCTGTAAGACTGTCACTTAGTCATTTAGTTATAATGCTCTTCTTTTGCCTCAACAAGCAAGGCAATTTATGCAGATGGCTCATGTCTTGAATATTTGGGTAATTTTACTTTCCCATACTACAACTGTGAAAACAATAGGTCCTTTTTTCTATTTCAATTTTATAATATATTCACGGACAAAAATCAGCTTGTTTATTTATATCATTAGACACATAACTACTGTGTATTTAGAGAAGAAATTTTTGGCTTATTTCTAATCTGGAATAGTACTAAATTTCCTACAGAAACCCTCCAAAAGAGGTTGGGATTTGCATCTGGCTTCTCTCAAGATTAGGCACACCATTTGGCAGTAAACAACAGCACACAGGAAAGATGTGTACATTGACAGGAAAAATCTGGTCATCTACATTGGAAAAGAACTATTCCTTTTGAAGGAATGTATCTGCATTTTTGACTCCACTACCAGGTAGGAGAGGAAGAAGGCACCAACTCAAGAATGCTTATTTGAAACGAAGCTACAGTTCCCAGTTTTCTCTTTATGTGAGGTATAATTAGGGCTGGATTTGTAGAGGAATGTAACTAAACTTGATAGGTCTCAGTGGCTACTTGGTCAGAGTGCAGTGGCTTACCAATACAAGCTGGGGGTAGTCACGACATGTCTTAATGATGGAGGAACAAGCATGTCTCCTCACATTCCTCACTGCTCGGGTTCTGGGGGCCTGAGAAGACATAGTCAAGAAACTTGGAGCATTTTAATGTAATTTACAGATGCTGCATAGAATCACATAAAATATTTCCTTCAGAGGCAAATTCACAAATCAATTTTCACAACATGGGAGTTTAATGAAGTGACATTTATAGTCACTATGAATCCCCATGTTCACTGTTTTGCCTTAGAGTATCTCTTGAATAAAACACCATATTGTATGACCATCTCCTGCCTTTACTAACCCCTTCTCCCTATAAAAAAAACAATAATCTAGACTTAGGTGTTCAGCATTCATACTTTCGCTTTCCAGAAGTTAGGAATTGTTGGTTGAATTAAATGGTCTTACCTTACTTTCTTCAACAGTTTCAAAAGTGACAGATGAAAATAGCTAAAGGTAAGAAAGAAAAGGTTACTCATCAGTATCAAATGCATAAAGTATTTTTAAATAGTAGCATAAAGTTTCCAACAAAATCTCAAAAGTATAAACAATATACTAACAAAACGGTTTTCAACTGGTGTTACAAAGTTTCAGAGGCTCATTTTCTCAGATAACTCTGCAAGAGGCTTGAATTCACAACTTTACCATCAAAAGTTTTATAAAGATGGAGATTAGAGAATCCCTAAACAATCCAAGCTATCAGCCAAACACTCAAGCTATAGTGATACTCTCTCTGATTCTACTGTGTAACTTCTCATCGACTCTTTAACCTAATACAGCGTTGACTACTGCCCTAAATCACCAGGAAGGAGTTATACTTTAACAAAGGTCTAATCAAGAAACCCAATGAAGTGGTGTCTAGGTGGCTCAGTCGGTTAAGTGTCTGCCTTCGGCTCAGGTCATGATCTCATGGTCCTGGGATTGAGCTCTGTGTGGGGCTCCCTGCTCATCAGGGAGTCTGCTTCTCCTTCACTCTCTGCCCCTCCCCTCTGCTTTCTCTCTCTCTTGCTCTCGTGAATAAAATCTTAAAAAAAAAGAAAAAGAAACCCAATAGATATTGCCTTGTTCTTAAAGAATTTCTGTTGTAATAAATGAGCCTATCTTTATGAAGTTCTGCTGATCTTTGTAGCATGACATTTTGTCATTTACCTGCCTTTACCTTTTTTTTTTTTTTTTAAGATTTATTTATTCATGAGAAACACAGAGAGACAGAAGCAGAAACAGGCTCCATGCAGGGAGCCCGATGTGGGACTCGACCCCAAGACTCCAGGATCACACCCTGAGCCAAAGGCAGATGCTCAACCGCTGAGCCACCCAGGCATCCCTATCTACTTTTACCGTTATTCTTCTTTGGGGAATTCTCATTCTTCACCCTCCTCCCCCCAGTGATGGTAATTAACAAGGTTTCCCTGCTTGAGCCACATGTCCAACTCTACATTCATATCACCCTCCTTCCTAGGGTTTCACCTCTGCTCTAAGCCCCTCTACAATAATGCCACCTTAATACTGTATTTTTGAGACTCTAGACCTTTAACTTCAAATAGCCAATTTACTATAAAGTGTCTTCTCCTGGATGTTGTACATACACTTCAAATGTAGTATTCCCAAACTGAACTCATCCCTCCTCCTCATTCTACGGATTCCATTATTCTTACTCAGGTACTGTTCTACTACTCACATAAACTGGAAACCCACAAACCATCCACACCAACCATCCCTCTCACAAATCCCTTTCTAATAAACTGACAGCATACTGAGACCCTTTCTTTAGGTATTCTCTTCCACTTCTCAGTACACTTGTCTATTAATTATAATGCCACATGGGTACAACAACTGTTATGTGATTTTATTTCCAAAGAGAGTGCCTGAGGGGAAGTGAGGCTTTTCTACCAGCATGGTGCCTGATCTGCAGTAAGTATTGAATACCTGATGAATGACTAAATGATGGTTTTATTGGCTTGTCTCAAAGACTCTCGAAAACAGTCTCAAAAAATTAGTTCAAAAATATCCAACCAAAGTTTAAAAAGGAGATGGAATTTACCTTAGAGAAGACCTGGGGCAGGAACTCTGGTCTGTAGGTGACAAATGGAAAGAGTGCTGAGACATTAGTGAGGACACAGGACAGGATGAGAGGATCCTTGGTGTCAAAGTTCAGGACCATTTGCAACAGCTCTATTCCATCATTAACAGGAACTGCCTGCATTACAGACAATGAAAAGGATGTTGACATGGCTGATAAGCACTTCTGGTAAAATTTCCTTTAGGCTTTGGTTTTATATACTGCTTTTCAACCTGGAAATTTCAAGCATTACCCCATGTTATTAAAACGTTTCCTAAATGACGCTACCACATGCCATCTTAAGAATGTGGCTTTTCCTAATACTAGAAAGTGAGAACATTGCTGTTCATTAGTGCTAATACATCTTTGTGGGAAAAATTTTTGGCTACATTTTCGATTATTTCATTTGGGGGACAGACTTTTGGGGATGGCTATAATTACTGAATCAAGAGGTATGAAAATTTCTAAGTCAAATTGTTTTTCTTCTTTACAGGTTTTATCAGTTGATTCTCTGTTCACCAATATGCCCTTCTTACCATGTTCTCAGCAGCAGTTTGAGTTTATTCTCTAAAGCTTTTGCAGTAAATAAAAAGAGTTTATTAAAAATTTGCATTTTGGGATGCCTGGGTGGCTCAGTGGTTAAGCATCTGCCTTCAGCTCAGGTCATGATCCCGGGGTCCTGGATCAAGTCTCGCACTGGGCTCCCTGCAGGGAGCCTGCTTCTCCTTCTGCCTGTGTCTTTGCCTCTCATGAATAAATAGTTTTTAAAAAATTTGTATTTCTTCAGTTGCTAATGAGGACTGAATTTTTTCATATTTATTAATGACTTTAGTTTCTCTTCTCTATATAAATCTGATATCTTTTGTCTCTTTCTTCACTGGGTTCTTGTGCTTTTATTAATTTGTGTATAAAGAACAAAATCTTATTGTGAAATATTCCAGACCTTTAAAAAAGTATAAGCAATACTTTAATAACTCTCCAAGTGACGACCTGGAGATGTACAATGTTATTGATAGAGTGGCTGCTCTGTGTACATATCTTCTTCTTCAGCCCTAGATGTGGCCACTATCCTGAATTTGGTGTTCACAATGTCAAGGATTCCATCATTTCTGTGTACTTCTGTCACAAATGTATATATTCATAATTACACAGAAAATTGTATGCTTTGGGGTCAACATAGTGTTTATGAGAATCATCCTTGGGACAGCTGAGTGGCTTAGCGATTGGGCATCTGCCTTTGGTTCAGGGTGAGTTCCGGATTCCTGGGATCAAGTCCAACATCGGGCTCCTTGCATGGAACCTGCTTCTCTCTCTGCCTCTCTTTCTGCCTCTCTCATGAATAATAAATAAAAATCTTAAAAAAAAAAAAAAAAAAAGAATCATCCTTATCCATAGCATACCCGAGTTCCTTTTCACTGCTATAATCTATTCTGCATAATCTATTGAGGGATATTAAGTTTTTTCCTTGGCTCAACACACAAGCATTCTATAGAATGTTGGTGCCTCAATGCAGATACAGAGTTTCTTCAGAACACTTAGGAATGAAGTTGCTGGGTTATAAGGCTAGGCATTTTCAACTAGATATTGTCAAATTATTCTCCAATGTTGTGATATCAATCGTACTCAAAAGGCAATGTTTAGGAAATAGACTTTTTTTATAGTAAGAGTACTAATCCCATCATATTTATTGCAAATATTGTTCCAAGTTTGCCTTTCAAAGTTTATTTCATATGTTTTTTAAAAAGTGGTTAAAACCATTCACTTTTTTTGTGATTACTTTCATTGTTTTTCAACTTAGGGACCTTTCCCCAAACAGTTAATTTTACCTAATGCTATTTATTCAATTATCAAATCCTTCTCAATTTCTTTGGGATGCTTATATATACCCCAGGTTGTTTCTGGGCTATTTTGTCCCAATGAACCATATCTAATGTCAGTACACACTCTGCCTTTAAAATATTACTCAGCCATTAGAAATGACGAATACCCACCATCTGCTTCAATGTGGATAGAACTGGAGGGTATTATACTGAGTGAAGTAAGTCAATCAGAGAAGAACAATTATTATATGCTTTCATTCATTTGGGGAATATAAAAAATAGTGAAAGGGATTTAAAGGGGAAAGGAGAGAAAATGAGTGGGAAAAATCAGAGAGGGGACAGAACACGAGAGACTCCTAACTCTGGGAAACAAACAAAGGGTAGTGGAAGGGGAGGTGGGCAGGGAGATGAGGTGACTGGGTGATGGGCACTGAGGGGGGGGGCACTTGATGGGATGAGCACTAGATGTTATACTATATGTTGGCAAATAGAACTCCAATAAAAAATATACAAAAAAATAAAATACCACAGCTTTATATTTTACTATCTGAGGCAAATCAACCCTTGTCTTTTTCAAAAAATTTGATTCTTTCCCCCTCTAAAGCTATTCCCTATATGGATCCATTGCCAAAGTGAGTCTTCTGGAAATATAAACTCAGCTAATGCCACTACAAATGAGAGGAATAGCTTTTCAAAAAACTATTTTTTAAAAAAGATTTTATTTATTTGAGAGAGAGAAAGAGAGAAAGCAAGCACAAGCAGGGGGAGTGGCAGGCAGAGGGAGAGAGAAAAGCAGACTCCCCTCTGAGCAGGGAGCCCAATGTGGTGTTTAATCCCAGGACCCCCAGGACCATGACCTGAGCCGAAGGTAGATGCTTTTTTTTTTTCCTCCCCGAAGGTAGATGCTTAAACCGACTGAGCCACCCAGGTGCCTATTTGGTGGTCATAATCTCATGGGTCCTAGGATTAAGTCCTACGTCTGTTCCTCCCTATCCTTCTGTGCACTTTCTCTCTCAAATAAATAAAAATAAAATCTTTAAAACAAAGCTCTTTTAGCCAAAGAATCTCTTAGTCAAATTCTTTCATAGGCTACCAACCAGGCTCCTCTGACAGACCCTGCATGAGGGTGAGGATTGAGAAGAAAGTGAGCAATGATGCAGAGTCAGAAACTGAAAGTAGCAAGTGAGAATGTAACAGGCTAAGATCTGTCACTTGCACACTCCTAGGACATATAAAGTGTTACAGTTTCCTTTACAAGTAGTGAGTAATTTCATCATACACACATTCATCAGAAACTCACTTTTCTTGATTAATAATGCTTCATTCTGACCCATTTCACTTTGGTGAAGAACAAAAGGTTTGGGAGTCAAAAGTTTACTTTAAGTCACTAATAAAAGCCTAAATTGGATTCTCCTGAGGAAAAGAATTTTGTTCCGTTTTCTTTTTTTTTTTTTTTTAAGATTTATTTATTTATTTATGAGAGAGAGAGAATGAGAGAGAGAGAGGCAGAGACACAGGCAGAGGGAGAAGCAGGCTCCATACCAGGAGCCCGACGCGGGATTCGATCCCGGGACTCCAGGATCGGGCCCTGGGCCAAAGGCAGGCGCCAAACCACTGAGCCACCCAGGGATCCCTGTTCTGTTTTCTCCCCATCAACTTTTCTGACTCCTACTCAGTTTCTAATTGTTACCTTTGCTTTGTCCCCAGCTCATATCTTTCTCTCATATGCTATCTAATCTTTTTGTACCTTTTGACCAACTAATATTGGGCATTTTGACCAAATATCATCATATTCAAGGACATATCATACAATCCAGCCTACAACCAACTAGGCACCCCCCATGCCCCAGTGCCCAATACTGCCAGTCCTTTCATACAATTTAAAGACAAATATATCTGAAAAATCCTAACCATTTCATTCTTTTGATTTCCAGCAGGATCATACCCAAATATGTGGATCCATCAGTGTCTATCTTTAAAAATGGCAGGAAAGGAAACCCCAGGGCCATTTCCCTTGATTTAATAAAGGGCTTTCTTGATTAGATAGTCCCCACCTAAACATGACAAAGGGCTCATTTAGTAAAAAATGCAGGATCCAAGAAGGATTTCCTTCCTAAACTTTGGAAAAACTCTGAATGCCATCATTTCAAACTCAAATCAATATATAAGTAGATGAAGTTAATGATTATAAGTTCTAATTTGTTAACATGCCATTTGTGAGAAAATATACTATATCCCACTTATCTTCAAGGGATTTAGATTTTTCTAACAACTAACCTGAAATATACTAAAACGTAATCATCCTGAAATGAGCAATCTAATGCTTTAACCCAGTTAATTACAGCTGCATCTAAGGTAGATAATGGGGGTGCCTGGGTGGCTTAGTCCGTTAAGCATCTGCCTTCAGCTGAGACCATGATACCAAGGTCCTGGAGAGCCCCCATGTTGGGCTCCCTGCTCAGTGGGAAGTCTGCTTCTCCTTCTCCTTCTCCTTCTCCCCTTGCTCATGTTCTCTCATTATCTCTAATAAATAGTTAAAAAAAAAAATAAGGCAGAAAGGGTGATAGGTCACCTGAAGCATACAAAAACAAGACCACTGGGATCCCTGGGTGGCTCAGTGGTTTGGCGCCTGCCTTTGGCCCAGGGCGCGATCCTGGAATCCCGGGATCGAGTCCCACGTCGGGCTCCCGTTATGGAGCCTGCTTCTCCCTTCTCCTGTGTCTCTGCCTCTGTGTGTGTGTGTGTGTGTGTGTGTGTGTGTGTGTGTGTTCTATCATGAATAATAAATAAACAAATCTTAAAAAAAAAAAACAAAACAAGACCACTGTATTCAGATCATTAAGGGAAGAGGACACTGATCAGCTAACAAGAACACTGGGTTTATCTGATATAAACTAAAAGAGTACTTAATGGCAAATGTCTCTGAAGATCTTTCAATTCAAGATTACCCTTGCTGTTCTCCCTGCAATAGTCATCTTACCTGTACTTCACTGTTATGAACAGTCTTGTCTTACTATCTCCTTAACATAAATACTGACCACTGTAGGCTTGGAGTCAAACCTGAATTTGGGGCCCAGCCCTGCTGTTTACTAGAGATTTGAACTTGAGTATGTTATTTAATCTCTCTGATTCAACATTTCCTCTTCTGTGAGATGCATACCCACAGATTTTCCTATTCTTCTGTCAGTTCTAAAAAGATCAAAATCAGCTCAGCTGTTGAGTGTCTACCTTCGGCTCAGAGCGTGATCCTGGAGTCCAGGATCAAGTCCCACACTGGGCTCCTTGCAGGGAGCCTGCTTTTCCCTCTGCCTATGTCTCTGCCTCTCTCTGTGTGTCTCATGAATAAATAAATAAAATCTTAAAAAAAAAAAAATCAAAATCATTATGCAATCAGGATAGAAAACACTTACTTCTTTATCTAATGTCCGAAACATCTGGTTGATCACACTTTCCAAAAAAAAAGTCATGGCTTCCCATTGCACGAATGAAGATGAGAAGATGGAGCAGAGGCCACCTTCTCCAGTTCCAGCTGTAGGAGAACAGAGTTGTAAAACACAAACACATACGAGTGTGCAAACACAATTGCAGGATCACAGAAGACACAGAGAGATAATGGGGACTTAGGGACCACTTAATTTCACAGTTGAAAGAACAAAATAATCGAATCCCTCGCAGCCTGGGGAATAAAAAGAATGAAAAGTAGAGAGAGGGCCTATCCTGCCTCCACCTTCCATAATGAGCTGTCAAAATTCACCTCTGTGAGTCCTATCTATGAAACCACTTTGAGGGATGCCTGGGTGGCTTAGTGGTTAGCGTCTGCCTTTGGCACAGGTTGTGATCCGGGGTCC
Source organism: Vulpes vulpes (assembly GCF_048418805.1). Classification (NCBI taxonomy): domain Eukaryota; kingdom Metazoa; phylum Chordata; class Mammalia; order Carnivora; family Canidae; genus Vulpes; species Vulpes vulpes. The sequence goes on from NC_132780.1 coordinate 140,865,597, forward strand.
AGGGATTGAATCCCAAATTGGGCTCCCTGTAGGGAGCCTGCTTCTCCCTTGTGTCTCTCATGAATAAATAAATAAAATCTTAAAAAAAAAGCCCACTTTGAATATTGAATGAGGATAAACATAAACATCAGAAACAGTGTCTGGTCAATCATAGGTAACTGATAAATATCAATTAGTTTCTCCCTTCCTTGTTCTTTATAACTTGTCCATGAGAATCTAAATAATTAGGATATTTGAGACCATAAAGAATCCTTCCATGAAAAACTGGTATAAGACACAAAATGCTGCTTCATATCTAGGAGCCTCCTGACAACTTCAAGTTCTAGAGAATTGTGCCACCCTCAAGTTCATAGGTATCATCAACGTACATCACTCAAACAGCAAGGTACAGACGAAAAGATTTATCCTCTTTTCTTGCTTCCATATAGTATTCCCATTTACTAGCTTTATCTTGGTGCAACATATTTGGGCCTCTACAAACATTCAAGTTAACCAGATACCACGGACCTTGAGAGTCAGTTGTAAATACCCAAAACAGAATGTTAAATCCCATATATACCAAGTTAACTAGTGTAGCTAGTAACTGACTATAAATATGGAACATTTCTAAAGGAGTGCCTTATACCTTCTCCTGTCACCCACAGCATGCATTAATTAGTAAGACAACAGACAGATGATATGGAATACAGAGAAGTTACCCAGCTTATGCATTTGAGTACAAAAGTGTTATTTTGATTTTGTATAAAGCAGCATTTCCAAAAGCTCTGAGGTGGCTGAGTGATACAGAAAGTCCTTGTACTGCTTCTATTATGCCTAATGAGGCATTCTTTCTGAGTTTAGGAGTGGTTCTATGCAAAAACTTAGTAGAAAAGCTTTAAAAAGTCTAGACATGCAATTTAATAAAATGGTGTCTAAACTGAAGTAATATAATCAACAATGACCAACTGGTTGATTTTTTTAGAAAAGAAAAATGAAGGCAAGACTGACAAGGACATGTTTTTACTATAATTTAAACATGATTTTTGAACGCTGTTAGCATGTTGTTCTGAAGTGTGGCTTACAAGGCTTATTTCCTATGTATATTTGATACAATACTTCACTAATATTTAGAAATAAAAAAACCTTACAGTTCACGGATCCAGTATCAACAGAAGTTGACAGCTGATATTTTAGCCACTCCCCAGCCATCTGGAAGCTAGTCTTAGGATCCAAACGACATGCTAACCTCATTACCTCTCCTTGTTGGGCCCGGGAGGCTGCCAAAAGAAAGACACAAATCAGTAACTGGCAGACAATAAGTACTAATGTTCATTCATTTATCCATCCCAGGTGGAAAATATTCAAAGAAACTTTTGTTCTGCGGATTTATGCCTTGAATGTAACAAATGTTCAATAAAGATTAACAAATTCAGAAATTTTCAAAAGTAAATTGTTTCTGGAAGCTGCTCTACCAGCTTAATCCTCTAAGAGGCAAACTAAAAGTGGTCTCCCATTTCTGTTGGAATTAATAACAGACAAGGTTGGTAGAGATGCAAACAGTGTGGGTACTATGGTAAACAGCCTGGCAGTTTCTCAAAACATTAAACATGAAATTACTGTATGACTGAATATAGGCATACAACCCAAGAGAAATAAAAACATGTTTCTACTTGACTTGTACACAAACGGTATAGCAACATTATTATTTTTTAAAGTAAGCTAGAGGCCCAATGTGAGGCTTGAACTCATAACCCCAAGATCAAGAGGTGCATGCTCTACTGACGAGGCCAGCCAGGCACCCCAATAGCAGCATTATTCCCAACAGCCAAGAAGTAGAAACGACTCAAATATTCATCAACTTATGAAATAGATAAAATGTGGTATGCTCATACAATGAAATATTGGCAATAAAAAGAAATGAAGTATTGATACATGCCACAATATTGGTGGATTAAAAAAAAAACCTAAGTGGAAGAAGGCGGTACAAAAGACCATATAATGTATAATCTGTTAATATGAAATGTTCAGGATAGCTGAAATACAGAAACAGAAAGTGGATTACTGGTTGCTTGGAGCTGGGAAGGATGAGGGGACTGGGAATAGCTGACTGCAAGCGGGCACAGGGATTCTTGGGGTCATGAAAATATACTAAAATTGAGCCAATAGTTGCACAACTTTAAACATACAAAAAAACCACTGAATTGTATACTATAAATGAGCGGATTGTATGGTAAACAAATTATAACTCCTAAAGCTGCTATTTAAAAAGGGGGGGGAGGGGGAGGAGGAGAAGCAGCCAGGCTACAGAAAACCAAGAACAGACTTAGGTTATCAGAATATATGAGTTTTTCTTCTTTTTTAGAAGACCAGCAAGATAAAGTAGTATTTAATCCTAGCTATAAAAAAAATTTAAGTGCCTTACATATAGTTACTATGCCTAAACATCAAAGCCCAAAGGCTGTGTGTATATGCACACATACCTGTGCATGTAATGCACGTGCAAAAAAGAGAATACTATGCCGGAAATGAGTGCAATCTCAGTACCTGCTGCAATGTGAAACTAGAGATTAAACAGGCTGCTTGTCCAGATCTTAGACCCTTGAACATACAACCCCAAGGGTCATGCACCATGATTTTTAACACTAGATCCCATTTTCAGACTACTGGAAGAAATTCCAGGCCACTATCACTTACAGTTGAAGAAAGCATTGAAGTCCTCATCACTATCAAAATCAAATCGAGAGTATTCACAGCTAGGACTGTCTGTTTTAGAAGGAAAGCCCATCTGCAAAGAGAAAGATAATTGGGGTAGCTGATAAAAATAGACCTACCAAAAGAGGGTTACATTCTAGGAGCTAAAGCACTTCTAAATTTAAGAAGTATTAGGGTTTGCAAAAGATCTTTTATAATAAATAACTACTTCTGGTCTACCTCAAGCCCACAATTTTCTCCTAGTTTCTTTTCTTTTTTTTTTTTTAATTTTTTTTTATTTATTTATGATAGTCACACACACACACACACAGAGAGGGGCAGAGACACAGGCAGAGGGAGAAGCAGGCTCCATGCACCAGGAGCCCGATGTGGGATTCGATCCCGGGTCTCCAGGATCGCGCCCTGGGCCAAAGGCAGGCGCCAAACCACTGCGCCACCCAGGGATCCCTCCTAGTTTCAATAATCCTGAGAATAGTAGAAAAGAGAACACGCATTTGATGTTCTCTTCCAGATTCCTTAGGGAGAGTTAAACTCTGGAGTTTTGGATGAGTATAAAGCTGTCCCAAAACAAAGTGCTAATACAGCATGTAATAAGCAAAAAAGAACTGAAAACTATTTGTCTCCTTAAGTGCCGAACCGTGGGACTAAGCATGGAACTTTGGATGTTTCACTCAAAAAGTACTAAAGACCATGGAGAGAATTAGGACAGAGTATGCCATGTGTTTGGTTTATTCCCTGAGGAATAGGTCCCATTCTCTGATTTTTATAAATCAAGGCTAAGCCATCTGTCAGCTGCCAAGAGCCCTTAGCCAATCTCAGGGGATTCACAAGCAATTCTACCAAAGTGATGTGCCATTTGCTTTCACTTTCTGTCCTCCCTTTTCACTCACCTTCAGATCCTCACTAGATCTTCAGAAACAATCACATCTGACTTCCTCTTAGAATCTTGGCTCCACCCTGCCTGCTTTTAAACTGTGAAAAGCATTATCCCATTGCATGGGCATGGGTCACTGCTCTTGTCCTATTTCTTCCTAGCATCTAGCCCAATACTTTGTATGTAAGTGCTCCAAAAATAGGAAAATGTAGATCTAATAACTAGTTTGGACTTCTTTTTTCCAGGCAAATAAGAGAATAATGCCCAAGGATGGGATCCTGGTGACCAAGATGGGCTGTCAGTGATGCCAATCTAAGTCTCATTATGTGTATCCACCTACATTCTATGTGTTGTGTGTGTGTGCTTTAAGATTTATTTGAAAGAAAAAAGAGAGAGAGAGAGAAAGAGAAAGCAGGGCGAGGGGCAGAGGGAGACAAAGAATCTCAACCAGACACTTTGCTGAGTGTGGAGCTCGATGCAGAGCTCAATCCCACAACTCTGAGGATCATGACCTAAGCAGAAATCAAGAGTCAGACGCTTAATGGACTGAGCCACCCAGGTACCCCCATTCCACATTTTGATTCCCACTGCCTACCTTGACCAAGTTAGTCATAGAAGCACGAAGATATTTTGGTATTATTGCTAATAGCAAAGGATCACGGGATAAGATCTCATGCCGGAAAAGGGCCCCCCAAGTCATTTGAGTTGAAGAGCGTAGAAACTAAAGGGGGAAATAATAAAAGGGAAAACTTAAGTTGAAGGATTTGGATTTTATATAAACAAGGTCATTACTCAGCCCAGCAATTATCAATATTTTTTTTATGGAAACAAATCTCTGTAATACTTCTTAATTGTCCATATTGTACTGCATCAGTAATGACTGCCTATTACAGACCACATATTGATAAGACAGACCATGGGTCAGGTGCAATTCCTGGAGTATTAGCTGAGCTCTACCACTTTTTCTTCTTTTTTTCTTTTTTATCCTATGTAAGCTCTACACCTGATGTGGGGCTTGAATGACCTAAAGGTTAAGAGTCCTATGCTCTACCAACTAAGCCAGCTAGTCACCCCTCTAATTTAAGGGCAAAGAAGGATATGGGAATCTCAGGGTGATATTACAAGGAAAACTTTAAATGTGGGCAATTAAATGTGGGCAATTAATTTTGTAACACAGTCAAGATTTTTGCATTTAAAATGCCTTTAGTAGCAAATCACCTGGGACATACTTCATCTGACTGTACATCAGCAGACTACTACCTGAGGGGAAAAGCCTCTGATCTAGATGGTGTGACACCTGGCTCAGGAGGAAGACTCAACAATTGTCTTAATGAAATCACACTATTATTATTTCCTAGGGCTTCAAGAGTGACATTTTATACACGAGCTGCTAATTACTTCAAACCACAGTGCTTGATTTTGGTTTACACCTAACTAAACTTTTGAGACGTTGCCTGCATAAAGTTTACCTGACTTGGATGGGTGGTGAAAGCAAGAAAAGATTCCAGGTATTTTCCAAAGTTTGCTGGTGTTTCTACATCAGAATCCACACCCTGAGAGACAAAAAGACCACCACATTAGTGACGTTCATGGCGGGTAGAAGAAAACAGTGGGAGGAGTAGGGTGACAAACACAGCTGACTCTTGAACACAGGGGCTAAGGGTCAAAAATCCACATATGACTGTTTATTCCCCCCAAACTTAATTACTAATAGCCTCCTGTAAGTCGGAGGCATTACTGATAACATAAACTGTTGATTAACACATGTTTTGTATATATATTATATACTGTGTCCTTACAATAAAGGAAGCTAAAGAAAAAAATTGTTATTAAGGATATTCTAAGAAAGAGAAAATACATTTACAGAATTGCACTGTATTTATCAAAAAATATCTGTGTATAAGTGGACCCATGCAGTTCAAACCTGTGTCGTTCGAGGGTCAACTGTACAGAACTTAAACCCTCACAAATTTCAGTTCTGAAAGGACTTTATACTTCCTTGTGACCTAAGGAAGGCATCGATTCAAGGGCTAAAAACAGGAAAGGTGCTTTACCTCCTTAATCATCATCATTAAAACTCATTCTGTGGTCAAATACTAAAATGAAAAAGAGCATTCATTTCAGAAATCACAGAAAGAAAAAAATCTGTATTATTTCTTCACACCTAGACTATTCACATGTCTGTGACCAAATCTATTAAATAACCACTTGATGGTATACATTGTATGTCTGAAGCTCTATCCTCTCTAACCATTCAAACCACCACAAAAAAACATAACATCAGACGCAAATGTCGGTATCAATGTCCTATCTCTCAACTTGTAAGACAAGTTATTAAATAGTTCCCTAAAGACAGGTATTTTTAGGTCAATCACACTAATGTTTTCTTTTATGATCAATTATACAACCCTTTAAACTTGGAAGAAGGGTTTTTTATTCAAACGCATAATATTTCATGATCTAATAGAATTTTAAAGGGTAATGCATTCAGCAAACTGATGTACTATAAGAACCTTAAGTACCGAAATTCGTAAGAATAGCAACGTTGACTTTATGGAATAATGGACGTGGGTGTTTCCTGTTAACATCAATAACTGACTTGTTAAAAGAAATATACAGCATTCAACCCGTTATAATTTAATCTATAAAAGTCATATGAAATAATCTGTAGGGCAATGCTCCACAAAGCTAAAATTAATAGCACGTTTCACTCATTATACAAATATAACTTTCTAAATGCTCTGATCAAATGGCCCTGAAACTCTCCAGAAAGTAAGTGCTCACCAGCAATGCACAGAGCTGATTGCCCAGAGCACACAACACCTGACAGAGTCTCTTCAGGAAGACATAATGTTTTTCTACCAAGCCTCCTCCATCAGCAGTCCTGTAAGATGAGAAAATAGTGAGATTAGTTGCACATCAAGACAACCAAAAGGATTCCCACCAAATGGAGCTATACGTGGTCTGTGCTTCGACATTCAAATTTCTGCTGAGTATTAAAGTTAAAAAAAAAAACCTCAAGCCAAACACTGAAGGATCAATGAAGAACAGGGTTCAATGTAATCTTATCCCTCAAAGAAGCACTCTAATTATGCACATTAAATGGTCCTTGATTATTTTGGGTTAATAACATAAACTCTGGGCATGACTGCATACAACAATGCATATACTTATAGACATTCATTGATACTCAGGGAGGACTTAAAGAGACATGCCTAGGAACAATCCCTTATGCCACTGACAAAATTAAAAGGACTATAATTGAAAGAAAGAAAAGACAAGCCACAGACTGGGAGAAAATATTTGCAATGTCACATCGAAAAAAAGACTGTTATCCAAGATATATAATGAACTTTAACACTCAACAATAAGAAAACAACCTGCTCAAAAAATAGACCAAAGAGCTTAAGAGACATCTCTCCAAAGAGATACAGATAACAAACATATAAAAAGATGCTCTACATCATATATCACCAGGAAATTGCAAATTCAAATAAGATACCACCACATATCTATTAGAGTGGCCAAAATTCAGACCATTAACAACACCAAACGCTGCCAAGGATGTGGAACGAAAGTAACTCTCATTCATTGCTGGTGAGAATGCAAAAATGATATAGACACTTTGAAAACAATTTGAGTTTCTTACAAAACTAAGCATACTCTTAACAACCCAGCAATCATGCTTCTTATTTACCAAAGGAGTTGAAAACACGTTCACACAAAGACCTACATGTTTTTAACATGTTAAACCTACATGTTTATTGCAGCTTTATTCATAAGTGGCAAAATTTGGAAGCAACCAAGATGTCTTCTGGCAGGTGAACGGATAAACTGGTACAGCCAGACAATGCAATATTATTCAATGCTAACAAGGAATGAGCTATCAAGCCATGAAAACACATGGAAAAACTCTAAATGCATGTTACCAACTGAAAGAACTCAATCTGAAAAGATTATATACTATGTGATTCCAACTATATGACAATCCGGAAAAGGCAAAATTATGGAGAAAGTAAAAAAGATCAGATCAGTTGTTGCCAGAGGTTGGGGTAGGGGAGGAGAGACGAATAGGCGGAGCACAAAGGATTTTTTGGGGGCAGTGAAAATACTCTGTACAATACTATAACGATACAGGTTACTACACATTTGTTGAAACCCACAGAACGTACCTATGGAATGTACAACACCCAATGTGAACCCTAAAGTAAACTATGGACTTTGGATGATTATAATGTGTCCATGTAGTTCATCAATTATAACAAATGTACTACTCTGGTTGGGGATGTTGGTAATGGAGGAGGCTATGCGTGGGGGGTAGGCATGTGGCATAACAGAAATCTCTGTACCTTTATTGAATTTTGCTATGAACTTGAAATGGCTCTAAAAAAAGTCTTAAAAAAATTATAACTTAATTGGTGGCAAAACTGGACCTGAAATGATGTAAGACTATTCACACTAATAAGAATTAACAATAACTGGGACTCTTGGGTGGCTTAGTGGTTGAGCGTCTGCCTAAGGCTTGGGGCATGATCCCAGGGTCCTGGGATTGAGTCCTGCATCAGGCTCCCTGCATGGAGCCAAGCTTCTCCCTCTGCCTATGTCTCTGCCTCTCTCTGCGTCTCTCATGAATGGAAAAATAAAATCTAAAGAAAAAAAAAAATTAAAAGAAGTAATGATAACTAGTATGTACAGCAGCCATATTAGCTGTGTTCCAGATGCAGTGGAGTATAATGTAAAAAGCATGGGCCTCAGGGTAAGCAAGACTTGGGTTCTAGTGATAGTGAAGGACAATATGGCATTGTGGTTTCTAGTGCAGGCTCTCGAGTCTGACTGCCTAGGTTTGTTTTTTTTTTAATTTATTTATGATAGTCACAGAGAGAGAGAGAGAGAGGCAGAGACACAGGCAGAGGGAGAAGCAGGCTCCATGCACCGGGAGCCCGACGTGGGATTCGATCCCGGGTCTCCAGGATCGCGCCCTGGGCCAAAGGCAGGCGCCAAACCGCTGCGCCACCCAGGGATCCCTGACTGCCTAGGTTTGAATCATAGCTTTACTAACCAGTACAAGTAACACAGAGATGGGACAATTCAGTGTGAATGTCATAGTTTCTTTTCTTTTTCTTTTTTGAATGTCATAGTTTCTATGGAACTAAAAAATGGGCCTTGGGAACAGTTAGCTGCAGTGGCTACCCAAAAGACATGTTATGAATTTAATTAACAGGACCTCTTAAAAACAGAGCTAATTTCCAGAGAAAAGAAAGCCATCATAAAAGCTGTGTTGGAATGGACAGTGAGAGATTTTAAGTAATACATGCGTATCTCGTATCTTTTCATTTCTCCCTGGCACTAAGAGTATAAAAAAATAAATAAATAAATAAAGGTGATGTGACAGCTTCAACTGTCATTGTAGTACATACAGTTCTACCTAGTTCTACCTGCCTTCCTGGTAAGAAACACATATCAGGAAATGCTCAAACATTTTTCAAAGCAATTAAAAATGAAAAAAAAAAAAAAGTGGAAGCCATTATTTTAGAACACAGAATGTGTTTGCAGGTCCCATGCATACATTTCTCATTGAACACACTGTTCCTGCTGCTTCCAAGGGCCTTAGCACATCAGACATTGATTACTTTGAGGAAGGAGGAACATCTGGAGTTCTGCAGTCAAGGCAGGCCCTGGGGCAGACTCTGGTCCAGAAGATCAGAGCATTCTCAGGCCTAGGCACCAGCACTACTAGGAGGCTTGGGAATCACCAGAAGCAAACAGAATCAAGGAGATGAGCTATCTGGGAAGAATGGGGAAAACTGTGAAAGTGACTGAGTTTCCACTATCAAGTCTTTAAAAAGGTTTAAAAGTTCCTTTAACACTGCCTGACTTTCGTTCATATTAAAAACACTGTCACTGTCAATTGACTGCCAACATTCAGATATGAACTTTAGATATATCGACCCATACTACAGAAAGGACAAAGAAATTAGAAAACACATAAAAAGTAGATACTTACTGTGCAGCAGACAGTATATAATGCATGGCAACATCCCCAAATAAGACCATCAAGGGCTTCCGGTCTTCCAACTTGCCCTAGAACCAATTTTAGGGAAACACAAATAATACAAACTTTATTATTAAAAGCCTCCAAGTACTAACATCTTCTATACCTATAAAATAAAAGATAATAATTTCATAATTTCTCACAGTCTCAGAGCTTAACTAAACACTGGAAAAAAGGCTGATCCTTTAAAATCAACACTGGGGGGCATCCCGGGTGGCTCAGCAGTTTAGCACCACCTTCAGCCCAGGGCCTGATCCTGGAGACCCAGGATCGAGTGCCGAGTTGAGCTCCCTGCATGGAGCCTGCTTTTTCCTCTGCCTGTGTCTCTGCCTCTCATGAACAAATAAATAATATCTTAAACAAATAAATAAAAGGCTCCCCATAGGGAACTTGCTTCTCCCTCTGCCTAGGTGTCTCTGTCTCCTGTGTTTCTCATGAATATATATATATTAAAAAAAAAAAAAAAAGGACAGTGCAGCCACCACTTAAGATTCTTGGATGTGGGAATCTCTGGGTGGCTTATCGGTTTGGCACATGCCTTCGGCCCAGGGCGTGATCCTGGAGTCCTGGGATTGAGTCCCACGTCAGGCTCCCTGCATGGAGCCTGCTTCTCTCTCTGCCTGTGTCTCTGCTTCTCTCTCTCTCTGTCTCTCATGAATAAATAAATAAAAAGATTCTTTGATGTAACATTGAGTTTTAAATTTTAGTATTACTTTCATCTTATTTCCTCAGCATGAAGTACCAAGATTTATAGTAGTTTCAAGAACCAAGTAGCCTGGTAAATCTCTGTATATAGTGCCAATGGATCCCTAGAATATCGGCAAACTACCGAAGGGGTAGGAGCAGGCAATTAAATTGGTGTCAGGTAAAAATAAATCCCAAATTTTCTAATGGCTTCCTACTACAATGTACAATTAAACACATACTCCCCTCAGAGACTCAGAGAGGACAAAAGTCAGTTTGAAGTGGTAACTTACTTTTCTGCTGACTGCAATGAGAAGACACTCAGCTGCTCCCAATTGAAGTTCCTGTTCATTCAGAAGCAGGCAGAGCATCTCTAAGAGCTTACAGTTTTCAGCAGTAATATGACTCATGGACACCCAGTCAATGTAGCCTGCTAGAGTATTCAGAGCTGCGACTCCTACTCGACAGTTTGCTTGAGCCTACATGAAAAGAAATAACTTAATCATTAAGTCCTCACTGGTAACAGACTTGAGGAAGGCTGTGGTTATACCTGAGCTCCTTCTATTCTCTAATTCTAAAAAGAAAACGATTAAAAAAAAAAGTACTCTTTTAACAGCCACTGACAGGGAACTCAAAGGTCTTCTTTTGATGCACAACCACTTCTCAAACAACAGCATTCTCAATGTCTGTAAATAGGACCATATCGGCATGTGTGGCTATTTCATCTCCTTTGATAAATTGGAAATACTGTAATTCTAACTCCCTTCTACCAGTGATCACCTAAACCAAGGCTGAGGTCACCCTCCACTACGTATGTATGCATCTCTGTACCTGAAAGCCTCAAAGAAGTCTCCTTCCAACTCCACAAGAGCTCTTACCTTTGACTCCTGAGAATTATCTGTCTTCTGAAAGAAAAGAAGTATAAGGATCCAATGTTTTTAATGAGCAAAAGGCTACATAGTAACTTTCCACCCACTTAATAAAGTCCCTTGAATAATGATTTTAAATACAGACTCAACTTTTAAACTTGGAAAGGAATACAGCTGTACTATGAACATAGTAGCTGATATTCCCCCTAAGGACAGGTTATTTCAATTTTGGCAATATGATAGAAAGTTAGTATCTAAAGAGCTCACACAAATTTGTTACAACATGAAGTCCACAAAGTTTCAAAGCAAGGATTTTACAAAGAAACACAACTAACAGATGAATAAATAAGGCTCCACATGGCTAGTGATCAAAGAAACATAATTCAAAACAAAGTATGAACATTTTTCCATATTCAAATAAAGACAAGTTATAACTAGCAAAAACATATTGAAATTATGTAACAAGTGGGGAAAAAACAAGAAAATTAAACGAATACAATTTATGACTATGAATGTATGGACATAACTACAGGAAAATCACACACAAAAATATCACATGCTAAATAGATAAAAATGTTCAGTAAACGTACAATTATAACTGATTTTTACCCTTATGCTTCAGATTCCGTAAATAATACAAAATGCTTATAATTTACATGTACAAAATTAATACTTCCCCAAAAAACTTCTGAAATTAAAATTAAGAATGATTCCTGAAGACAGCTAAATGGCAACAGAAACAGGAATAACAGTTTCTGAAGTACCTGAAAACTCACTGCCATTAAGACTATAAAGGATTTTTTCTTCTATAATTCCTTTTCTCAACTTTTATGAAATACATTTGTTAATAAAGGACAAGCATTAAGCCTTCATCATCAGTGATGGAGTAGAGAGAAGCAGAACCCTCTCACACCAGCATCTACTGATGTTGCCCAGAAGGAAAAGGAATCCAAATGACGACACCCAAGTCTAGTCTTTTTATTCATCGACATCATTGTTTACCATTCAACCTACTCCCCAAACAGGAAGGAGAGAATGGAGGGAAGGAGAAAAGCGATGGAAGAAGGGATGCAACTTCTCAAGCAAAAGCTGTTGTTTCAGGTACAGAAGATGGCCCTTGGTGAGCTCTGGTCTTGGACACAAGAGGCAGTCTGCTTTAACAGTTCTGAAGGGAATGGAGACTGAGGCTAAAGAAAATCACCACAGTGGATGTGCTTCTAATGTCTCTCACACCATCACCAATCAGCCCTGCTTGGACATGCTGGCTAGGGCATCTAAGGAATCTTAATTTGTTCCCCTTCTCCTAAAGATTAAATCTCCTAGAGAAGGAAAATACCTCCTTCACCCTTGATAGCCATACATTTTTAAGTGCCAATATTTTCCTGGTATTTTCTTTTGAAAAATCTTGGGGAGCTATTTTGGGGGAAATAGGCCATTCTATGATAAAGAATGGGCCTTGAATTTCACCACAACCATTTATTAGGGGATCTTCAATAATTATTCTCTGAAGCTTAGTTTCTATATCCATAAAATGGAGACTATAACTTTTTGACTCTTAGGGTTGCTTTGAGGATTAAATAACACATGAAGCGCAAACAAGTATAATGCATATATTAGGTACTTACTATGAGTTCCTTCCTAACCCAAAGAGCTCACAGTACCTTCTTATCACTTGTGTTGGTAGCTGTGCTTCTCTAAAATTTGCCAGGGGCAAAAAAAAGAACTAAATTTAATCTTATTTTGTGAAATAAGTACGAATAAGAATTCTGATCAGAATTTCTCTTTTTCTTTTTCAGGTGAGGGTAGGGAAGACAGAGGGAGAGGGAGAGAGAGGATCTTAAGCAGGCTCCACATTCAATGTGGAATCCAATGCAGGGCTGTTAAAAATGACAATGCTTGGGCAGCCCTGGTGGCCCAGCGGTTTAGGGCCACCTTCAGCCTGCGGTGTGATCCTGGAGACCCGGGATTGAGTCCCAAGTCAGGCTCCCTGCATGGAGCCTGCTTCTCCCTCTGTCTGTCTCTCTCTGTGTGTCATGAATAAATAAATAAAATCTTAAAAAAAAAAAAAAGACAATGCTTGGAAAGACAGTATGTGGCATGCCCTTTTCTGCATAGGAAATACCCTGCCAGGGAGAATAAAATATAGATACTTCCCATTTTTTTGAAAGTTTGTGTCATGCAACTTTGATTTTCATAAGACCCACATTAGTACCTGTTTTCTCTAACTGGAAGAAATGTGAAGAGGATTTTTTGCTTTTACTTTTAAAAAAAGGCACAACGTGAAAACAGCTTTCAGCACTTGCTTTACAGGAAGACCTTACAGAGGCACCACTACACTCCTTCCCTAGGCACTACACTCAGCATCTCAGCATCTAGCAGCCATAGCTCTGAACTGTGTCAGTGAGCATCTGTGCTTAATCTTGATTTATTTTGTGTATCTGTTAGCAAGATGTGTCCTTAATGTGTCAGAAAAGCTAAAAAGAGGTTATTTTTGGGGGGGTCTGGGAATGCTAAAAAAATTATTCCATATAAATTAATGGTAATTTCTTCTTCATTTTATGCCATTTGGGCTCACAAAAGGTATCAAAGGAACACTCCCCTTTCAGGTAGCAGGGAGAAACCTGTACAAAGAATCATGTGGTCAAGATGAATAAAATCTGGCAATTTCCACTGCAAAAGGGACCAAGACTAAATACAGCAACAAAATTTAATAGGGGTGCTACCCTGACCTACCAGAAATCTGGGCTTTAAATACTTTAAATATTAAGAATTAACCATTTTGGAGCACCTGGGTAGCTGTCAGTTAAGTGTCTGCCTTCAGTTCAGACAGTAATCCAGGGTCTGGGATCAAGCCCTGTATCAGGCTCCTTGCTCAGTGGGGAGTCTACTTCTCCCTCTGCCTCTGCCCCCTGCCCATGCTCTCTCTCACTCTCAAATAAATAAGATCTTAAAAAAGAGAGAGAATTAACCATCTTTATACTATTTTAAGAATTTTCTTACTATAAAGCATTATTTTTTTTAACATAGAAACTCAATGACCTGTTACTTGAAAATTAGTTCCAGTTTTTCCTGTCATCTGTTTCTCTTTTGCTTTTAGGTTTTCTTTTGCTGAACTAGACACCCTAATTCCTTGCTGATAGATTAATTTTAACCTTAAAAAATAAACAAAAAACCCACTCATACTAGAAAATAGAACTTTTGGGAGATAGGGTATCCCTTACCACTTGCCGGTACTTGTTTACATTTTCTTGAAGCGTGTTAAGTAGGAAACTGAAGATCTTTTCCATGTTCTGGGTTAATGTTTGCTGGATATCCCTTCTTCTTTGAGGGGGTAAGGTCTGAAAGGTCACTACATCCTCTGCCAGTCGTAGAAGGATAAACATCACTAATTCTGTTTGTGTTTCCTGTATCAATAGAAATAAGCTAATTAAACTGAAACATCCTTTTCACTATAGGTATGCCCAAAAGCTCTTTTCTGTTGACAAAACAAACTCCAGAACACCCCCGCCCCCCTCCCCCCAATAAACTGAATTGGTATAGCTGTATGTTATACCCCTTGTTTGGAAAGGGTGTCCAGTTCTATTAGCATATCAGGCCAATGCTGTGGCCACTCCCGCTTGATCATTTCTACTACGATTCGTGACAAAACATCTTTAATATGGTTCTCCTCTTCCAAAATATCCAGTGTTCCCTGAAAAAGATTAAGAGACAATAAGAGGTTTACAAGACTGAATTTAAAGAACCTAAAAAAACAAAAAAACCTGCACTGTGAAAGTGTACAGAACTCATCAGCAGGCTTGCCTTTTAAACTAAACAGAGTAAACAAACTTGCTCTCCAGGTCTGAGTCACTTGTCCTGCATTCTCATTAACCATTTTCTTCACTTGAAGCTTAAGTAAGGGCTGCATCAGCTAATAAAGTGACTGTCACATAGAGCAAGGAAGACTTCATTGTTTTCCTTTACAAACCGAAAAGACTCTCACACTGTTTTCATTTTGTAAGAGCGCCAGAGTACAGAAACAAGGAGGACAATAAGAAGCTGATATAATGAAGAGAATTAGGAGAAGCAACTAAATATTTTACTGATAATTCTAGCATTATAAGACACACAAGAAAAGTATTCCTGGGACTTTGTTCTTCTTAAGTTTGATATCAAGTTTAATGAATTAGAATTACTATCAAGTTTCCCAAGAACTAGCAAAATACAAATCCTAAATTGATTAATAATTCTGAAGGGAATTTTCTTCTATTAAAGGCACCCAACTTTGGAGAGGAAAAGATGGGAATTCAACTTTCCATGCCAATTGTAAGAAAGAAAAAAAAAAGGCTGTAGATTTTAACCATGTTTAAAATCATATCCTAATTCCTGATACAAATCCATCCTGCCTATTTTGTTTTGTTAAAATCATACAGTAAAATTCGGTTTGGAATAAAAGGAAACAAACAGCAAAGTGCAATCTACTTTAAATCTAAGAATCTTGTTCATTTGCTGAAAATGTTTAATATTTTCTGCCCCGTTGAGCATGCTGTTTGACCTATGCAGAACTAGTGAATTTTTACATAAATGCTGAAGAAGTCAAAGTCACACTTAGTCTAAACTACCTTTAAAACACAAGTCTTCCAACCAACCATTCCTTACATTTGCAATCAGCTCCATGACACTGTTCTTCAGATAGACTTTCTCCAATCGAGACATGCTGTTCCACCGAAACCTGGCCACCAAAACGCGTAAGGTCAGAGAACCACATTAGAAGTCTTCAAAAGAGACTAGCTTTGATTCTGTTATATTATGTTAGTGAACTAAAATATTATACTTCTGATTTTTTACCTTTAAAGAAAGGACAAGAACAGTCCATGTTCAACTAAAATGCTGACAACAGAAAAATTCTTGAGAAAAAGTTCTGGATAAGAAGTGGTCCACTAACTGAAATTTACAGGATTTGTATACAGATTAGCTTCTCCCCTTGATTTTACTGATAGACCAAAAGTAAATATCTACCTGGGACAACTACAACAAATATAGTTGCTTTTCAGAAACTACAATGTCGGGGTGCTAGGGTGGCTTAGTCAGTAAAGCATCTGCCTTCAGCTCGGGTCATGATTCCAGCATCCTGCAATCGAGTTTTGCATCAGACTCCCTGCTCTGTGGGGAGCCTGCTTCTCCCTCTCCCCCTGCCTGCTGCTCCCTCTGCTTGTGCGCTTGCTCTGTCAAATAAATAAATAAAATCTTAAAAAACAACAACAACATATTATTGATACCACTAACTTCTCTCTCTCTTTTTTTAATGTGCTGGCTTATTTATGAACAGCACAATCCCACAAAGACTGTGGCTAAATCTTAAAGCTGACTCTTTTGGGAGATGCTAGGGGTAGAAGACTCAAGTTAGGAAGGGTTTTCAGTTTTTCTCATATAATTCTGCTTTGGATTTGCCATTCAGAGAAGGAACATGCTCAAACTTTAAAAAAAATTTAAAAGTGCAATGCTTAATCAGAGATTTAATTACCTATACAAAAATAAATAAATAATTACCTATACACTCTATTATTTTAAAAAGACTCTGAGATCTGCTGGTATACAGTGGGAGCTCAATACTGATTGAATCACTATCAGCTCATATTTGTAGAATGCTTAGTATGTACTTAGTATGTATTCTACATGGATGAAGAAATTGAAGAAGAGAAAGGTTAAGTCTTGAATAAGAGTACTCTTGAGGTTATAATAATCTCTTGGGAAATCATTCCTTTCTTCTCAGTGATTGTTCTTCTCTGCTCACCTAAAGATTATCTCTATGAGTTATATAAGAAATAAAGACTTGCTCTCTCACAGACTTCAACGGTACTGTCCAAAAGCTCCTTACTTGACAACGTGTTCCAGGATTTGAAGGCCAAAATGTCTGACGATGGCAATTTGTGTTTTCTCAGCCAACCTCAAGCCACAGGGGACACAGATAGGGCACTTTTCTTTAAATTCTTCACAGAACTGCAACAACAAAGGTTAGTATTTCCCTTAGGAGGCAAGAGACAGTGGAGATTAAAAAAATTTTTTTTAAACTTCATCTTAATAAACTCCACCTGAGCTATATTTTTAAACTGCAAAATCTAGATCAACAGTATATGAGTAAAGAACTGGGCAGCCTGGGTGGCTCAGAGGTTTGGCGCCTGCCTTTGGCCCAGGGCATGATCCTGGAGTCCCGGGATTGAGTCCCATGTCGGGCTCCCTGCCTGTAGCCTGTTTCTCCCTCTGCCTGTGTCTCCGCCTCTCCCTCTCTGTCTCTCAAGAATAAATAAATAAAATCTTAAAAAAAAAAAAAAAAAGAACTGATAAACATTCCTTTCACTTTGATAGTTACAAATTTGCCATGCCATGGCCAATAACATTGAAAAAAGTCTGACCTATAGGAGTTAAAAATTATTTGTTAGAGATGTACTCCTGAAGTATATAGGGGTGAAACGACAACTTCTAGGATTTGATTTAAAAAACAAAAGGGGGGATCCCTGGGTGGCGCAGCGGTTTAGCGCCTGCCTTTGGCCCAGGGCGTGATCCTGAAGACCCGGGATCGAGTCCCACGTCGGGCTCCCGGTGCATGGAGCCTGCTTCTCCCTCTGCCTGTGTCTCTGCCTCTCTCTCTCTGTGTGTGACTATCATAAATAAATAAAAATTAAAAAAAAAAACAAACAAACAAAAGGGAGGGGTGGGGGTGGGAAGCAAATGTGGCAAAATTTTTATAACTCTTTAATTTAGGTGTGGGGTATATACAAGATCATTGTAGTATTATTCTCTTTAATATGTTTTTAATATTTCATAACAAAAAAAAAAAAAACAAATAGAACACAACTATTTCTCATTCCAAATCTTGTGGCAAGCACTGTATGGTGTTAAAAGTAAAGTTCCTTCCAAATGATGTTCACTCTACTTTATAGTTACATCATTTAAAATTACTAAAAACTTTAAAAAATAACGTGCACAAGTGTTTTTCCTAATGGTCATTTCTCACAATCCACACACATAGTTTGATGTGGGAATGAGTGCGCAATTTACTACCATCCCAATTTGTATTAGCATTCCCAAACTGCAATAGAAGAGTCAGTCCCAAGAGCTGAGCATGCGGACTCAAGAAAACTACTTTCAGGAAACCAAAATGCCCTTGTTAAAATGCAAAGTAAGTGGTAGAAGTTCATCTTTGCGCAAAATAGCCCGAGAATAGAACAAGTAAAAGAACGTGGGGGGGGGGAGGGTGTGTGAGAAAGAGCCCAGAAATAACCCAAGACACAGAAGAGGATTAGTGAGAGGTGTTAAGAATGTAAATAAAGTGGCACTAGCGGGGCTGGAGCTCGGCTAGGATGGGTCAGAAGGATGCAAGGAAACGTTTAATGCAGGGGAGACCGTAAAGAATGTAGCTGGTGTTGGGGACGTACGTGATGGGCACGTGCGCCACGGGAAGGCTAGGGGACGTGGGGCTTGGGGTAGTAAAACAGAAGCATCGGGCTGTGGTGTGGGTAGGACTAAAGAGAAGTGGGGAAAGGAGAAGAGAGGGCAGTAGGAAGTGGTAGTGAGATGAGGAGCAGCAGGGAACCAGAGGGTCCCGAGAAAAGGGCAGGCGCGACTGGCAGAGAAAGCCCGAGTGAGAAGAAGCTCGGAGGGCGAGGAGGGGAAAGGCTAAGGGCCCCCGGGGGTTGCAGTGGGAGGTTCAAGGGCCGCGTGGGCGGGAGACCAGCAGGGCTTCAGGCGGCGGGGGAGGGGGGGGCGCTGGGGCTAGGGGAGGATCTTGGGGCAGGCCCAGGACGCCGGACCCCTTCTACCTTGAGGGCTTCCAGCCGGTAGCGCTGGGTGGAGCTGGGGTCCATCATGACCGTCACCGCTTTCACCAGCTGCTCGCACAGCGCGTTCACTTGATCCATCGCCATGGCTAGTGCCACGCGCCGCGAGCGCGCACCACGGCCGTCCCAGGAGCACGAGGCACCGACCGCTCCCGTCGGAGGACCACAAGCTGGTACCGGGCCTCGGCGGGCTGGGGGGTGGGGAGCGGGAGGAGGAGCGTGAGCTGCAGAAGCTCCAGCCTGGAAGGAGCGGGGGCTGCGCACGCGCCCGACTCGCCACTGCGCACGCGCCCGCGGAAGTGGCGGCTCCCGTGTGACGGTTTCTTCTCGGTGGGCGGAGCGGAGAGCGGAAGGGCTGCAGTGCGCAGGCGCGCCAACGGCTCTTTTGCGGCGCGCGCGCTGTCCAATCTCAGTTCCGAGGGCTGGCTGTTGAGCGCGCAAGCCCTGGCTTGTCCGGCGGGGCAGTGCGGGCGGCTTCCCCAGCCAGGGTCGTCTGTGACCCGTGGTGCGTTTCTCCGTCATCACGGGGAATAAATTTCTGGAAACCGACTGGCCCTCTCCCGGAGACGGGGCAGATATTCAAGACGCCTTCGTCTTCCTTGAGTGGACAGCGAGCCCGGCATCTCTGGCGTCCGTGCCTGGCAGTTTTTCCAGGTGACTGCCCCATTGGTAAGAGAATTTAGAACCGCTCGGCAGACTTTTCACGTTGTCTTGGCTGTTGGTTTCGTGCTGTAGCAGTGGCTGATGATGACGTTGGGCCAAAACTCGATGAAACAAACGCATGCTTATGGAGACGTAAAGGCCCGGTATGGTTCCCTGAGAGGAATTTTCTTGTGGGAAAGTGGTATTTTAGCTAGCTCTTAAACTTTCCTCTTCGCTTGTGCTTATTTTCGTTAGATGTGTTCTCGCCTGACGGGCACCACACTTATTTGGTACAGATGGTGATAAGTCGGGATATTTGAAGATGAATAATTGCAATTATTGAAGGCTTGTGCAGTTTGCATCATTTGAAATGCTACGTATAAGACTTCAGAGCAGTGTAATCCTTATTCGGAAAAGGGGGTTTTTGGCAGCGAGTGTGTTTCATTTTTTTCCCATCTTTAAAAAGCTCTTGCGTTCTCCAGCATAATACATAAACTGAAGACTTCATCAGCTTCATTTTCTGTTGAAGTTTGCATATTGGGTTTGTTTACTCAATAAAATGTTTGCTGGACTTAAATCACTGCTTCCTATTCATACTCCATTTCTGCCATTTGCATCTCGTGTGGTACTTCCCTGGTAGGTTTAGTGTATGTGTGTGAAAATGTGTTTACTATTTTTATTCTGGCATCATCATCTGTTCCAGTGCAACACAAAAGCCACTTCATGGTGAGGTGATTTCTGACATGTTATGGTTGTAACTTACAAATGTTTAAAGTTACACATTCTGCCAGTTTTCGGTGAGTGGAATTTATAAGGAGTTAATACCTTGATTATTCAGATTTTTAAATTTGTTGTATTCTTTCCACTAATCTTCTGTGATTTTTTTTTTTTTAAGAGTACAGTTGAGTGCTTACTCAACTGTATAACCTATGTGTCTCATATTTAAATCACCAATTACTGGTGTTTCCGCAAGTATCTTATTTACTTGAGGTCTATTGTTTCCAGTCTCTGCTACATATTAGAATTGCCTGGAGACCTTTTAAAAATCACAGTGCCCAGGTTGCACCCTGTTTTGTGCTAGCTCAATCTATTATCTTTAATAAATTTAAATAAAATAACATCTGAGTAATATTGGTATTTGGCTTTTACCACCAGAGATCGTAATTTAATTGGTATTTGTGTGTTTTGTGCTATCTCAGCCTAGCGATGGTAATGCCATGGTTAGAAATGCTTGGGGGCACTCACTTGGGCTCTAGTGAGCTTCCCACAGACACTTCCTCTGTCCAAACCATAACAGTGACCTTCAGGAAACTTTGAAAGAAAAAAGTTTATTCTTTACAAGCCCTGGAGATCACAAGACACAGCAGTGGGTACACAGCAAGGTTACAGGTAGTGAGGGAGCAAGCTAGCACAGGCTGGGGGTTCTGCTTTTACTGGGGTTGAGGGTGGCCATCAAGAGTTTCATGGGTGAGTTTATTTATTTATTTTAGATTTTAATTATTTGACAGAGAAAGAGAGCACAAGCAGGGGTAGTAGCAGAGGGAGAAGGAGAAGCAGGCTCTCTGCTGAGTAGGGAGCCTGATGCAGGACTCAGTCCCAGGATCCTGGGATCATGACCTGAGCAAAGGCAAACACTTAACTGACTGAGCCATCCAGGTGCCTCTTCGTGGGTAAATTTAAAAAATAAGAGCAGGAGGGGCACCTGGGTGTTCAGTCGGTTAAATATCTGCCTTCAGTTCAGGTCTTGGTATTGGGATTCTGGGATCTAGCCCTGAGTCTGACTCCCTGCACAGCGGGGAGTCTGCTTCTCACTCTCTTGTCCGCTTCCCTCCTGACTGCCTTCTCCCACTAAGGCTCTCTCTCAAATAAAATTAAAAATAAAATTTTAAATTAAAAAACAGCAGGAATTTAAAGCATAGGAAGAGAGAAAAAGGAAAACAAAAAGCCCAAGCACCCAAAAATGGCCAGTTATTGAAATCAACCAAGAACTCTAAAACAAAGCAGTCTCAGGTTGGGGAGGCAGCCTGGCACTTTATATAGTCATTTGGCTGTGTGTTTATTCAAGATAGTCATCTTTGAAGTGGATGCCTCAGCAATCCAAGCTTAAATCAGGCATCTGCATTATGAAATAGGGATGGGGGGAACAACTGTCAGAGTTTACACAACAATCTACCCTGTGATGCCAGAAGTCAGTGATGAAGACATTAACTGCCTGGATAGCTAGTATGTTAAAAGGGTTGAATAATTATACAGGCTATAGTTTGAAATCCAGTCTGTACTTATTGTCCCAAATTTGAAAGGGTCCAGCCATGAAAATAGGTCAGTGATCTTGACTTTTTGGCTAGCCCTGGAATTCTCTTCAAGGATTTGGGTAATATTGTGAAATGTTTTAACATCTTCAGCCATCTGGTATAAGTAGGTTTGAGTCTGTTCTGAGTTGCTAGGTTGTTTCACATCCAATAGAACCGGTCCCTTAGTCCTGAGAATAAGTCAGTTTAATTAAAGGGTTGTGTCTCATTTCAGAAGGTGGTGGTGCAGGTGGGTTCCTCAAGTTAAGCCTGTTGGAGGGGGAAAAAAAACAAAACAGAAAATTTAAAGATCTTACTGGCTTTATTCAATGGTTGTGAATTGGGCAGCATCCCATCTAACAAAAAGGAACTCCTGAGAGCTGTACAAAATGAAAGAATTTTATAGGCAGAAGGGGACATGACAAGAAAGTTACTGTCACAGGACACCTGGGTGGCTCAGCAGTTGACTGCCTTGGCTGTGTGACCCCAGAGTCTGGGGATCGTGTCCCACATCGGGCTCCCTGCATGGAGCCTGCTTCTCCCTCTGTGTCTCTGCCTTTCTCTCTCTCTCTCTCTCTCTCTCTCTCTCTGTCTCTCATGAATAAATAAAATCTCAAAAAAAAAAAAAGTTACTGTTAGAGTGGATTGTTTCAAGTAAGGCCACCTTCCTTTGGGGGGAAGGCAGGGCATTAGTGCTGACCGGGAAATTCCAGACTGACAAGGTAAGATTACATATAAGGAGAGACTAAAATTGTAATTGGGTATTCAGTCTTGGTTTGGCTTAAGCATAAGTGACTTCTATTTTGGGCCTGCTGTCTCTTAACATGCTTACATGGTGGAAGTATTTGCCTCAGGCATTTAATAGGAGGTATTTCTATGGAAACAAAAGAAGGAAAAACAAAAGTCAATGCTTGAAGATTATAATCCCAGTTTTTGAGTTCTGAAGGCAGCCAGTTGAGCAGATTTCTACATGTCAGGCTGAAAGCATCTTCAGATGGAGTGAGGGCAGGCAGTGGCAGTCTGTAAGATTTCCCTAGTTTGCAGTTTGAATGTCTCTGGGAATCTTTTTCTGAGTGGTCCATGCAGCAACAGGCACAAAATTGTCTATACATGAGCTGTTGTGGTGATTTAAGTTTATATCAAGTTGTCCCACTTTAGCTTGCATGGTTTTGGGAAAAGGCAATTTTAGTTCTTGGTGTTTCCAAGTCAGATGGGTGGGAGAACACTTGGAAATGTTAGTTTGGAGAGTTGTAGCCAAATATTGGAGGAAACTAGAAGAATTCAGGATCCAGTCTACTTCAGAGGTGGAAAACAAAACCTCAAAGACAAATAAAAGCAGTAGAATCTGATACCCACAATGGTGTATTACTGAAACATTCTTTGTCTCACAATCAACCCCGTTTCTATCAGAGATAGTTAAAATAAAGCTAACTTGTTTATAAAATAAGTCTAATCTCAGTAAACTTGGCTGATTATTTACATAATTGGAGTAAGAATAATGAGGACCATATAAACTTTTAAGTCTGCTTTGCTGGAATTTTTTTTAAGATTTTATTTATTCATGAGACACACACAGAGAGGCAGAGATAGAGGGAGAAGCAGGCTTCTCACAGGGAGCCCGATGCCGGACTCGATCCCCGGACCAGGATCACGCCCATCTGCCAAAGGCAGATGCTCAACCACTGAGCCACCCAGGCATCCCTGCTGGAATTTTTCATAAGGAATCTCAGATTGTCTTCCTAGCCTTGAGAGGCTTTTAAATGTTCAATTCAGAAATATGCCAGTAGGTCTTTCCTTTAATACCTATAAGTTCAGGTGAATTCCTCTCTTCTTGAGGTTCTTCAAATACCCTGAGATTCCTGAGCTTGCCAGGAAGTCACCATCTCCTTACTCACCTGGTCAAGGCTGTTGGATCTGTAAGCAAGGTGCCAGGCTGATTTTTTCCATGGAGCTTTATTGGCTCCATAAACTCAACTTTAGTTTTTTAACTATTGTGTCTATGTATGTCTTTCTCAAATATGACATTCCAGTGAAATATAATATAACCAATGTTTCCAATTGTGTCCTGTTACAAGAACAGATCCTTATTGAATTTATGCAGATAATTCTATTGCCATGAAAATAAGAATATTCACTGACAGTTTTCCAGTTCTATAGGGATCAGATAGGGAGAAAAAGTAATTGTATCATGAGTATTCTCAAAAGTATCCTATACCAAATTGCTGTAAGTCAGAGATAGCTTAAAGAGAGCAGATTTCCTTAAATATGGAAAAAACAATATTAAAGAACAACAACAACAAAAAAAGAACCAACAATGTTTCATATAAAAAGTCATAAAAATTATAATCATCCTCATCAGCTCATTCAGTCCCATGGAATTTTTTATTTTTTTAAACAGTTTTAAGAAACCATCAGTTTCTCTAGGGATCCCTGGGTGGCGCAGCGGTTTGGTGCCTGCCTTTGGCCCAGGGCGTGATCCTGGAGAACCGGGATCGAATCCCACATCGGGCTCCCGGTGCATGGAGCCTGCTTCTCTCTCTGCCTATGTCTCTGCCTCTCTCTCTCTCTCTCTGTGACTATCATAAATAAACAAAAAATTAAAAAAAAAAAAAAAAAAAAGAAACCATCAGTTTCTCTATCAGTTCTTATCCAGTTCAGTGATATAATCTAAAAGTTACCAGAAACCTGTATTCTAGAGTACTTGTCAGGGTCCTTCCCATGAATTTCTAAAGATGAAACACATTTGCGAACAACTGTAAATGACAAAAGACTTTTAAAAGTCCATACTTAAATATAAACAAACAAATAAATAAAAGTCCATAATTAAAGATCTGCTGAGAGTTAATTATAATGCAGTTGACAAGGAAATTTGGTATTTTTGTGACACATTAACTTTTTTTATGAGTTGGGGGCAGAGGTAGAGAAAGAATCTCAAGCAGACTCCATTCCCAGAGGGGAGCCTGACACAGGGCTTGATCCATAACCCTCAGATCATGACCTGAGCTGAAACCATAGTCAGACACTTAACTGACTGACCCACAGCACCCCAAGTGACACAAAACACTTTAAAATGATAATCGAGGGCCCTTAGGTGGCTCAGTTGGTTGGGCATCTGCTTTTGGCTCTGGTCATGATCCCGGAGTTCTAGGGTAGAGCTCCTTGTCACGCTTCCCACTTAGTGGGGAATCTGCTGCTCCTCTCCCTCTGTCCCTTTCCCTAATCATTCTCTCTCTCTCTCTCTCTCTCTCTCTCTCTCTCTCTCAAGTAAAGGATAGAATCTTTAAAAAAATAAGATGATAATTGGAATTAAGATTGATAACATCAGAATTTGAGTAATTTCATATAGTTTCTGGAACACATATATCCATATGAGGATATGCATAAAGAAGGTTTAGCATTATTTTGTATTTGACACTGCTTCCCATGTAATTTAACGTATCATTAACAGGTTAACCTCACCATCTGAAAGTAGAGCATTCCTATGAAACCTTTCATAAGCCAAAATGGTGTAAAGCCAAAAAGCAGTTAACCTTTTGTTTATATGGAAAAGTTTTTGAGCATTCTCCGACCTAAAAAATAACCCTCTTTACACTTTTCGACACTTTAGGACATATCTTGCTATCAGATGCATAAAATTAATGAGGAGAAAGCCAGATGCTTACATAGTGCACAAAGCTATGGCTGCTTGGTGCTGAAATGCTGAGCATAGTTCCTGGGGGAGGAGCTTGATGGTGCTACTCTTGCTTTGTGACAAGTGCGCCGCCTCTGTAATGGTTCACTATAAAACAAACACTGTTTTCACCTTTCATCTTTTTTTCTGTAAAGGAAAAATCCTCTTCAGATATCTTTTAGAGAAAAGAGGTACTAATGTGGGTCTTTGATAAAAGTGAAGTGGCATGAGGCAGACTTTCAAAAAGGCATCTGTAAGCCTAATTAATTTAACATCTGTCTTTTTATAGAGAATAAATCTTTTGAGATGTTCTGTGGGCCCGCTGAAAAGTCTAAAAGCTAGTTTGAGGTAAAAAAGACTTCATTTATGGGACAGCCTGGGTGGCTCAGCGGTTTAGTGCCGCCTTCAGCCCAGGGCCTGATCCTGGAGACCCGGGATAGGGTTCCACGTCAGGCTCCCTGCATGTAGCCTGCTTCTCCCTCTGCCTGTGTCTCTGCCTCTCTCTCTCTTTCTCTTTCTCTCTCTCTCTCTCTCTGATAAATAAATAAAATCTTAAAAAAAAAAAAAAAGACTTCATTTAGAATTTGATTTTTGGGAGAAGTTTGTTAAAAATATAAAAAAAGGTTTGAAACCCCTTGATTAAATAGGACCACAGGTCATTGTGAAACAATACTTGGTTGTTTGTTTAATCAAAGTGAGGAAGATTTTGTAAGCAAATATGGCAAGTTAAATAGTTGTAAAAAAAAACATTAGCCCTTAATAGAGAAGACTCCATTTTCTATGGTAATGAAAGACTTGAATCTTTGTTTTCCAGGCAGATCACTTAAAAAGATGAAGAAAAATTTATCAGGAGCCGACCAGTAGTTCAAGTAAACAACACCCTTGAAATAAATGAAAGGAAAATAAATTTTTGTTTACACAGTACACCATTGATATTAAAGTGTATTTTTAAAAACCTTTATAACAATTCACTTTTTAAAATATATTTATTTTTAAATAATTCACTTTTATCCAATTTGATTACATAAGGTAAAATTATCAAAAAAAAAATAAGGTAAAATTCTCTTTAGAATGAAAAAATAGGGAAGACTGAGGAGACATGATGACTAAGCTTTACTACCTTCCTAAAATTGTACCAATTTACTTATTCTTTTCCTACCAGCAGTATATGAAAATGCCAATTTCATTATTGTTAGTATCCACCCTCATGATAACTCAAAAATGGAAGAACAGAAATAACAGTTTTCCTTGGCACTTTGGATTAGGTATCTTTTCTGACCATAAAATATTGTCTTACAGAAAAATGGCTACTGGACAGGACCGGGTAGTTGCTCTAGTGGACATGGACTGTTTTTTTGTTCAAGTGGAACAGCGGCAAAATCCTCATTTGAGGAATAAACCTTGTGCGGTTGTACAGTACAAATCATGGAAAGGTGGTGGGTATGTATCATAATTATTGTAACTGTAAAATATTTTGATCCATGAGAATACATGGCAGCATGTTAGGTCCTATTTTTGAGATTTCTGAACGGCTATGTTTGAGATGGAATAGTGGCATCTGTGACCAAAAAGTTTCTATTATGTTAAGTTAAATGTTATTTTTGTTTGTGGGAATCATGTAATACTTTTCTGTTTCTCTCTCTCTCTGTCTCTCTCTCTAACCCTAGAATAGTTGCAGTGAGTTATGAAGCTCGTGCATTTGGGGTCACTAGAAGCATGTGGGCAGATGATGCTAAGAAGTTATGTCCAGATCTTCTACTGGCACAAGTTCGTGAGTCCCGTGGGAAAGCTAACCTCACCAAGTAAGAAGATTGCTTAGGGTAATGGAAGAATTGGAAATAATATTCCATGAGACTAGGAACTGATGTTTTAAATTTGCTTTGTGTAAATAACATTTGAAAAAGTTCCCTTTGGACAGCCAGCTTTTCTCTATGAAATGAAAATAGATTTTGATGCTGTGTTTCAGGAACAGTGCAGAGTCATTATAACCTGTAACAGTTGCTGCTCTTAACACCCTTTCGGTTCCTTAATTATTTAAAAATTGGCTTTATAATTAAAACAACACCAATTCCCATGTTCTCAGGCCAAAAGTCTGAAATGTTTGAAGTAATTAAATTGACTAAAACTAAGTTTTTCCAGGGAAGGATGAGTCAAACTGACATTAAAGTGCAGTATCTAGAATTGCTTGCCTGAACTGAACAATCTCAAAGGAGATTACCTACTCTGTGTTCAAAGTGAGCTGCTGCTCCCCCAGATTTTAGAACATTAGTCTTAGAATGGAGACATATCTGGTCATTAGCCAAGTTAGAGGTAAGTACAAGCACCAGCCATTATAATAATCCTAATAGTATATACTGAGGATATGTCCTATGCTAGCCTGTGTTAAGCTCTCCATGGGCAAAATCTCTTAAATTTTAAATTATAAGGTAGGTTCTAGTGGGATGCCTGGGTGGCTCAGCAGTTGAGCATCTGCCTTTGGCTCAGGGCATGGTCCTGGTCCAGGAATCGAGTCCCACATCAGGATCCCTGCGGGGAACCTGCTTCTCCCTCTGTGTCTCTACCTCTCTATCTGTTTCTCTCATGGATAGATAAATAAAATCTTAAAAAAAAAAAAAAAAAGAAAGGGGATCCCTGAGTGGCGCAGCGGTTTGGTGCCTGCCTTTGGCCCAGGGCGCGATCCTGGAGACCCGGGATCGAATCCCACGTCGGGCTCCCGGTGCATGGAGCCTGCTTCTCCCTCTGCCTGTGTCTCTGCCTCTCTTTCTCTCTCTCTGGGTGACTATCATAAATAAATAAAAATGTAAAAAAAATAAAAATAAAAATAAATAAAAAAAGATAGGTTCTAGTATTACCCCTCACCTCCATGAAGAAACAAGTTTTAGAGAGGTTAAATAAAATCACACAACTAGGAAATAGAAGGCCAAGGAATCAGGGATTTTTTTTTTTTAGATTTCAGTAGCCACGTTCTCATATTAAACTTTACCGTGTAATATGGTGTGTGTAAGTCTTTGGCTTAAGACTGGAAACATCCCTGAACTCACCTATGAATTACAAGTCTAAAGTTGACGTGCCATGAAACCTATTCACCCTGGAGTTATTGCCAGAAGGCAGATTTGACTGAAGATTAATATCTTAACCCTAAAGTGAAATTAATTCAGTTAATGGACATAACACTAAACTGCATCGAATAGAATTTTATGATGATGAAGACCGTGTAACTTCCCAGAAATATAGTCGACTTCCGAGTCTGATTTCAAAAAGCCATGTGCTTTAAACTGGATTGTTTATTTTACTCTTAAAATCTTCATCAAATAGGGATGCTTGGGTGGCTCAGCATCTGTCTTTGGCTCAGGGTATGATCTCCAGGTCCAGGATCGTGTCCCACATTGGCCTCCCTGTGAAGAGCTTGCTTCTCCTATGCCTATGTCTTCACCTCTCTCTGTGTGTCTCTTATGAATAAATAAATAAAATCTTTTAAAAAAATAAAATCTTCATCAAATAATGAGCAAAGCCATGTTTACCAAGTTTAGGAATTAGTGTATAGACCAGAATTACTAAGACCTGGCAATTTAAAATTATTGTTTTAATAATTAACTTATGATACCAGCTTATAAAATATGATTTGCAGAAATGTATACACATGAAATTTATCAAATATTTTTAAGATACTTTGGAATAATTTGCTCAAGCAGCTGTGAAGGAACACCAACTACTATGATAAGGTGTTCTTCCCTCACTCTGTGTGTATCATGTTCTCATGCTCTTACACACACTTGTACTTTTTTTTTTTCCTTTGAGGTCTGATTATCCTTTGTCCAGCACAAATAATGATTAAAAAAAAAAGCCAAATATTTCTCTAATTCTTTTGAGGATTTTTTAGGACAATAATTATAGTAGTTTTTATAGATGTTTTTACGAAATGGTGTAAATATTTCCATTTTTATGATAGATTTACCAGGAACAAAGCAGGTTCAAAGCAAAGAAAATATGCACATATTGCCATAGGAAACTAGCTATCTACAGCCAGAAGAGCTACTTGTTATGTTTTAAATAGAAGGTATACGTGGTAAAATGGTATCCCCCAGGGAAGGCTGTTTATCTTCAGCTTGGTAATTTGAATGTTAGTATACCCAGAAGTGATTGGACTTGGTTGGTTGGATGTGTGTGTGTGTGTATATATGTGTGTATATATGTAGCAAGGACCAGCTCACATGCTGACCCAGCTCCCTGTTGAGTGAAGTATAAAATCCATGTCAATTCTGTTAACTTATAGTGAGAAATACCATTTTAAGGAAGACCAGATACTTGGGTCCATGAATCAGGGCAATGTTTCCTGTAAGTTATCTCTTATTTGAAGACAAAAGTGGAAGCAGAAAATACAATGGATGTATGAAAATAACAAAAAGAATAGGTGATCTTGGTAAAACGTCATTAAAGCATTTCTTTCCTCTTTGGAGAGATCCACAAAAACATGTTTATGGTTTGTATGCTTTCCACCTTCATAGTGCTAGGGTCACTAAACATGTTTGCCTCCATGGTTCTTCTTTTTCTTTGCTTCTGTTATTGAACATCTGCCTGCACATTGACCCCTTCGTTTACATTACTATCTGATCTCTGCCAAGCCATTCCTCCCTTTAAGGAGACCTTACACTGGTTATGTATATGGTTTCATTATAAGATGGAAGGATGGGGGCTAACAATCTCAATGTTGCCTTCATTTATTGCCTACACATGATAATCCTTACACTTTTTAGGTACCGGGAAGCCAGTGTGGAAGTGATGGGGATAATGTCTCGTTTTGCTGTGATTGAACGTGCCAGCATTGATGAGGCTTATATAGACCTGACCAGTGCTGTCCAAGAGAGACTACAAAACCTGCAGGGTCAACCTATCTCTGCTGACTTATTGCCAACCACCTACATTGAAGGGTTGCCTCAAGGCCCTACAACAGCAGAAGGGACTGATCAGAAAGGTACTTCCATTGCATCATAATTGCTTCTGCTTCCTGCTTTTGGAACCTGCTTTGCTTGGTCACACTGATCCTTCTTGGATTGATTGAAAGGAAACTTAAACAACAATCTGAACGAATCACAAGGACTCACATGGAAGGATATACAAATTCTCTTATCTTTCCAGGTATATGGATGTTGAGAAGCTGTGAAATCTGTATGAAATCAGGTTTCTCTTTAAATATAACTGAAGCAGGTTAGAGTTCTAGCAGTAGACTGAGCACGTCTGTCATTTGTAGGTTAATTTATAGTATTGTGACTTGGTTTCTTTATCATTTAAGTTTTTTTTTAAGGGGGACCTCAAGGACAGGGAGTTGAATGTCACTCAAAATTTCTTATCAATTTATAGTAAAATATTGGGGCACCGGGATAGCTCAGTTGGTTAAGGTCATAATCCCAGGGTCCTGGGAATGAGCCCCACACAGGGCCTCCCTGCTGAGTAGGGAGCCTACTTTTTCCTCTCCCTTTACCCCTCTGCCTCCCCACCCCCAGCTTGTGTGTGTGCTCTCTCTCTCTCTCAAATAAATAATAAAATATTTTAAAATTTTCATAGTAAAATATCAATGGGTTGTGCAAGGTCTCTTGTTTTATTTTCCTTACTTTCCCTTTCATAATGATTCCCCCCACTTCCTCCCTACCTGACCCACCCTTTGGTATGCACTGATGTATCTGGTATATCTTTTTGAATTTGTATATGTCTTTACAAATTGTACAGTGTTGCTTTGTGTATGTGCTTTTAAAATTTGTGCTTTTTAATTAAAAGATAGTATTGTGTTATAGATCTCATTCTTATTTTTTTTAATTTTTTAATTTTCCACTATTGTTAACATACCAGGTAGATCTCATTCTTTTTCTTAATTTTCCTTCAATGGTGATTTTATAGGTCTTTCCATGTAGTTGTATTTATGTGTAATTGATTGCTTTTATTGCAGCTTAATCCATGGTATGGATCTATCATGTTTACAGACCAATCTTCTAGTGATGAACTCATTCGTTACTTCTTATTTTTTACTGTTTATATGATAAATGTCCTCATTCATCCTCTTCTGGACCTATGCAGAGATTTCTCTGTAAAATGTTTTCAGGAGTGGAGCGCTAGGTCATACGGCATACACATATACTTAGTTTGACTCAGTACTTCCAAGTCGTTTCCCAGAATGGCTGTAGCTGTTACCCTATACCTGAAGTACACAAGAATGCCTATTGCCCTCATACCACACCAGCAATTAGTATTTTCGAATGTTTAAGAATATTTTCAATATGATGGCTATAAAGTGGTATTTCATATTTTTGGTTTATTTAAATTTTTATTTCTCTATCAATTGAAGTTGAGCATTTCTTCAGATACTTGTTAGCTAATTGAGTTTCTACTTTGGTGAATTTGAATTGCTTATTTATAATCTTCACCTAGTTTATCATTGGACTTTTTTTTTTTTGGCAAGAATTCTTTGTATATTGTGGTTATTAGTTCCTTCTGTTTTTGACATTGCAAATATCTTCTCCCAAATCTGTCATCCACAAACTTTATTTATGCTATACTTTGTTGAATAAAATTATTTTAGTCCCTCAGTTTTCACCTTATGCTTTATGCATTTTGAATCTTGTTTTAGATATCCATTTCTACTAGAAGTTTATAAAGACATTTATTATAGAACCCATCTTCCCAACAATTACTTATTAAGTAATCCATTCTTTCTCAATTTCCCATGTAATACTAGGTCAATTTCTGTAGTATCCTATTTGTCTGCTTCTACTCCTGCTCCAGAAACACACTTTTTATTACTGTTTGTAGTATATTTGATAGGGATTCCCCTCTGCTTTTGTTTTTCAAAATTGTCTTAGGTATAAATGTGCCTTTGTTGCTCAGTGTGCATTTTAGAATATATTAGTTGAATTCCTCAAAAAATTGTGATGGGATTATATTGAATTTATATATTACGGATTTATATATACAGAGAATTTATATATTACATTTATGTATTATAGAATTTATATATTATATTGAATTTATATATATTTATATACTACAGAATTTATATATTAATATATTTATATATTATATTGAATTTATATATTTATATAATTAGTTATATATATTACAGAGGATAGGGTTTTTTTTTCTTTTTTCTTTCTTTTTTTTTTTTTTTATAGGCTCCATGCCTTGTGTGGAGCTCAGTGTGGAGCCCAGTAAGAGGTTTGAACTCAACAACCCTGATATCAAGATCTGTGCTGAGGGCAGCCTGGGTGGCTCAGTGGTTTAGCGCTGCCTTCAGCCCAGGGTATGATCCTGGAGACCCGGGATCGAGTCCTGCGTCAGACTCCCCGCATGGGGCCTGCTTCTCCCTCTGCCTGTGTCTCTGCCTCTCTCTATTTGGGTCTCTCACAAATAAATAAATCTTTAAAAAAAAAAAAAAAAAAGATCTGAGCTGAGATCGAAAGTCAGACACTTAACCAGCTGAGCCACCCAGGTGCCCCAGAGAGGATAGTTATCTTAACGTTAACTTATGCCATCCATAAACATACCACCAATCTTCTGGTCTTCATTTGTGTCCCTTTGTTTTCTTTTTCTTTCTTTTTTTTTTTTTTTTTTTAAAGATTTATTCATTTGAGAGAGAAAGCAAGAGAGCAGAGGGAGGAGAAGCAGGCTTCCTGGAGCCTGACATGGGACCCAATCCCAGGACATAAGGATCATGACCTGAGCCAAAGGCAGACATCTAACCACCTGAGCCACTCTGGCCCCCTTTTTTTTCATCTAAGCTAAAAATTTTTATCTGTTTTAGTATTTTTACTTCTGAAATATGTAATCCGTTATATTTTCCTTTTTTTCCTCATCTACTTTTATTGATACAATATATATCAATATATATTATAAAGCATATATAGCATAAAGTGGACAAATCATAAGTGTATATACCGTGACTAATTTTCAAAAAGTAATCCCACTTTTGTAAGAAACACCCAAATCAAAAAACAAAATGAGAACCTTAGAAGACGCACCTGTCTGCACCTCCAGTCACTATCTGTTCCTCTCCCCCTTTTCCTATAGTAACCACTGTCCTCATTTCTACTTAATTTTTAAACTTTATAAAATTGAAATCATACCGTGTATACTTGAGTCTGCTTTCATTTGGTCAATACTGTTTTTGTGAGATTCATCTATCCTGTTGTATGTAGTTTGTTTACTTTCATTAGTGTGTAGTATTGTATTACGTGAATATGCCACAAATTATGTGTTCTGCTGTTGGATATTTGGGTTGATTCTAGTTGGGGGCTACTAAGACTAATAATGCTGCTATGAACATTCTTGTAAATATCTTTTGGTGAACAAATGTATGCATTTCTGTTGGGTATATGATTAGAAGTGTTCAATTGGAGGGTTTGCCTAAAACCAGTTTTAGTTTAATTGTAGTCAGCTTTAGTAGGTACTACCAATTTTCCAAAATGGTCATACCAACTTATAATCCCACTAGTAGCATATATGAACGTTCTGGTTGTTTCACATCCTTTTAACACTTGTTTTTTTCTCTTTTGCATTTTAGCCATTTTGATGTGTGTGTAGTGTTATCATTGGTTTTAGTTTTTATGTCCCTGGTCTTAATGAAATTGAGCACCTTTTGTAAGTTTATTCACCATTTTGATATCTTCTTTCATTAAGTGTACCTATTTAAATCTTTTGTCCATTTTTGTTGTTGTTGGATTATCTTGTCTCATTCATCTACAGGACTTCTTTATATAGTCTGGAAATGAATCCTTTATTAAATATATGTATTGCAAATATATTCTGGTCAATGGCTTGTTTTTCATTTTCTTACTGGTGGCTTTTGACTAACAGAGGTTCTTAACTTTAATTTGATACATGTATCTTTTTTTTCCTTTATGGATAGTATTTTTTATGTCCTAGTAGAAATACCTACCTCAAGGTTATGAAGCAGGTCTGCATCTCTTCTCGGCCTTTTGGCTAAGATCAAGTGTATGAAGCAATTCTGCTTTTTCTAGAAGCTTTATTGTTTTGCTTTTCACATGTAGATTTATAATCCATTATGTGTGTGTCTGTAGGGGGTAAAATAGGAAGAAATTCTTTTTTTTATTATGTGATCACAGATCACCACAACAAATATAACAATAATGAAAAAGTTTGAGCTATTGTGAGAATTACCAAAATGTAACCTAGACACAAAGTGAGCAAATACTATTGGGAAAATGGTGCCAATAGATTTATTTTATGCAGGGTTGACACAAATCTTCAGTTTATAAAAGCGCATTGAAGCAAAGCACAATAAAACAAGGTGTGCCTATAATTTGTATGATAATGCTTTTAATAAAATGTACTTGAAGGTTAAAAATATTTTCTTAAAATTAGGGCAACAAAAATTTTGGTTTTGTGGTAATAATTAGATTATAATAACTCTCAATGCCAGATCTAAAAGAATCTGGATCGTAAATTTTTTTAACCAAATATCATGAAATGAATTCAGCTGGATCTCCCAGACCAAAGAATTTGGCAGTTAGAGACTTTTCAACAGGGTATCTACAGTTTTTCTTAAACATTTTCTAGTACTTTTCATAATGGCTATCTTCAAAAAGTATCTCCTCATCTGTAACATGTACTTTTAGAACTATTTTGTAACATTCTTATTCAGAAGTGCCTTTTCAGTAAAAAGTTTTGCATGCTGGCTATAAACCAAAAGGAAACTGAATACTAACCTATAGCAAGTTAACTTCTTATGGAGGGAAACTTAAGGCAATCTGTAGATTACTTGTAGATACAGTAAAGATTTGTTCAGAAAGAACTTTAAGAGAGTTTAGCTTCTCGTTAAAGTGAATTTCCCATGGGTTCCATGTTGAGAATAAGATATAAGATACAAAGTTTATTTTTGTCATGGAACAGTTGTATAACAAATACGTTTTTAATATTTTGTGAAGGGTAGTAGAACTGCCCAGGGAAGCTTGTGAGAAAGACCATTGAGGAATTATTTTATTCCTCATCCTGATAATAGCAGATTTTATCAAGCTGGAGGCTACAAATCCTTAAATTCATTCAGGAAAATACAGTGGACAATAAAAATGTGCCACTTAAAGTAGGCAAAGTTATAATACATAAACATTTGTTGACGAAATATGTCATGATTTTCTTTTCTTTATTATTCTGGGACCAGAGTCAGAAATTTAATGATGGGGTACCTAGGTGGCTCAATCAGTTAACTGTCTGCCTTCAGCTCAGGTCATGATATCTAGGTCCTGGAATTGAGCCCCACATTGGGCTCCCTGCTGCTTCCTCCCTTCTCCCTCTGCACCCCCCACTCATGCTCTCTTGCATTCTATCTGAAATAGAAAGGAGAGAGAAAGAAAAAGAAAGAAAGAAAGAAAGAAAGAAAGAAAGAAAGGAAAGAAAGAAAGAAAAAAGAAAGAAAGAAAAGAAAGAAAAAAAAGAAAAAGAAAAGAAAGAAAAGAAAAGAAAAATGTCATAATAAGGAAAGTTTTTCTTGGTCTTAGGTTTGTGTACCACAGTTTACTGTGTGGCTAATGCTTTAAAACACTTGATTTGTTTTTTGTTTTCTTTTGTTTTTAAAGTATAATCGCCATTTATTTTGTTTAATTTTTTTCTGGAGAACACTTTTTCTTCAGTCCTTAAGGACTCAGCTCCTTACATGTTTTTTAGTGGAGGTGGTGGGGCAGTACCTGCAGGTCTAAATCAGGGTGGGGGTGTTCAGTCCCTCCGTGCTTCTCAAGAGTGATTCCTGACTACCTTGCTGTGGATAGCACAACTCACGCAATAATGTAGTTTCACATACAACTTGGGAAACATAGGCGTGGAAGACACTCACTTCGGAAATGTCCCTGATGGCAGTGGCCTCTGCTATGTTCCAAACCACAAACTTCTTAGTGTCTTATACTTGGGCACACAATGGGTGCAGTTGGTGCAGTGAATAGGCTGCATGTGGCTGCAGCCATTTTTGGCACAACCATTATTTTCTTGGTCATCTTGGAAGCGGGACGTGAGAGAGCTGGATTTGGTTATTTCATTGGTATTTTTGGCTGCAACTCATTGTTAAAGAGCTCCCTGGTTGAAGATCATAGTATATACCTTCATTGGTGGCAAATCTTACCCCAACTCAAAGGGACATGCTCCTCTGTCTTCTATACCTTTTTTCTTACCTATGTACATTTTTATTAAAAATGCCAATGTTTATAAAGAAGTCTTATTTCTGTATGTATCTGTTGCTTTAGTGTGTCCAGATTAAGTTTCCAGTTGGAGTGAACCATCTTTGTATTTATAGTGCTCAAAACAGTGCAATGCCTAGTAAATGGTTTATGATATTTCATATTCCTGGGTCTTCACATGATGTGTGCAACCAAACCAAAAAAACTGATAATGGGAATTAGCTGATCTAAGTACATATAATCTTCCAGAAATTATTTTTCATGGATGTGACATATTTTGCAGCTAGGGATTTGTGATTTTTGATACTAAAGTTTCTGTTCAGCTTTGCCATCCTGCCTTTTAATACAAAGCTGGCAGTCCTGCTCAGCCACACTGTGTTTCCAACTTATTTTCTGTGTCTGAAATAGTTACATGTATGGAACGTTTTAAATGGTAGGATTACTTAAAAATAATACTCCAAAACTGCCAGAGTGATATATTTTCTTTCAGGGCCATTTTGTAAGTAGTTTGTATTAGCTGAGGAACTCCTTAGTTACCACCTTCCTTTGCTCTTTATTTATGTTTAAGCATATATTGAACCTCTGAATGCCTATGCCGTGAAGCAGTTGTGTAGTAGTATAAGAAATTATAAATCATTGTTAAAGATGAGAGTCATGGGGGTTGGAGCCCTCCCCTCCTCCCCCCGATGGCTTTGAAGACATAAGCGGCATGCCATATTGTGAGAGGGCCTTTGGAGAAGGCCCCCATGGCTAGGCTCTGAGAGCTGCCCTCTGCTGATAGCCAGCAAGAAGATGGGGACCAAATTCTGGTAATAACCAGAGGTAGCTTGGAATACACTAATCAGTTCATAGCATAGAGAAGGGCACACTTAATTTCAGTACAGGATCTTTTTTGTAGTTAGGGTACCTGGAGTTGTAGATTATAGCTACAGGTTTATCAGCTTAACCCCATCAATAGCATTTCTACACACTAAAATTTAAAATAGGAAATTGAAATTTAAAAAGCCATATTATTTGTAATAGCATTAAATCATGAAATTATTAGAGATAAGTATGTGAAATATATGTGAAAAACTAATTTAGTAAAAACTATAAAATATTCCTGAGAAATTAGATGAAATAAATGGAGAGGCATATCATGCTCATGCATCAAAAGACTAAATATTATTAGAGCTCAAGTCTCCCAAAATTGACCTAAGATTCATTGCGTTCCCTCCTAGACTCACAGCAGGATTTTGTAGCAATTGCCAAACTGAAAATTTGTATGGAAATGCAAAGGATGGGGTACCACCTGGGTGGCTTAGTTGGTTAAGTGTCCAACTCTTGATCTCAGCTCAGGGCTTGATCTCAGGGTCATGAGTTCAAACTCCACGTGAAGCCCAATGTGGGGTATGGTACCTACTTAAAAAAGATTTAACTATAAATTTACAATAACTAGGGTAGTGTAGGGATCCCTGGGTGGCGCAGCGGTTTGGCGCCTGCCTTTGGCCCAGGGCGCGATCCTGGAGACCCGGGATCGAATCCCACATCAGGCTCCGGGTGCATGGAGCCTGCTTCTCCCTCCGCCTGTGTCTCTGCCTCTCTCTCTCTCTCTGTGACTATCATAAATAAATTAAAAAAAAAAAAATTTAAAAAAATAAAAAAAATAAAAATAAAATAAACATGATTGTTTCATCTCTTAAAAAAAAAAAAATAACTAGGGTAGTGTAGTGTTGGTGTAAGATAAGACAGAGGGCAGCCCTGGTGGCTCAGCGGTTTAGTGCCGCCTTCAGCCCAGGGCGTGATCCTGGAGACTGGGATCGAGTCCCACGTCGCATTGCCTGCATGGATCCTGTGTCTCTGCTTCTCTCTCTCTCTCTCTCTCTGTCTCTCATAAATAAATAAATAAAATCTTTAAAAAAAAAAAAAAAAAAAAAGATGAGACAGATCCATGGTACAGAATATAAAGTACACAAGTAGATTACCACATTTTTTTTTTTTTTTTTTGGTCAGTTGATTTCCACAAAGCTACTCAGATAATCCAGTATGAAAAGGAAAGTCTCTCAGTTCTAGTGGGCATTTTATACCAAAAATTGCCTGAATCTTCTCCTGCTAGTCCACTTCAGTGTATCAGAGAAAAACCAAAATGGTACAGATTCTTATCAACTACAGAAGGAAACAAATGCTGCTTATCTTTTGTGGCCCTGTTACAGGATTGTGATATATTACTTAATCTGGGAAAACAATAAGGAAGAAATCTAAAGCAAAGAAAATTTAGCTCTAGTAGTTGAGACAAATGCCCAGAAATCCTACAATTTCAATAAATTAATATTTTTTGTTTCCCAAACCTAATTAAAAAAATGGTTTTAAAAGAAGGCTATCATATTTACTGTTGCTAATATATGCAAGGCACTGTGCTAAGGACCTTTAGTGAAATTATATATATACATTTACACATGTATGCCCATATACACAAATTATATATAATTCTCACAACAATCCTATGAGATACAGTACGTAAGCTCATGTCAGACAACGAAACTGAAACTTAGAGAATTAGGAACTTGTTCAAAGTCAATAGTTTAGTATAAAGTTAATATTTGAACACTGCCTTACTGCAGAATATTCTTTTAACAATTATACTATATGGTTACAGATAAGAGCTAAAGAACTTTAATGGGGCACCCCAAAGTTAGCTAAACAAGTTGGAGAAGACCACATGATAGATGAGACTTGAATAAGACCTAAAGTATAGATAATATTTAAGCAAAGAGAACAGACTTAAGAAGATCAGGGCAGCCCGGGTGGCTCAGCGGTTTAGCACTGCCTTCAGCCCAGGGCATGATCCAAGAGACCCGAGATCGAGTCCCTGCATGGAGCCTACTTCTCCCTCTGCCTGTGTCTCTGCCTCTCTCTCTTTCTCTCTGTCTGTCATAAATAAAAAAAAAAATAAAAATAAAATAAATAAATAATTAGGGAAATAGAATAAGTGATGTCTTAAGTTTGAAACATCATATGTTCTGGAAATTTGGGGTTAATGGAAGATTAATTGAAAGGCCAGACGGTCTTCAGTGCCAGTTTATAGAGTTGGTACTTTATTCTGTAGGTGTGAGAGAGCTAACAGTTTTGAACAGTATTTGGTATTTGAGAATATTTCATTCATGAGCATTTTGTAAAATGCATTCAGGGAGAGGGTGGTTTAGGAGGTAAGGTGGTCTGGGCAAGAATGAAGAAAACCTGAATAAAATACGGCGGATTGCAATGGATATTTGAAATTGGTTTTGTTGACTAATTAATGGGGAATGAAAGAAAGGATCCCAATATTATTTTAATTTTGAACCCTTATTAGAAACAGGGAGTTGTGGGGTCCTTGGGTAGCTAAATCAGTTAAGCCTCCAACTCTTGATCTCAGGGTTGTGAGTTTAAGCTTTGTGTTGGGCTCCCAGCGTGGAGCCTACTTTAAAAAAGAAAAGAAAAGAAAGAGGGGCGTCTGGGTGGCTCAGTTGGTTAGGTGTCTGCCTTTGGCTCAGGTCATGATCCTGGGGTTCTGCGATCGAGTTCCATATTGGCCTCCCTGTTGCAGGGGAGCCTGCTTCTCCTGCCCCCTCTCCCCTCTGTCCTCTCTCTCATAAATAAAATCTTAAAAAAAAAAAAAAAAAGAAAGAAATAGGGAGTTGTTTGGGAAAGAATATTTGAGAAGGAAGATATTAAAAGATTGATTTTAGTTACGTTTAGAAAGTATAGTGAACCATAGTTTGAAACTATAATGAAAAATTCAAGAAGAGTTATTCTGTGGGGAGGTGGAGATAAAGGATTAGAGTTTAAGAGTTTGGGAATAGAGGGGATGCCTGGGTGGCTTTGTGGTTAAGCGCCTGCCTTTGGCTCAAGTCGTGATCCCCGAGTCCCAGGATTGAGTCCTCCATCAGGCTCCATCTGCTTCTCCCTCTGCCTGTGTGTGTCTCTTATGAATAAATAAATTAAATCTTTAAAAAAAGAGTTTGGGAATAGAGATTAAGATTTGCTTGTACTCAGCATAAGCAAATTGAAATGTAAGTCAGTACCAATTATTGACCGAGAGAAAAAGCATATATACAGAGTAGAATGTTGCTGAGTATCTGCTAAGAGTGTTGGAGGAAGAAGACAAGCCAGCAAAGGAGAGAAGCAGCCACCAAGAGTTGGAAAGTTCTATGTGCTCATCTTTCTCCTCCATATATGTGAACCTTCATTATACCTCCCCACAATAATTTGAGTGTATTTTCTTGCCTTGCTCATACCTCATTACTGTCTCTTTAAACCAACATGTCTAGGTTTTCTCTATGCCTACCTCCCCTGCTGTATAATCATTTTTTAGGCTTTTTCAAAACTGACTAGTTCTTTTTTTTTTTTTTAATTTATTTTTATTTATTTATTTATTTAATTTTTTTTTAATTTTTATTTATTTATGATAGTCACACACAGAGAAAGAGAGAGAGGCAGAGACATAGGCAGAGGGAGAAGCAGGCTCCATGCACCGGGAGCCCGACGTGGGATTCGATCCCAGGTCTCCAGGATCGCGCCCTGGGCCAAAGACAGGCGCCAAACCGCTGCGCCACCCAGGGATCCCAAAACTGACTAGTTCTAAATTGAATAGTAAGATATTTTCAAGGCTCTGAGTCCAAAGCTACTAATTTCAATAACTTGTCAGGAGAATCACCAGAATTTTAGCTACTCACCAGGAAAACCAGTCTCTGAAAATCCATAAATACATTATTTTGAAGCATGAGTTAATTCTGAATATTTTCTTTTTAAATTTTATTATTTATTTATGATAATCATACAGAGAGAGAGAGAGAGAGAGAGAGAGAGGGGGGCAGAGACACAGGCAGAGGGAAAAGCAGGCTCCATGCACCGGAAGCCCGACGTGGGATTCGATCCCGGGTCTCCAGGATCGCGCCCTGGGCCAAAGGCAGGGGCCAAACCGCTGCACCACCCAGGGATCCCCTGAATATTTTCTAATTGAATAACAATTCTTGAGGGAGGGGGTGTGCCAGAGAAAGTTGGAGGAAGGAAGTTCCAGAGAACCAGAGAGAGAAAACGGATATACTTTAAAATTATTGATCATGAGGGGCACCTGGGTGGCTCAGTTAAGTGTCTTCTTCCTTCGGCTCAGATCATGATACCGAGGTCCTGGGGTCAAGTCCTGCATCGGGCTCCTTTCTCAGCAAGGAGTCTGCTTCTCCCTCTGCCTTTGCCCGTCCCTCCAACTCATGCTCTCTCTGCTCTCTCTTTCTCAAATAAAATCTTAAGGAAAAATGTTTATTAAAAAATTAGCATTGATCATGAAAGACAATATAAAATGTTTGTTGCATATTATAAGGTTCAGCCTAAGCTGAAGCTAAGGCTGCTGGAATTATAGGAAGCAGAAATTTATCTCTCTTTTGAGTACCAAGAAGTCTGTAAACTGCCGTTTTGTGTGTGTGAAAATGTACATATCAGGGTACCTGGGTGGTTTATTTGGTTAAATGTCTGACTTCAGCTCAGGTCACGATCTTAGGGTCCTGAGATCAAGCCCCACATCTCCCTCCTTGCTCACCGAGGAGTCTGCTTGTCCCTCTCCCTCTCCCCAGTCATGCTCTGTCTCTCTCTCTCTCTTGAATTAAAAGAAAAAAGAAAATGTACATATCTAAAGTACTGTGAAATGGAAGCATTTCTGTATTAGATAACACAAAATCCTGACTTAAAAAAAAAAAGTCTAAATACAACCTTTCTATTTTTTTCAGAGGAGACGCGAAAACAAGGCTTATTTCAATGGCTTGATTCTCTTCAGATTGATAACGACACCTCTCCAGACCTGCAGCTCACTGTTGGAGCAGTGATTGTGGAGGAAATGAGAGCAGCCATAGAGAGGGAGACAGGCTTTCAGTGTTCAGCTGGAATTTCACACAATAAGGTGAAGGCTAATACTGGGTTTTGAGGAGAAACATATATATCTGTAGTTAAATACAGCAAGGATTGTTATGAATAGGGCACTTAAATCATTATATATATACTTTGAAATGGGTTTCTATTTAGAATTTATTTTGAGGACCAAATAAAAGCCTGAGTAATTCTCTAACAAGGGAAATGTCATTGAACATGTATTTTCCTAAGAAGTATTCTGAAAAACCTGCAGAAAATCCTTATGTAGTTGTATCCA
This sequence comes from Vulpes vulpes, assembly GCF_048418805.1. Classification (NCBI taxonomy): domain Eukaryota; kingdom Metazoa; phylum Chordata; class Mammalia; order Carnivora; family Canidae; genus Vulpes; species Vulpes vulpes. The sequence continues at coordinate 140,908,509 of NC_132780.1, forward strand.
AAATATTTCCTTAATGACTGAACTATCTATAGAAAGGAGGTTAGTCTTTGAATTTTATTTATGAACCTCTTTCTTTTCACTTGCTGAATATCCTAGTATTATCTCAGAACTTCTGTGGAATTGCCTGAGTATTTTATGCTTTTGCCTATACCCTCCTTTCTAATGAAAGCAGTGAGGTGGAATAGGGACACCTGAGTGGCTCAATGGTTGGGCGTCTACCTTTGGCTCAGGGTGTGATCCCAGGGTCCCAGGATTCAGTTCCACACTGGGCTCCCTGCATGGAGCCTGCTTCTCCCTCTGCCTGTGTCTCTGCCTCTCTCTCTGTGTCTCTCATGAATAAATAAATAAAATCTTTAAAAAAAATAAGTGAGGTGGAATAATAAAATTTTATTAACTTGGATTAATTTGGATCACTATTTTAATTTAGGGGATACAGACCATTGTCAGTGATAGAGGGGCAGAATAACAAGTTTACTTATTAAGTGCAGTGAGGGTCTGGGATCTTCGTCCCCTGCTGACTAGGTTCAGTAATTGGGCAATGGTTGATTATCCTGGTTACTACCTTCCCCCCTCCCTCCAATTGCCAAACTATCTCACAGAGTTTTAGAGGTTTTTCTGATTGGGTGAAGGGAGGGGAAACCAAAGTCCCACTGTAGTAATTTAAATGAAACTAAATGTTGCCTAGTAGAAGTTCCAGGGAAACTCTCCATTGAATTTAAAGGATGATTTTATACTATTCCTACCAATTATAGTTTGTGAAATGATACCGGTAAAGCACCTTATTCTCTCAAAAGAGTTCTCAAGGATTTAAGTTTTTTCATTTTGAAGACTTGTTTCTAGTATATTTGTTATTGGAGGTTGGTTTTGAGTCTAATCTCTATCACAGATACTTAAACTGGTACTGTGTTAAATCCAGGACTCAAGGGACACCTGAGTGGCTCAGCAGTTGAGTGTCTGCCTTTGGCTCAGGGCATGATCTTGGAGTCCCGGGATCGAGTCCCACAACAGGCTCCCTACATGGAGCCTGCTTCTCCTTCTGTCTATATCTCTGCCTCTCTTCTGTGTCTCTCATGAAGAAATAAATAAAATCTTAAAAAAAAAAATTCAGGACTCAAAATAGGCTAATAATAGGAGAACCTTAAGGAATAGATGGGGATGAAAAAACATGATCAAAGGAAAATCAAGAATAGAAGTTATGGAAAGAACAATAAGGATGGTGATAGTGGGTCCTAGTTTCCACTGAGGATATTGTGGAACACCAAGGTTTAGAGATGTCTTGAGTTTCTGGTGGTGTTTTTGTTTTTAATGTGGAAACTATTAGTTACAGCCCTTAAACTGTGCCTGTGTTTGTACATGTGTGTTAATATTCACCAATTCTCCGTGTGGGTGAGGTTGGCAGTAATGAAGTTTTTATGCTTTTCATGCTGCAGGTCCTGGCAAAACTGGCCTGTGGACTGAACAAGCCCAACCGCCAAACCCTAGTCTCACATGGGTCAGTCCCACAGCTCTTCAGCCAGATGCCTATTAGCAAAATGTAAGTATTCAGGAAGTACATTCAATTTGACTCATATCCTTATGAAGATACTCTGGTTTCTTCTGTTCCTTATGAAAAATTGGATTCAGAAGTAGGTAGCCAGGAAGGTAAAAAAGGGAGATACACAGGGAATTTTGAAAAACACAGAGACTTTTTTCCTGATGAACCTTCAATTCTGGATTATCTGTGGAAGTTACTTAATCCTGAATTTTAAAAATGAACTGATTTTTAACTCTATAGTTAATGTCCCTCTAGCCTTTTTATTCAAGTCTGTTACTAAATAACAAAACAAATAGATACTTTACTTCTTTTTTTTCTTCTAATGTGATATCACGGTGTGGTGTTTGGGGCTGCTGAACTGCTCCCAAACTAGGTATGAGAGCAAAAGCCAAATAAAATGAATAACTAGGTTGTGCATACCAATGTGTGTTCTTGGCAAGGGCATATAGTATTGTAGAAGGGACCAGATGTAACAGTGGAAACAGTGAAAGTGTTATCAAGACTGTACATGAGTAGTTGCTAAATGAGTTGTACAGGTAGTTACCGAAGTTCATAGAAGAGAAATCTGAGAAAGATTTATGAAAAGACATGAGATTTTGTTTTGTCAGATGAGAATTGAAGAGCAGTTCTGATTTCAATAATGTTTAGAAAACAAAGAAGGGAAAAGTGTAAGGTATTTTCAGTGAGCTGGGACATAAACTAGTTTAACTGGACCATATTGAAGAAGATAAGCGATAGAAATAGGACAGAAAAGGTAGGTTGAGGACAGATTATAGGAAGCCTCAAAGACCAAGCTTACAAATTTTTATTCTTTTTTTTTTTTTTTTTTTTACAAATTTTTATTCTTAAATATAAAAGGTTTTGGCTATGAAATGGGAATTGTTTTGAGGTTGAACATTTTTCTTTAAAAGATTTATTTGAGAGAGCACAAGAGAGAACAAGCACAAACTGGGGGAGGGGCAGAAGGAGAGGAGAAGCAGACTCCCCACTGAGCAGGGAGTCTAGGCTGAATCTCAGGATCCTGGGATCATGACCTGAGCCAAAGCCAGATGCTTAACTGCTTAACCGTTTGAGCCACCTAGGCGCCCCTGGGGTTAGAATTTTAATCCCTAAATGGGACAGTAGATCCTGTGTAATTGAAAGTTTTATATACAGTTGATTTAATAACTAATCAATGACTTTAAACCTTTGTTTATGCTATTGTTAATCTTCCCAGGTCCTAACTCCCAGAGTATTTTAATTTCCAGAATCATTCAGTCTTAAACTAGAAAATTAATAGTTTACAGGACCAATATGTGCTCTCATTTTCCCTTAATCCTCTGAAGACCTACTTACACAGCAAAATTTCTTATGTCTGCTGCTAACCAGATACTTATGATGTGACCTGAAATTCTTCTCTCTCTTATTAGCCGTAGTCTTGGAGGAAAGCTAGGTGCTTCTGTCATTGAAATCCTGGGGGTGGAATACATGGGTGAACTGACTCAGTTCACTGAATCTCAGCTCCAGAGTCATTTTGGGGAGAAGAATGGGTAAGTAGTTCCTAATACTTTTCAGTCATAACCTTTATGGGGATGGTAAATTCAAATCTAGATAAAAGCATCCAGTAAAATCTAGACCTATCTTTAACATTTGTTCCTCAAAGTAGTTTCATTGGTCTTTTTTTTTTTTTTAAAGTTCCCAATTTATTTTATTTTATTTTATTTTATTTTTTATTTATTCAGAGAGACACACACACAGACAGAGAGAGAGAGACAGAGAGAGAGAGAGAGTCAGAGACACAGGCAGAGGGAGAAGCAGGCACCATGCAGAGGGCCTGACATGGGACTCCATCCAGGGTCTCCAGGATCATGCCCTAGGCTGCAGGCGGCGCTAAACCGCTGCGCCACAGGGGCTGCCCTTCATTGGTCTTTTTGCTTAAAAATATTAGATCACTGTGGCCTGTCAGTCCAGTTTTTCATTTACCTAAGTAGGTTGATAGGCTTGGATATATATATATACACCATTTTTGTGTGCTAAATTGCTGATAATTCCTTTAAAATCTTTGTATTTAGACTTAGTACCAAAAAACTTGGGGTTATGAATTAGTGGTTTGCTCAGCACTTTTCCAAAAATACAAATGATGACTTGACTTTAAAAAGCATAACCACTGTCCCTCTCCTTGGCAATATATTGCACTAGAATTCATTGAGAAGGGCAGGGATTCTGTTAGAGGTGATGGATACTTAATTTTGGGCAAATTTTTCTTTTTCCATGAAGGAGATAAAAGGGTAATTCAATGAAAGTATTTTATTTTAATAATTGTTTTCACATTTTTTGCTTTTATTAGATCTTGGCTATATGCCATGTGCCGTGGGATTGAACATGATCCAGTTAAACCCAGGCAACTACCTAAAACCATTGGCTGCAGTAAGAACTTCCCAGGAAAGACAGCTCTGACTACTCGGGAACAGGTAGGCAGGCATTCTTGACAAGAACATTGCCTCTTTTAAAGGGGTTAGTGGGTGGGTTTTGGTAACTGTAGGAAGTTTAGTAAGTTAGATGAGACCTTTCTGTTGTAAAGCATGAAGTTCTTTGTTGAACTTTGAGTGTTGAAAATTGAGCTAGATTTATTTTTTCCATCCAAGAAAAAATAAAATAGAACTAACTGAAGGTCAAAATTGAATTACTAATTTTTTTTTTGGTAGGTGGTAACTTGGAAGGCCTGGGATATTATGCCTCAAGTTTGTGTTTTGTTCTTTTTACTCAGCTGGAACATGCCTGAAGTTCACCTGATGGCATGCCAGCAGGAAAAGAAAATGAAAATCTTGTGCTAGGGCAAGTCAGAAGGTTTTTATAATCTGGTGATCCCTTGGTTATGGGGGATACTTTACTGTACACTTATATTTGTGAGAGAACTGAACAAATCCTCCTTTTAGTACTATAACAAACCTAGAATTTTAAAATGAAATATTAAAGTCTCAACACTTTTTTAGGTACAATGGTGGCTTTTGCAATTAGCCCAGGAACTAGAGGAGAGACTAACCAAGGACCGAAATGATGTAAGATTTTCTTTCTTTATTCTTGGGGTGAGCTTTGGGATTTAAATACCAGTTGTTGCTTACCTGGAAGAGGAATAGAAACAAAATACAAAAAGATACCAGACTAAAAAAAAAAAAAAAAAAGAAAAGAAAGAAAAAAGCAAAAATACCAGACTAAGAAATTTTAAGAAATCTTCCCTAACACTCAACATGATCTTTTGAAAACCTATGTCTGTGAACACAAGACCTGACTACCCCATCTCCCCATCTCCCTCATTACTATTTGCTTCTACTTTTGTATATTTCTTATCTGACCTACCTCCTGTAATCCTGAATATACAGTGCATCTTCATCAGAGTACAGAGCCATTAAATAGAACACTCAGGGATTAGACTGTAAATTATTGAAACTTAAACATAGTCCATGTGACAGAGATGTACTGGCAGTTTTAGAGACAGAGGATGAAGTAAAAATTTTGACATCTGATGATTAGTTTCTTTATCCTTTCCTTTAAAAAAATAGTTTTATTGGGGCACCTGGGTGGCTCAGTCGGTTGTCGTCTGCCTTTGGTTCAGGTCATGATCCTAGGGTCCTGGAATTGAGCCCCATGTCAGGCTCCCTGCTCAGTGGGTGTCTGCTTCTCCCTCTCTGTGTCTCATTCTCTCTCAAATAAGTAAATTTTTAAAAAATCTTTTAAAAAGTAGCTTTATTGATATTTTACATAAAATTCACTCATTTACAGTATACAGTTTGAACTTAGTATCAGAGTTGTTCAACCATTCTGCAATCAATTTAAGAACATTTTCATCACCCAAAAAAGAAATCCTATACCCATTAGCAGTTACTCACCCTAGGCAACTCCCAGTGTGCTTTGTCCTCATAGACTTACTATTTTGGACATTTCATATATGAGGACTAAGGCAATTTGTGGCCTTTTGACTGGCTTGAAATCTTTTGGTTAACAAAAGATTTCAAAATAAAATAAATTTCAAGGTTCACTTATATTGTAATGTAACATTTTTCCTTTTATGAATGAATAATATATTGTATGGGTTTACCATATTTTATCTGTTGATTGGTGAATGGATATTTGAGTTGTTTCCACTTTTTGGCTCTTATGAGCAATGTTGCTATGAACATTCGTGTACAGATTTTTGTGTAGACATATGTTTCATTTCTCTTGGGTATATGCCTAGGATTAGAATTGCTGGTTCACATGGTAACTGTTTAGCCATTTTGAGGAACTACCAGACTGTTGCTGTACTATGTTACATTCTCAGCAATATAAAAAGGTTTTAATTTCACTATATCCTTATTACTGTCTTTTTCTTATTTTATCCATAGTGGATGTGAAGTGGTGTCTCATTGTGGTTTTCAAGTGTTTTATTGGCCGTTATCTTCCTTAGAGAAATTTGTCAAGATCCTGTGCCCATTTTTGAAGTGGTTTATTTCTTCATTATTGCATTTTACGAGTTCTTTATATATTCTGGGTACAAGTACCTTGTCAGATAATTTGCAAATATTTTCTCCCATTCTGTTTTTTTTTTTTTTTTCACTTTCCTGATGGTATTGTTTGATGTATTCTCTCGTGTTTCCACAACTAGGAGTCCTACAAGTCAACTATAGACTGTCAGAAATCATCCACAACTACCTGTTTGTCCTATGTTAGCTGAATTGGTGATGGTGAATGTTTGTTCTTTGGTGGGGAACATAAACAGGGAGAGGATCCCAGTCGTGCTAATGGGCCTGTTTGCCTTTGTTCACTAGGTGTCGCTCTGTTCTCATTTCTTTTTATAAAGACTTGTAAGGCTTTAAAAGCCTTAAAGTGGGGCTTTCCCTCCCACTTTGTATCTAATGAAGCATAGTAGGGATCCCTGGAAATTTATCTGTCTTTAAGCTTAAAATAAGGACTTTATCCCAAAAGTAATTCTGGACATGAAAGATCCTTGTCACTTCACTGTTTAAAGTATTCTAGTGGCTTCCCTTCATACTTAAGTCCTGTGTGGATTTCTTTTATTCTATAATGACCAAAATGATTTGGTCTCTGGCTACTTCTCTGGCTACTGTCTTCTCCCCCTTCCTTCTCTGCTGTAGCCTCCCCTCCACTGGCTGCCTTCCCTTTTATTTAACTCACCAAGCCCCCACCTTAGCAATTTTGTACTTGCTGTTCCTTTGGCCTGGAGAATCTTTACTTAGATATTAAAATTTCCTCCCTCACTTTACTCAGGTCTCTGCTCAAAGGTCATCTTCTCCAAGAGGCCTTTCCAATACCCTATCACATCAGTAGCCTTCATCATGCTCTGCTTTACTCTGCTTCTTCTCATAGCGTTTTGTAGTCCTTTTTATTACAGCCTACTTCTTTATTTCTGTGGCTCCTACTACAGGATAAGATCCATATGGGCCTGGACTTTATTTTGTTCTCTCCTGTATCTCTAGACAGAAGCTGATACATAGTCAGCATTTAGTTTGTTGTTGAATAGTTTTAGTCAACAAAGACTCCTTTGTAATTGCCAATTTGTATTGTCTGAAGATAAATTCTTATTAATTTTATTTACAAAATGTACAAAAAATACAAAATATATTCTTACCCCCAAAAATAGTTGCTCTTGGTTTGTTTGCCTTTGGGGGTATTTCTTGTCACCACCATCTTTTGATTTTGAGGGGATCCCTGTGTAGACTTTTCACCTTCTTATATCTCTGCTTCTTGACCTTTATTTCTTTGTTTTGTATCAACAATATTCAATTGCTTAGACTTCACTGAAAAGTGGATCAGTGATCCTGCTCTCTAGATGCAGGCTCACTACACTGTATATTCTATAGATAGGGTAAAAGGAGGAGGTGCTAGTGGAAACTTCTGCAGTAGCAGAAGACCAGATCCCCTACTCAATCTTGACATCCTCCCTTGGATCTTCCTTTCAGACAACTACTTAAATGAGCCCTTCCTTCAGTCACAAAATAGAATAAATATTGGTTATAATCTTCCTGCATGGACAGCACAAAAAACGTTCAAGAAGAGTCCCCATTTTCATTTATTCTGTCCTGTTCCTATCACCTGTCAAAATATCCTAGATATTCTATTATTTCATCATTCAGGTTCTGTATGCTTCAGTTACTTCTTATACTAATAGCATAAATTTTTTAAAGGATTTTTTTTAAGATTTTATTTATTTATTCATGAGAGACACAGAGAGAGAGGGAGAGACACAGGCAGAGGGAGGAGCAGGGTCCTTGCAAGAGCCAGATGCGGGACTCGATCCCAGATCCTGGGATCACGATCTCAGCCAAAGGCAGCTGCCCAACCTCTGAGCCACCCAGGCATCCCTTTTAAAGCATTTTATTTATTATTTGAGAGAGAGTGCATGAGCAGGAGGAGGGACAGAAGGAGAGGATTAGAGAAGCAAGCTCTCTGCTGAACAGGGAGCCCAAAGTGGCACACTGGATCCCAGGACCCTGAGATCACAACCTGAGCTGAAGTCAGATGCTTAGCCCACTGAACCACTCAGGTGCCCCAGCACAAAATATTTTTAAAAATGAAATGTCACTGAGGCACCTGAGTGGCTCAGTAGGTTAAGTGTCTGACTCTTGCTTTCGGCTCAGGTCATGATCTTGCAGTCCTTGGATCCAGTCCCATGTTGGTCTCCACACTCAGCAAGGAAACTGCTTGAACTTCTCTCGCTCTGCCCCTCACCCCCACTTGTGCTCTCTCTCCTCGTTTCTCTCTAAAATAAATAAGCCTTAAAAAAAAATTAAGCGTGACAATTTCTAAACCATTCTGTCATGCTGGTTCTTTTAATTTCCTCTCACACGGTTCAATATATAGAATCCAGATGTTCACAATAACTGTAGTTCCGGTCTCAATCCATTTATATCCACAGAATGACAGGATGGCCACCCAGTTGGCTGTGAGCATTCGTGTACAAGGAGACAAACGTCTCAGCAGCCTGCGTCGCTGCTGTGCCCTTACCCGCTATGATGCTCACAAAATGAGCCATGATGCATTTGCTGTCATCAAGAACTGTAACACTTCAGGAATCAAAACTGACTGGTGAGTTTAATTTTATCTTGTCTTTACAGAAGACACCTGTGCCCTGATTTGCTCTAAGTCATGGGTATATATTTCTCCAGCTGGGGTAGGTTCTTGGTGACTTTGGCCAGTAGGACCTATCAGAGAGGAATGGGAGAACACAACAGAAACCCCAGAAACAAGGCAGCTCAGTTACAGCTGCTTTGCCTACATTGGGTGCATTCCGGTTCTCAGGGGTGTGTTTCAGAGGCAGTGTACACCACAGTCATCCCTGTCTTTGCTGCAAGCAGAGGGAACAACCAATTGCCTGTGTGAGTATGGAACTCAAGTTTCAAGGATACACTTAGGAACTCAACACTTAAAAAAAAAAAAAAAAAGGAACTCAACACTTAATTGTTCTATCTTAAAACCATCTTTCTTGATAATGAAAATGACCTAAATTTAGATTCATGGATAATCTTCATTCTAACATCCCAACTCAATTACAAGGTCCACTGCTATAATACTAAATGTCATATTAAATTTCATTTTATTTGGTAATGAAAAATAACCAAATATATGATTGGAGTGTGTTTATTGTTCAGATATTAATGATTTTCAGTATTGGAATCCTCTATTTAACATAGCCTGTTACATTGAAAAAAGAATTCCTAATTCACAATGGAAATAAATTATGTGAGAAACATAAATTGGTTGTTTATAGATCTATGCTGAAGATTATAAATAAAAGTTTAACCTGAAACTAATGTGACATTAGTTATGTCAACTATAAATAAACAAAATTTCACTGAACACCTATTGCTTATCTAAATATGTGTTTATTACTACTGCATGTGCAGACCTACAATATGATAGGGTCTCTAAAGCTGGAATCCTTGTTCTTTGTGTGGAATAATTTATTTGACTTTTACTTCCTGGTATATGTGTTTATTTTCAAATATTGAACAGTTTCACAGAACTAAATGATAAATAGGATTCTATGTTCATATGAAACCTTAAAAACTGACAGACTCTAACAAATACTTACCGGGAAACTTACTGACAGGGAAGCATCAAAATGATCTGATTATAAGACTTTACAAAAGTATGAAACCAGAGGATAGTGAGATAACTGTCATAACAATTTTATCTTATTTTATTTTTTTAAGATTTTATTTATTTATTCATGAGAGACACATACAGAGAGAGGCAGAGACACAGGCAGAGGGAGGAGCAGGCTCCATGCAGGGAGCGGATGTGAACTAGATCCTGGGTCTCCAGGATCAAACCCCGGGCTGAAGGCAGCGCTAAACCACTGAGCCACTGGGGCTGCCCCATAACAGTTTTAAAACAGCATTTACTCTTCACTTCATTGAGGGGCTAATCTGTATATAAAACCATGTTGTAGGGCAGCCCTGGTGGCCCAGCGGTTTAGCGCCGCCTTCAGTCCAGGGTGTGATCCTGGAGACCCAGGATTGAGTCCCACGTGGGGCTCCCTGCATGCAGCTTGTTTCTCCCTCTGCCTGTGTCTCTGCCTCTCTCTGTGTCTCTCATGAATAAATAAATAAAATCTTAAAAAAAAAAAAAAAAAAAACATGTTGTATCTTCTGAAATTCAACTAATGTGAAAATTGTTTGAGTAATTAGACATAATGAGTTAACTCTATGACAGGAATTTCTTGACATATTTCTGAGACTAGGATAGGTAATTCCAGTTGTAGAATTTCATTCTCTAGAAACTCAAGTTGAAAAGTCTGTCCGAATGAGGGTTAAGTAGTACACTCTTTTTTTGTTGTTTTTTTTTAAAGATTTTATTTATTCATTCATGAGAGACCCACAGAGAGAGAGACAAAGACACAGGCAGAGGGAGAAGCAGGCTCCATGCAGGGAGACAGACGTGGAACTCGATCCCGGGTCTCCAGGATCACACCCTGGGCCAAAGGCAGCACTAAATCACTGAGCTACCTGGGCTGCCCAAGCAGTACACTCTTTAAAAATAGAATGAGTGGGATGCCTGGGTGGCTCAGCAGTTGAGCATCTGCCTTTGGCTCAGGGCATGATGGGGTCCTGGGATCAAGTCCAGCATCGAGCTCCTGGCAGGGAGCCTGCTTCTCCCTCTGCCTGTGTTTCTGCCTCTCTCTGTGTGTCTCTCATGCATAAAAATCTTAAAAACAAAAAACAAAAAACAGAATGGGTAACAGGATTTTTTTTCCAAGAGACTTCCCAGTCTAAATATTCTAAAGCTTTTTTGTTGCCCTGAATAAAATTTTTTGCCTCAACCCTGAATTACAGCTACTCTGATGTATCTTCTGATATATCTTATGAATACCTAGGTGTAAGGGGTATATATATCCAATTTATATATGTCTGACCTGGTTAAGTGTTCACCAAGTCAGCAATTCTCAAGATGTGGTCCTAAGCCAGCAACATCAGCATCACCTAGGAACTTATTCTCTTGATTTGACTTGAATATGCCTAGGAAGGCATATTCTCTGCCTATCCCAGCTCTATTGAATCTGTATTAATCTCATACCCTAAAATTTAAGAACACTGCAATAATAGTTTCTTCTTGTGTCAGAACTATAATCACAGTCATTTACAAACTGCATCTGTGACCAGGTGCTAATCTTGTTCCTTTACTTTCTATACAGGTCCCCTCCCCTCACAATGCTTTTCCTCTGTGCTACCAAATTCTCCGCTCCTGCCCCTTCATCTTGCACAGACATCACCACCTTCTTGAGCAGTGAGCCAAGTTCTGTGACAAAGGTGCCAGTTTCCGGTTCAGAAGCTAAGACCCAGGGATGTGACCTAGCAGTGACAGCCACTAAGAAAGCAACTACTTCTCTGGAATCATTCTTCCAAAAAGCCGCAAAAAAGCAGAAAGTCAAAGAAGCTTCACTGTCATCTCTTACTGCCACTGCCCAGGTGCCCATGAGCAATTCACCATCCAAGCCCTCCTTACCTTTCCAAACCAGTCGTACTACAGGAATTGAGCCCTTCTTTAAGCAGAAGAGTCTACTTCTAAAGCAGAAACAGCTTAATAATCCTTCGATTTTCTTCCCTCCACAAAATCCACAGTCTAGTCCTGAAGAGTTAACAAACGGTTTTCCAACAGAGTATCCAAATTACACCCCTGTCTGTCAAGCAGTACCAAAACTAGGAACCTCTAAAACAACTCCTACAGAGATGGATTTGACCCAGAACAGCCCAAGCAGGCTTGCTTCTTCCAGTTCTGCTCTGGAGGTGGCTCAGAAGTCAACTACAACTCCAAGTCCTATGGCAGCTGAGGACCAAGTGCCCTGTGAGAAGTGTGGCTCTCTGGTACCTGTATGGGAGATGCCAGAACATACGGACTATCATTTTGCATTGGAGTTACAGAAATCCTTTTTGCAGCCCCACTCCTCAAATATGCAGGTTGTTCCTGCCAGTTCTCAAAGCAAAAGAAATCCCAAAAGCCCTTCAGCTTCCAATAGTAAGCGAACAAGGCCTGAGGGCATGCAGACATTGGAATCATTTTTTAAACCATTAACACACTAGTGGTGGCCTCAGGCTTACTGCAGGGTTTTAATATTTTACCTGGAAACAAGGAGATGGAAATATGTTCACTTCTCAAGGAAATCTATAACTTTATGAAATTTTTAGTAAGATAAATAATCCAGTTAGGTGCTGAGTTAAAACTCCCATCTCTTCACATGCATGGATTCTAATTCCATTGCTGATAGAGATGTAAAAACTAATTTATCATTGCAGAGATACAAATGCTTTGCGTTTTTAGTCATTAGAGTTTAGGGAGGCAGTGTCAGAGTACAAATATGTGGGCCTTGAAGCCTAGGAGAGGCACTTTCCACACTTTTCCTCATCTGTAAAACTGATATGTGTTACAGATTATGGGAGATTAAGGACAATGTATTTAAAGTACAGAGCCTATCATCCCGACATGATCGAGTACCGCGGGCGCCGTCGCACTCCCCGCGTCGGCTCGCAACCCACCAGCCTGGTGGACAGCTCCGGCTCCGTCCCTGGCCAGGCGCCCAGCTTCACCACCTGCCTGTCAGACGGTCATTGCTGTTAGTCGTCCCCGCAAGGACGATCCCCAGGCCGTTGTCCCTGCCTTTTCTTTGCCCATCCCTCTTTTCCCAGAGTCAAAAAAAAAAAAAAAAAAAAAATGGCAGAAAAAGGAACTGGATGAGAAAAAAACAATTAAAAAAAACCTTTTCCCCAAGCTCTGTGACAGGGGCAGTTTGCTTTGACCAAAATGTGATGTTTGAGATCAGGTGAAGACCTGAAACCCTCAAGTGATAACATGTTTAGGGCAGGCCTCTGTTCACAGAAGCTGCTAAATAAAAACTGAATTTGGGACGCCTGGGTGGCTCAGTGGTTGAGCGTCTGCCTTTTGCTCAGGGTGTGATCCTGGAGGCCTGGGACTGAGTCCCACATCAGGCTCCTTGCAGGGAGCCTGCTTCTCCTCCCTCTGCCTGTGTCTCTGCCGCCCTCTCTGTGTCTCTCATGAATACATACATATATACATACATACATACTGAATTTCATACAACTAAACCCTATTTATGGCCACAATTCTAGCCACTGGCCCTTCTACCTCCTGCATTTGATCTAATGTAGAATAAGATTGTTAATGGGCCAGTTCAGAAACTCTGTTTAGACTGGGTAAGTCACGATCAGAACTAGATCATCTCTAGAATCTTGCTAGGCTGAGTGTGATCTTGAGAAACAGCATCAGTGTCATCAAGGAACTTGTTAGAAACTGTCTCAGCCTCACCCCTATGGAATCAGAATCTGTATATTAACAAGATTTTCCAGGGTGTTTGAGTAATACCAATCTAGAAGATGCCATGGCCAGTCATGGGTTTGCAGAGGGCAATGACATTTCTTTAAACCCTGAAGTACAAATTTAAGAGGTACTACTTGGCCTTCAGGGCTACTGGCATGTTCATCTGTTCGCTTTTGATGTTTGAATATTGAGCATAGGGTTTATTGTAGCTTTCTGCACTTGTCCACATATATAGTACTGTATTTTTTTTTTTAATTTATTTATGATAGTCACACACACAGAGAGGCAGAGACACAGGCAGAGGGAGAAGCAGGCTCCATGCACCGGGAGCCCGATGTGGGACTTGATCCCGGGTCTCCAGGATTGAGCCCTGGGCCAAAGGCAGGCGCTAAACCGCTGCGCCACCCAGGGATCCCTATAGTACTGTATTCTTAATCTTTGTTCTTATATGTGGAAAGTCAGCTTTTTTTGATATGGGAAACCTTGCATTACACAGAACCCAACTGAAAATGAACTGAACTAGGTGGTGTTGGGGGAAGTGGGTCGGAAGTATGGGGTATATATCCCTCCATCTCCTATATAACATACAAACCAACTGCTTTTTAAACGTATTTATAAATTGCAGGTCTATATTTAGTTTGAAGAAGGGGGTAGGGGGGTAGCATTTGAAAAATACTGAGTGTACCAGAAAATTATTTCTTCCTTCAAAAATATTTTCCTCTTGTGGTAGTTGAATAGTGTGTACATGGCCCTTTCCCTACCATATCTGTAGTTTCTTGAAGTCAAGAATTCTTCACAGTGCCTTGCACATAGTAGGTACTTGATACTTACTGGATGAAACAGATGTAGTAATTTTAGATTACTAGAACTGGAACAGTAAAACTGTACATGCTACTGGGGGGGGGGCTGCCTTAAACATCTTTTTATCCTAAATGTTCCATTAATATAATAAGGTATAGTTCACTGGTTCCTGAAGATGTCTCATTAAGTGCTGATCATTTTCTAAAGCCTCCTTTCTTAATCTAGTGAAAAATTAAAAAAAAAAAAAAAAAAGCCTAAAATGAAGCAGTACTCTCGGGTCCTATACAGATTAAGTGGAACAAATTTTGAACATGTTGGTTGGTTGGAAAGAATCATACAGATAAGCAAAGTGGTAGAAACTTTGGTTTTGTCGGTATAGAGGCCAAGACGGGTGGGGATAGTGGGTAACTAGTAACAATAACAGCAGCACACCTGTTTTCTTGGAAATGCCAACCCTGCCCCACGTACTGGGAATAAGCCCGTGGAAGGGACAGCACACAGACATGTAAAGGTCAGTGTTGGGTGAAAACTATAGCACCTTTTTGTTGAATACAACCTTTTCTCAGCTGTTTATCAACAGTTGCACATAGGAAGTAAATGGCTTAGTCCCCAACACAGGAGGAAGTTGTTCAAACACAGGCTTCTTACAGTAGCAAGTTAAGCCACTGATATTTTTAAAAGCAGCAGAGCTTGAATAGTTAGGAAAGCTATTAATTTAATACTGTGGGGGGCAGTCCCGGTGGTGCAGTGGTTTGGCGCCGCCTACAGCCCAGGGTGTGATCCTGGAGACTGGGGATCGAGTCCCAGGTCGGGCTCCCTGGATGAAGCCTGCTTCTCCCTCTGCCTGTGTCTCTGCCTCTCTCTGTGTGTGTGTGTGCCTCTCATGAATAAAATCTTTAAAAAAAAAAATTAATACTGTGGGGACAGAGGTACCTGGGGGGCTCAGTCGGTTGAGCATCCAACTCTTGATTTCAGCTCAGGTCATGATCTTGGGGTCTTGAAATTGAGCCCTGTGTCACGCACCAATTGGAAGATTCTCTCTCTCTCTCTCTGTCTGCCCCCCTCCCCCACTGCTGCTTGCAGGCTCACACACTCTTTAAAAAAAAAAAAAAAAAACAGCAAAATTCTCCCACAGAATGCCTCATGGGACTCGGGCCACATTTATCATTAAATTTGTTTTGCAAGGACGCCTGTGTGGCTCAGTGGTTAAGCGTCTGCCTTCAGCTCAGGTTGTGATCCCAGGGGCCCTGGATTGAGTCCTGCATCGGGCTCCCTGCATTGAGTCCCTGCTTCTTCCTCTGCCTATGTCTCTGTATCTCTCTCTGTGTCATGAATATTTTTTTTTAAATTCTTTTACATGAATAAAATATTTTAAAAATTATTTTGCAAGGATCAGTACTCAAAATGCAGCTCCATAAAACAGGCCAGGTACTCTGAACACAGAAATAGGAAGAAAAGACTAAGGTTTGGCCTTCAGCTCCAAGAAGCCAGTTTAGGCTATGTAAATTTCACTTCAGGCTCTATTGCATTGCTAGGGAAAGTGTGAGGGCCAGATTACCGTGACTCTAGGATCCATTCTATTAAGTAGCTGGCATGCTAATCTCCATATCTCTGACACAGCACAGGAGCAGGCTCCTCACCACTGACCACAGCAAGTGGCCAGTTCCTCAAGCAGTTGGTTACCTATCTTCAGCTGAAAAGGCAACAGTTTCACTTTCTATTTTGCTCTTTGGAGAACTATGCAAATTAGCCAGAATACCCAGGTCACAATACTGGAACACTGACTGCATGGGAAGGAGAGGAAAGGAAAAATGGTGAATGAGATACCAGATGGGTTCTTTCCCCATTCATGGCTCAGCAGTGTTAGGGTTTCACTTGTTTCTCATCCTGAAGAGGAATCTAGCCCTGGAAGCTGAGCCCGTATCTTAAGCATAAGCACAGTATGTTCAATAAAACATTTTTTATTCTGTACAATATATATGTATTTAAATATATATATGTATATATATATATATGTATGTATGGGTGTGTGTGTGTGTATATATATATGTGTGTATATATATATACACGTGTGTGTGTGTGTGTATATATATATGCAGAGAAACCTGAACCAACAAATCCCTGAGTCCGGGGCACCCAGGACATTAACAAAAGGAAAGGAGGGAGTCCATGCCCTAAAAGAGTAGGAAATATGGCAACATCTTTCCCTTTCCTCCAGGTTCCCTGCAACAGAGGGAGGACTTAAGTGGGAGCAGAAAGGGGGGTGGGTTAAGGGTGGTAGGATGGGGAACTGTGGGTCAGGTCCCCAGTCACTAGTCTGGGAAAGTAAAACACTGATCCAGCATTAAAACCAACAAATCACTGCAGAGGAGGGGACAAGACAGATTGACATGCAGCTGACCTTCGGTATGCCAAACCTTAGCTTGGCAGCCCCACGCCTGGGCCAGCACAACAAATAGCACCTGTGGGGCCTATGAGCAGAGAAATGGGAAATGGCCCTTAAGTGAGGAAGGGAAAGGAAACAAAGCTGAGGAACAGACCTCATGTCTCAGCACAAGGTGGGAGCACTGTCCCTGTGCCATTTCTTCAGACCCTGGGCCACCAGATGGCCAGGAGCAAATGTCTTTTGTCCACAGTCAAGTAGAGATGGGCAACTTACATGGCCTTGAGAAGAGGTATAGAAAAAGGAGTGCTTTCAAGGACCACCCCTAGTTGTTGTGACAATTCCTGAAGTGCAAGGACCACACCGGCGAATCATGCCCAGTCCGGACAGTGGGGCCAAGGTGGCGGTGGTCAGCTCCCTCCAGTAGACAGTCCACGGGGTTGCCAGGGTTGATGAGCCAACCAGGTGGACACACAGCTGCTGAGCACTGCCCTGAATTCTCCTGTCTTCTCCCTCAGGACTGCCCCTCCCTGGCCACACCAAGCTTGGCACCTCTCCAGAAAAGTGGCAGGGAGCACAGGGCAGAGAGCACCGGTCTCTCCCTCACCTATTAACACAGAGCCGCCAACAGGGGGCAGCATGGCCAGAAGTCACCTTATATATTGTAGGGACAGCAATGGAGCTGTGCCTGCCTGGAGGAGTTCAGAAGCCCATGTTGGCCTGCGCCTCTCCTGCTGCAATGGCTTGCACATCAGTGACATGGCCGATGCCCTTGGTGACACCCTCCCGGAACAGCAGCTTGGCGCCCACCTTCAGGTATTCTGGGTGTTTCAGGAAGCGGAAACGCACCACTGCCTTCTCCCCTGTCCGCAGCTTGTCCTGCAGCAGATATGCCGTCACTGGTCCTGGACAATGTGCCTCCCATCCCGTTCTCTACCAGCCTTGGCTCTCCACCCTCAGGGGCCTACCAGGCTTCTACCCCCCCAGAGTGGGGCTTCGTCCCCTTTGTTGGGTCTGGGAGGAGTTAGTTCTTTATGAGTCTGGGGCCAGGCCTCTTTCCTTTCTGGAGGCAGAAGAATTCTGACTTTCCCCTGGAAAAACAGCATGGCTGGGTCCCTCTCACCTTGGCATGGATCTTTTCCACCACTGCTGTCTGACGTACGTTGCCCACATGTACTGTCACCTGGAAGCCTCGCCGGAACGTGGTGGCATGGAATAGTAGGACAATCTCTGCCTCGAACACTGAGCAGATGGTGGGATTCATCTCGGGACTCACCATCACCATGCCCTAGGGAGGCCCCAGATCCAGGGCAGACCTTGCATTAGTCTCTCCTTCCCCAACCACCCTCACACCACTGCCAGCTCCTAAACCTCTTCTTCTAAGACCTCAAACACAAAGACCTCAGAAGACAATATTCAAATATCCACTTATAACCCTTCCTATCCCTCCCATGTTCTCTAATCCTTCTTCTAATACTTAGTATTATAGGCTCCTGGACATTCACATTGCATGACCATGAGTCATATTTAAGTATTCTGTGTATCCTAAGCTTTTTTCATACAGTCTATGTAATAAGCTTCTTTGGTTAGAGACTGTTTCCTTCGAGTTCCTCTCAAGTGTCTTAGGTGCTTCTCAATCAAGCGGCCAGGTTCCCAGGGACTTCTCTTTGTGTTCCCTTCTCCAATCCATCCTCCCACCTCACCTTGCGCAGAAGTGCACGGTCAAAGTCTCCGAGGGCCAACGTAGCAGCCTGACCAGCTCGCAGCACACGACAGGCAGAGCGGTTGCGCTGGATGCTGCACACTCTCAGCTCCAGGAAGCAGCCATCGTCCGTGGGGCCCACCACCAGCTGGTCCCCCTCACGGCAAATCCCACTGCAGCCCAGAGGGCAGGTGGCACAGTGTCAGTCTAGCCACCTCCCAACACACACCGGCTTCTATGCGAGGGTCACCCAAGACATTCCCTTCTATGGCTGACTCCCACAGGAGGGGGAAGAGAGGGGCAGTGGAGGAGGCCGTGGTTCAAGGTTCAGACTTAGACTAGACAGCTAATACCTGGAAGGATCGGTAGTGATGGTGAGAGAGGTACCTGCTGCTTTGCCCCTAGATACACCCTCTGCTTTGAAAAGAGTCTTAAGAGAGCTCTCATTTCCCTACGTGGAAATGATGCCAGTTGAATACAACTGGGGCTCAAGACCCATACTTCTCCTCCAGGAGCCTGGAGATTTCCAGTCAGCAGCAAGACTGTTTCTTTCCTCGTGAGACAAGAGACTAGCTTTCTCCAGTTCTTGTCGTGGTGAAAGCCCAATCCAGAAACCAGCACCGCATTTAGATGGGCTCAGTAGAACTCCGGGGTCGCCCTAAGGCTGTGATCAAGTGTGTGGGTACGTGAGGGCTGAATGGGGTGGGTGGCAAGCAAAGAAATTCACCTGGAAAGTGTCCCTCCAACAACTGTCCCCACCTCTGGTACTGTGTAGATTTCATCCACCTGAAGCCGAAAAACATGCTATCAACGGCCAGCCAAGTAGACCTGGCAAGTCCAAAATCTCTAAACAGCATCAGGACTAGGTCAGAATTAGTCCCTCCCAGTTCTCCCGCTCACTGCGAGGACATGTGGCCCAATTACCTGGAACTCTGTTAGCTGCTGCATGAGCTCCTCCTGCTCTTTGCTGTTGGTGAGTGGTGGCAAGATGTTCAGAAACACTTTAAGCAGGTCCAGACTCTCTCCGGACACGCTGGACAGTGTGAAGATAGGAGTGACACTGGACAGGGAGGCATGGAATGGACAGATGAGGAAGCTTCGGACAGGAAGCAGAGGCTAGAGCTCCCTGCAAGTAACGGTGGGCTTCTGGGGCACCTCTCTCCTATCTGCTAACCTCAGGAGCTCTGATTCCTCTCTCTGTGAGACAGCCAAGGAATGTGGCTCACAAGGCCCAGCCCAGAGCCAAGGGAAACAGCGAATGCCTGGCACAGCCCTTGGTCTCCTGGGTCCCAGGCACCGGCAAGACCCCAGGCTGGCTAGCACAGACTCCCTCCCACAATCCCAACCTGAAAAACCACAGAACTGTGCCACAACTGGTCTGGCCCTGGGCTGGGACGCCACATGGCAGCCTTCCCTGTGGATCGGGGCTCTGGAGTGAGAAAGGCTTACTTGGGTGACTGGGCAAACTGCTGTGCCGCAGTGACAGCATCATCCTCGGAGGTGACCAGCATGGGGACCTTGTGGCAGCCAGGCTGCTTGAGGACCCGCTCTAACTGGCGCACCGTCCTCTCCACAGTAGTCTTGGCACAGAGGTCCACCTTGCTGACCACGATGAAGAATGGCACTTTCAGAGCCAGGGCCAGCCCTAGGTGTTCCCTGGTGGTGCCAGCTGCCTCAGAGAAGACAGGCAGGCAGCAGGAGAGAAGGGTGAGAATGTGGGAGGGGGCAGGGGGAACAGGAGAGTTCACATCTGACTCCCAGTTTTGAGGAGGCCCAGGGAGTCAGCACCCCCCTCCAGCCCCATCCCTACCCCAATGCCTCGTACCAATCCCAGTGTTAGCACTGACGAGGAGCAGGGCACAGTCGGGGCAGTATGATGTGAGGCCAAAGATGGTGGTGTGTAGGTACTTGTGGTGGCCTGCCAGGTCGATGAAGGTGATCATCTTGGAGCTGCTTTCACAGATCTCTTCTGCCGTCCGTGAGTCACTGTAATTCACCACCTGGCCCAGAGCCCAGGGCTCTCAGTGCCCCCTGCCAGCCTCCCCAACCCTTTTAAGAGTCGCCAGGACCTAAACCAGTCACTGGGTGACCCTGCCTCTTAACCCTGAGCCCCATATCTGCTTTAATTCAGCTGTTTCCCATTTATTTGCTAAGGAGACAGAGCTTGTTCACTGCCCTCAGGGTCTTCTTCTACACTACTCCAAAAAGTCTCCACACTCTGCCCTTGGGCTGTTCTTTACCACTACCATCCCATCCTCAGAGTCTGGCCCCACTGGGTCCCGCTGATTGCATGCACCTCTCCCTTGCTGTTAAAGCCCAGGATCTCGAAGCTGATGCTGGAAGTTCGGCCAGACTGAATCTCATGCAGGTGGCGGAAAAGGTTGAGCCGAGCCCGGCCCCGCCCATTGTCCAGCTCTCCCTGGGTCAGGACTCCAAGCAGAGTCGACTTCCCTGAGTCCACATTGCCCAGGACGGCCACACGGAGGTCTAGGAACTGTGGATGAATTGCCAGAGGTAAGGGCTCCAATCCCTTGTTTCTCCACGGAAGGTTGGGTTAAAGGCAGTGACACTCCCTGGGGACCAAAGGACTTGGACACCCCCATGTTCCCGGGCCAGCCAGTGAACAATATGCCACCACGGGGCCCTCCTCGGGAGCAAGGGTGTGAGAGGTAGGGAAGGGCTTGTGCTTACCTGTTGGTTGTCAGGGACCTTTCGTACCAGCACTTCGGTAATCTTCCGGGGCATGTCGCTATCATAATCCACTTCTCGCTCTCGGAGAACAGTGATATCTGCCCCAACCCTGTCACAGCAAGGCCACAGCTGCCACATCTCACCTGTACTCTTCTGCCCTCTACCTTCCAACCTGGCTCTGGACCACACCTCTCAGCATTGTACTTCACTTCCTACCACCCTCCAATCTATTTCACATCCTTTTAAACAAATCTTAAATCAAGGAGTGAAAAAGCCTCAGTCCAACATGGAGAAGCCCAGAACACTAACCCTCCCCCCTTCAGCCCTTTGTCAAGAGGAGGCAGCAGGAAAGTCTCTCCTAGGCCCCTCAGGCCCGAGGTGACTGAGTATTCACAGGTCTTCTCCAGAGCCAGATGAAGAGAACCTAGGGGGAATGGGAAGCGTACTTCTCCGCCATCCGGTGCAGAGTCTTGAGGGACGCCCGCATCTCCTCCTCAGCCAGCCCCACCAGCAGCCCATTGTCCTCTACCCCAATCTGGTAGACAGCCTCACCGCGGCCCTCCTGGAGCCGCCACTTCATCTGTGTCACCAGGTGCTCAAAGCGGTACTGGGATGGATTCACCAGCTTCAGCTTAAGACAGGTGAGGTGTCATAAGAAAATGAAGTCAGAGCTGCTCCTCCTAAACCCTCATGCCCCCCACCTGTCCTGCTACAGGGACTAGGACCTTCCCCCTTCCCACTCAAACCCCCTCATCCCTGGCCTCCTCTAACACTGAGTCCCCCTCTCTCTGACAGAATGAGGTACAGAGCCTTTACCCTGAATCATATCCCTAAACTCCTATAGATCATGACGTTGGAAGGATCTCAGAAAAATCACCCCACACCTGTAAGGATAACCGGCCCTTCCCCAGCCTAAGACTCACTTTATATTCGATGTTTCCATCTTCAGCCTGAAAAGAGACAGAGAGCAGTTATGACACACTGTCCTGACCAACTTCTATTTCCTTCTGATTCCTGCTGGGGCCCAGGCAGCTAACTCGAGAGAGCAGGAACCTCAGTGGCACCTGCTGAGACAGATGCCTGCCAAAGGTTATTGACAGAAAAACCCTCTACTCAGTCCCGGTGGACCTCTCTGAAGGAAAGGCCTCAAAGAATACAGTGAGTCACTCGTGTAAGCCAAAAATGGAACCCTAGTCCATCCTTCCTTTGATCACTGGTGGTATCCTCTTCCTAGATGCAAGATCAACCGTTCCTTCTCCCTGGGGCCTCAAACTGTTGTCCCTAGAAGTCTAGATCTGCTCTGTGTTCAGGCTGCTGAGGTCATTCTTTGCCAATGGTGTGGGAGACACCATTTCCTTCCTGCCCACCCTCTCAGCTGATGTCACCAAGAGCAAGAAGCTGCGAGAGGTTCTGGACCAAGGCCAAAGGGTGAGCTCAGCACTGGTCATTATAAGCGTGCTGAGAGATGAGCCCAGGTAAAATGAGGGGCAGGGTTCTAAAGTTGGGGCTGAGATGAAGAAACTCAGAAAATGCATTAAAGGGGACAGACTCCACAAACCAGATTCACATGCCTCAGACGAGGTAAAATCCTGAATCTATCCACACAACCACCTTTACATCTTCCCTCTATCAGCTGACCCACCAGAGAAACAACCTGTTGCATGAGCCTTCCCCTCTAGGGTGCAAAAGGCAGGAGATTTGCTTGTCCTGCCTGCCTGCATTTTGGCACTTCTCCTTGACAGTTTCTTTTTCTTTTGTTCTTCCTGTCATCATTCCATCTCTTCAAGGCCCTCTAACTCCCAGCCTCTAACAGGTATAAGGTAGATCTTTTCCCATTAGCAGAGACCTTCCTTTTTTATTGTTTTCTAAATATGACAAATTTGGATGGGTGGCTTCAGAAAAGTGGTATAAGGATGATAGTCTAGGCCAATGGTTCTCAAAGTGTGATCCCAGGACCAACAGCATTAACACCGCCTGGGAACTTGTAAGAAATGCAAAGTATCAGGGCCACTTCTGACCTACTGAGTCAGCAACTCCAGGGGTGAGGCAGCAATCCAGGTGATCTTGATACATGCTAAAGTTTGAAAACCACTAGCTTAGGCTTTTCCCCTGTCTGCCTTTCCTAAGAGGGACAAAATAGCAGTTATTCTCTGCCTTAGACAGAGATGGAGCAGGTGTGCAGAAGCCATCTCCACTTCCTCATAGGACAAAGGGCAGGAGGACTTAAGCTTGACTGTTGTCTGTTTTTATATGTGTGTGTATATGTGTACTCAGGGATAGAGACGGAACATACTGCTCCTTTCCCTAGTACTCCCCTCCTCCCCTGCCGAACAAGTTTAGAAAACTCTGCCTCTTCATCCCAGGATGTAGTCTCCCTTCTGTTGCAGCAGAAGGATGAAGCCAGGGCATTCTACTTTGCTCTTCCTAAGGCGATGAAAGTGGGATGCCTTTTCCCCATTTCTCCTCCTCGAGTTACTGGATCAGAATGGGGGGCTCCTCCCTCCCCACTCTTCCTCCCTGGGGTCCTGACACCGGAGGGCAGGTCCTCCTTGGGGTCCTGGGACCGGAAGGAAGGGTTCTCTTCTCCCCCCCGGGGTTCTGACACCGGAAGGGGGTATCAATTCCCTCCGTCCCGCCTCCCTGGAGTCCCGGGACCGGAAAGAATGATTTCCTCTCACCCGCCACTTCTCACGGGGCTCACCTCGGGGGGCAGGTATGGAGGGTTGTTGGCTTTGCCCCCTCTGTTCCTTCCGTTCTTCTTTTTCCCCTTTGGGCCCCCGCAGCCGCTGCTGCCGCCGGCCCCCCTTGCCTTAAGGGTTCCGCCCACGGCCGGGCCCCCTCCGGGCCGGCAGCAGCCGCCGAACAGCTCCGATACCCGCGAGTCCATCCGCCGCTGCCGCCAGCCCCCCGCCCGGCCCCTCCCCCCCGCCGCCGCCGCCGCCGCCGCCGCCGCCGCCGCCGCCGCCGCCGCCGCCGCCCCTACTGCCACCGCCGCGTCCGGCCAGCCAGAGGAGAGCGGGGTGGGGCCCTGCGCGGGCCACGCCCCCACCCTGCTTTTGCCCCGGGTCGCGTCAGAAACAGCCGCAGGGCACCATGGGAGAGAGAGTCCTCAAGCCTAAGACCTCCCCTAAATGAGCTGCCAGCTGCCCTACAATTCCCAGGAGGCATTGCAGCTCAAGGGGCCGCGGCGTGGCTTCGGGGCGTCGGCGAGGAGCGCGCTTATGCGCGCAAAGGTCTAGGGGAGCTGTAGTCTGATTTTCAATCTCCGCGCTCTGATCGGGTGTTTTCCTAGCGCCTCCTTGGGGGGAAGTTTGAAGCCCCGCGTCTGGGGATGGGGCAGTCACCCGAGGCGGAGGGGTTACATCAGAATGAAGCTTTGTGGCGCTCTTTGGTTAGGCCCCTTAGCGAGATCGCAGACAACAGGTTTTGGACCTGGAGAGCTGCAAAATTCACGGCGACACGTCCCTCCAGCCGACTGGCTCCGCCCCTGCCTCAGTTTCTTCCCCGACAGCTGGCGTGCCGTCTGGGTGAGTCAGGCCGAATGCCAGGGCGGAGGCAGATGGTGGTTAGCCTAATTACGGCTGTTATTGTTGTGATGATTATGCCACCTTTACCCAGTAGTCACTACTTTATTACCAGGCTGGCACCCTCCAGGGGCTGGTTTTAGCAACCCGAGACACTGCGGTGCCACGGACACGAGGCCCAAACCCATAAACCAGCCTTGCAGCCCGAAGGCTACAAGGATCCCGGCAACGAGTATTACCCCTCCCCTTTGTTTTGAAGCAGAACCAATCCCCGCACAGCGAGTTTAGTTTTAAAATAGCCAGGCTCGTAGGAGGGGCCTGGCCTCTACTTGGGGCGGTGCTAGGGCTCGGGTTACGTCAGCCACTGGCTAGGGCAGTGGCTGGGGTAAGTGGCCGGCAAAAGAAACTTGGCCAAGGGCCCAGGGGATTACTGACTTTTGACTTTCTTGCCATCTCTCTTGCTCTTTAGGGCTCTTGCAGTCGGCAAAGGGTAAACACACTCAGCGACAGAAACCAGTGCACAAGACACTAGAAAGGCAGAGTGGAGAAGCAGTTAGTGTTACTGGGCTGGGAGTCAGGACGCCAAGGTTCAATTCCTAGCCCCATGGCTGTCTCATGATTCACCACTCAACCTATGTCCGCTTCCCCTCTTTCACAAACATCAGGATGCTTTCACACAGCCAAGAAATAAAAGAGCCCTTTCCTCCTGATCTCAGTTTTCTTTGGAAGATTAGAAGCAGCAACAGTGGCTTACCTCTGGTAATCCTTTCAGAGGTTCAGACCTGGTAGAGTCCATGGCTTCCCCTCAAGACCACAAGGAAGGAGGTGGGTTACTGATCCTTTAGTTACTGTCCACATGGCATAACTCCCCAAAGCCGTGGGAGCAGAAGGACCAAAGCCTGCCAAAGGGACTGGCAGATCCAGCTAATTTTGTGGTCTTCAGTGGTTGAAAGCACACATGACTTCACTCTTCTCAACCCTATTCAGCTAAAGGAAGATTGTGCTGCAGAGGTCAACTCCAGCCAGGGGCACCAGGATGCCAGGAAAACTGCTACTTAGAGATTGAGACTGAAGAACTCAGGAAGAGATCTCAAGAAGGTTGGGGGTTGGGAGATTCAAGACTATTCCCCCAACATTCTCACCACTGCCAGTTCTGCGTTCTCTTGATAACCAGGGCCTGCTGCATTCACCTGATAACACTCATCCTCTCATCTTCTTGGGCCTTTCAGTCACCCAACACACACAATTTCACTTTGTCCCCATCCCAATCCCCTTGCCTTCTAAATGGAGAACTTCCCTTAAGACATGGGGGCGGGGGGATCCCTGGGTGGCTCAGTGGTTTAGCACCTGCCTTCAGCCCAGGGCATGATCCTGAAGTCCCGGAATCGAGTACCACATCAGGCTCCCTGCATAGAACCTGCTTCTCCCTCTGCTTGTGTCTCTGCCTCTCTCTCTCCTCTGTGTCTTTCATGAATAATTAAATAAAATCTTTAAAAAAAGAGAGAGAGAGAGAGAGAGAGATGAGAGGGGATAACCTATTCCTGTATCCCAGTTTTGAACAACCTAGCTTACCAAAGACAGGAGTAAAGGCTGGCAGAAGGAGGAGATCAGGGTCCTGGGAGATGGAAGGTGGCATATATGTTTGGTTTCCTGGAGGTGTTGCTTATAAAGTGCTTATGAGGTGGTTGTATATGGGATTACACACACACACACACACACACACAATTTTTCCTGGTATATAATCAGTCATTTATTCTTTGTGTATAGTATCTTTACATAAGTTTTAAGTTCAGAGTTAGCAACCTGTCATTTATACTTGGTTTTGTGTCATGCCTAGGGGTAACCCCACTCCAAGATTGTGAATTACTCCCCAGTATTTTCTGCAAGGAGTTTTGAGGTTTATTTTTTAAAGATTTTATTTATTTATTCATAAGAGACACAGAGAGAGGCAGAGACATAGGCAGAGGAAGAAGCAGGTTTTCTGCCAGGAGCTTGATGCAGAACTCCATCCCAGGACCCCGGGATCATGCCATGAGCCGAAGGCAGATGCTCAACCACTGAGCAACCCAGGAGCCCCTATTTTTATGTTTAAATCTATAATCCAGTTTTTATAAAGATTTGAGGGAGAGACAGCATGAGCAAGAGTGGGGGTTGGGGCAGAAGGAGAGAGAGAATCCTGAAGCAGGCTCTGAGCTGAGCATGGAGCCAGACTCGGGGCTCGATCCTAGGACCCTGAGATCATGACCTGAGCCAAAACCAAGAGTCAGCCACTTAACTGTGCCACACAGGCGCCCCTAGATCTTTAATCCATTTGGAATTTATCTTTATGTAGGATGTGAGGTAGGAACTACTTTGATGTTTTTTCTTTTAAATGGATAGGGAGTTGTTTCAAGTTACTTGCTTTTTACTCTCATCGTATACTAAGATCTACATATACATGGATCTATTTCTGGAGTCTCTCCTGTTTTATTACTTGTTTGTTTATTCCTGAACCAATACCACAGTATTTTAATCATTGTAATTTTACAGTATGTTTGGTCTCTGTTCGTACTTCCTGAGACACACCTCTCTTGGCCTCCATGACCTGACACTTATCTATTCTTCTTTATACCTCTCTGGGTACTCCTCAGTATCCTCCACAGGCTCTTCTTTTTCTACTCATCCCCTAAACATTAGTGATTAGTGTCTTCAGGATTCTAGCTCATCCTCATTATACATGCCCTCCTTGGGTGATCTTATACACTCCTAAACTGATGACTCTCAAATACATTTCTGTTCCTAATGGTGTTCCTAAATATCTCTTCACTGTCCAATGGAACAGCAAACTCAACCTATTAAAAACTAGAGGAAGACCCGGTTTATTGGTGTGTGGGTATGGAGAAAAGATGAATTCAGTGTTCTCTCCTTCATCGAATGGCACAGCTGGCCCATTTTTGAACAACAGCTGCTAAACTTATAAAACCTGTTTGTCTTCATCCCTTTTCCTCTTCCTGGGATCATCCACCAAGTCATGCTTATTGGACCTCCTAAATATCTCTAGGGTTCACCCATTCCTCTCCACCCTGCTGTGACTACCACTATTTAGGCCTCTTTCACCAATGCACTTAGGTAACTGTAGTCACTAGCTCTAATTGGTATCACTGCCTCCTCTCTCATCCTTCTTGTAATGTAATATAATCTGTACACTGTGGCCACTGTGGAGATTAAATTTAATCACGTCACTTCCCTACTTAAAGCTTTCAAAGCTTCCTCATTCCCCTACAGGATCAAGTTCAAACTTTTTAAAAAAAGATTTTATTTATTTATCATGAGAGATAGAGAGAGAGAGAGGCAGAGACACAGGCAGAGGGAGAAGCAGGCTCCATACAGGGAGCCCAACGTGGGACTCAATCCTGGGTCTCCAGGATCACGCCCTGGGCTGAAGGCAGCGCTAAACCGCTGAGCCACCAGGGCTGCCCAAGTTCAAGCTTTTTAAAATGGCTTGTAAAGCTCTGCCATGATTTGATTCCTGTTTGTCTGCTACAGCCTTAACTCTTTATAATCTGAACTCTTTTCTTTCCCTTTTAATTTAATTTACTTATTTAGAGAGAGAGAATAAATGGGAGAGAGGAAGAGGGAGAGAGGCTCTCAAGCAGACTGGCACTGCGTGTGGAGCCCCTGGCGGGCTCGATGTCACAACCCTGAGATCGTGACCTGAGCTGAAATCAAGAGCCCCCTCATTGAACCGACTGAGTCACCCAGGCACCCCTGAACTCTCTTCATTCTTTGAATGGAGGATGCTCTTGTCTCTCAAGGTCTCCAGGATACCTAGGCCTTCCTCTTTACCTTTACTCATCCTATAGGTCGCAGTTTCTTGGCCATATTTCCTCTGGGGCCACCCCTCACTTCCACGCCATCTAGATTAGGTGCCCGGTTCTTCTATCCACAGCCCGTGTACGCGCCACTGTCTATAATTCATCACGTGGTATTGTACTTCTAGGTAGCAGAACTCTTAGGACAGCAACCGCCTCCTGCTTGTTTGCCAGGATCTCCAGCACCTAGGACAGGGCCTGGCACGAAGTAGGTGCACAATGAACAGCGAACGCGGGAGGGGGAACGGGTGTGCGAGAGCGGGTGCCCTCTGGAAGACAGACTTCAGCGGCTGAGACAGCGTGGGCTCCCTGGGGGGAAGGCCTCGGCGTGCCCCTGCCGGAGCGCTCGCAGCGACCACAGGGACCACCAGATCCCTACGCGGCCCGGCTTCCACCAACTGCGGCGGCGCCCCGCCCCCTCGCCGCAGCGCCGCCCCGCCCCCCTCGCCGCAGCCCCGCCGGAAGTGGAGACGAGAGCTTCCCATGATGCCCCGCGGGGCCCCTATTCAAACTGCGCGGAGAAGAGGGAGGAGGTCGTGATGGCGGCTCCGGGGCCGGAAGTGCCGTGCCCGGCCGCAGTACCTGGTAAGGCCTGGGGGCCGCAGCTCCGGGAGCCTTGGGGACCTGTTTCCTTCCTACCGCTGCTAACCAGTCTTTTAGCCCACGGCCTTTTCTCTGGCCCGTCTTCCTTGCCCTCACTTGCCGGCGTTCCTCCTGGCTCCCGCTCCATCGCCCCCTCGGTCCTGGATCCCATTGGTTCGTGCCCACTCTCTCTCCCTCTCCGCGGCGTTCTGCGCCCCGCTTGATTACAGTGACTGTAAACTAGTTTCCCCAGGTCAAGGCCTCCGCTTTCTGAGCGGAGCCCTAGTCGCGGCGTCCGAAATTCTCCCTCTACAACCCCCATCCCGCCGTCCCTGAAATCACCTTAGGCGACGCGGTCGGGAATCTCCCCGCCACCACCCACACGGATTTTGCGGAGGGAATGTGTTGGGCCGTCCCTCCACAGGACCATGGAAGAAGACTGACTTTTTGGCTTTTAAGTTTTCATTGTCTCTCTTTTCCCTCTGCGCCCTTACTAGATTTGGAATGGTATGAGAAGTCAGAGGAGACCCACGCCCCCCAGATAGAACTGCTCGAGACTACCTCTGCTCAAGAACCTCCCAACCCTTCGGAGCCCTTTTACCCCAGAAACTGCATGGTGCCGGTGGTGTTTCCCGGGCCTGTGAGCCAAGAAGGCTGCTGTCGTTTTACTTGTGAACTTCTAAAGCATATCATGTACCAGCGCCAACAACTGCCTCTGCCCTATGAACAGCTTAAGCACTTCTACCGAAAACCTTCTCCCCAGGTAGGCACAGGCTTTGGGAGAAAGCTGGTGGGGAGACTGTGATTGTTACGTGGTAGGCAGGTGAAATGGGGTTCTAAGAAATCTTCAGGACCTGTCAGCCTCAACAGCTGTAAGGAATGTGTTTTAGTTTCGCCCCACCCTAATCTTGGATAGTCTAACCCTCCAGCATTTTCTCATTTTCTTTTTCTAAAACCGCTGTTGTGCTGCATGTGGATTTGACCCTTCAACTTTACTGTCTTTTCTCCCCAAATGTCCATCTCTCTCTCTCTCTCTTTTTTTTTTTTTAAGATTTATTTATTTATTCATGAGAGACAGAGAGAGAGAGAGGCAGAGACACAGGCAGAGGGAGAAGCAGGCTCCATGTAGGGAGCCTGACGTGGGACTCCATCCCATGTCTCCAGGATCACACCCTGGGCGGGAGGCAGGCATTAAACCGCTAAGCCACCCAGGGATCCCCCATCTCTTTGTTTTTATGTTTTACTTACTGGAGGACTTCCTTAACTTTATATTCTAACGCTTTTTTTTTTTTTTTAATTAAGATTTTTGTTTATCCATTCATGAGAGACACACACACACACAGAGGCAGAGACACAGGCAGAGGAAGAAGCAGGCTCCATGCAGGGAGCCTGACATGGGACTCCATCCTGAGTCTCCAGGTTCACACCCTGAGCCGAAGGCAGACACTCATCCGCTGAGCCACTCAGGCATTCCTATTCTAGCACTTCTGTAATTCTGGGGACAGAGTCTTAAGAGCTCTAGTTTTGTTCATGTTTCTTTATTATAACATCTTGTTATTTCATGTCTATATAATCGTATCTGAAGATATTGTATTTTTGAAGTTTTACTCTGTTCCTTTTATTTCTTTTTATTTTTTAAAAGATTTTATTTATTTATTCATGAGAGACAGAGAGAGAGAGGCGCAGAGACACAGGTAGAGGTAGAAGCAGGCTTCATGCAGGAAGCCTGATGTGGGACTCGATCCCGGGTCTCCAGGATCACACCCTGAGCCCAAGGCAGACACTCAACCACTGAGCTGCCCAGGCGTCCCTACTCTGTTCTTTTAAGTTTCTGTTTCCCCCCCCCCCCCCCCCCCCCCGATTCCTTTTCCTATTTGTTTTGGTCTCTCACTTTCATGTTAGAGGCTTTTATTCTGTGTCTGGTGAATATTTAAAAATAAATCAATTAAAGCTCTGCATAAGCTGGACCTTATGAACTGATAGACTTTACTCTAAGGATATTGGGTAGGAACCTAGTGGTCTCTTTGGAGGACTCCCAAAACATCAATATGGAAAGTCTTCTCTCTGGAGGAGACTGGGTGGAGGAAATTGGCAGATGATCGATCTAAGGGTCCTCACACAGGTTTTCACTCAGTTCCTCTCTGTTAATTCTTCTGTGGTATCTAAATTGCCAATTCCTGAGGCCTTCTGGAGGTCTGCAGTGTAAATTGGTGTGCTTTCATGGGGGGTTCCCTCTGTTAGCAGTTGGTATTCAGCTCCCTTGAATTCTCCCACCTGCCTTCTATTTCCCAAAAATTTGTGTTTGTCTTTGTTTCCCAGTTCTTTTTCACCTTGGGAGTTTCCTTTCCTTCTCCCCTTTCTTCCTCCCTTTTTTTTCCTCGTTTAGTGGTATTTCAGATGGGACCACATAAGCATGTGTTCAATTTTCCAGATAACTGGAAGACCAACACCAGAATCCCCTTTATTAAGCCAAATTATCCTCATCTCCTGTTGTCACTCATGGTACTGCAAAATTTGCCACCTGGCATGCCACCAAATCTCCTTGACTATTTTAGTTGCTAATTTCTGGGTGCTTTCCTGCTTCAGATACTATTTTTGCTGTTCTGAGCATGGGAAAAGTATGATTTTATATAAAGAATGCATTTTCCTTTTTGATATATTACTCTCTGATAAAACCCAGTGTCATGGCCATGGAAACCCAGTCCCAGAAGCCTACCACATCCCAACAGGGTTCTTCAAAGGGCATTAGCTTCCCCCTTCTTGTCCTCCCCTCTCACCATTCTTTGTCCTCACAGGCAGAGGATGCAATGAAGAAGAAAGCTCGGGCTGCTGCTGAGATGAGCAGCAGGAAATGCCAACAAGCCCTGGCGGAACTGGAGAGTGTCCTCAGCCACCTAGAGGGTCTCTTTGCACGGACATTAGTACCCCGCGTGCTTATCCTCCTTGGAGGCAGTGCCTTAAGTCCCAAGGAGTTCTATGAGCTTGATTTGTCTCGCTTGGCCCCCAACAGCATGGACCAGAGCCTGAGCATGGCAGCTTGTTTGCGCCGTCTCTTCCGAGCCATTTTCATGGCTGATGCCTTCAGTGAGCTGCAGGCTCCTCCACTCATGGGCACCATTGTCATGGCACAGGGGCACCGTGACTGTGGAGAAGATTGGTTTCGACCTAAGCTCAACTACCGAGTGCCCAACCGGGGCCACAAACTGACTGTGACCCTGTCCTGTGGCAGATCCTCTATCCCAACCACAGCCTGGGAGGATTACGTCTGGTTCCAGGCACCAGTAACACTTAAAGGCTTCCATGAGTGAATGGGGGTGCTTTTTAATTGTGAACACAGTGGCTTAAATTATTCTTTCCCCCAGTGTCACCAAGTCACCCATCTCTTGCGTGGAGCTACATTTGCTTCCTGGGGAGAGGAATGCTCTGTCTTTCTAGCTGCCTGTCTTCCCTCCTTAGACTTACTGGTGGGTGGTGGGCTGATTATATGGCTGTGGCTATCATAATTATTGAACAACATCTCTTTGAATCAAAGGTTGATTTTCCCAGAAGGTGCTGGGACAGGCATTTCTGTTCAGATTGGAAAGCAAATATGGACCCGAAGACAGACATTCTTTATGGAAGTGGCCATCTTAAGCTTTTTTGCTGTGGCCTTTCAGAATTTTTACCAGGACATAATGAACTTAAATATAAAAATGAATGAACTTGTATTAAATTATCTTGAAACTCTTGGCTTAAAGGTTTCCAGGGTTAAGACTAGAGTATTTTTGTCTTTCTCCCTGGCCTCCTATGCTTCAGGGCTTCTAGAATTTTTTTATTTATTTATTTTTTAAGCTGATGGTTCTTTCTCTTCATCAGCCCTAGGCCCATCTGGGAAGTTGAGGGACTTGGCCGAAGTTCTGTAATACTTTGATGTCATAATTGGGACTAAAGTCCTCATCACTTACTTCCTAGCCTCTCATCACTTACTTCCTAGCCTGATCTCCTTCCTTGCCACATAGGGGTTTTCGTGATAATTAAAGTATGTGTCCCAAAGGTCACACAGGGGATTAGGGGCAGAGACTGGACTGAGAAAACTGAGAGGGTCTTTGCAAACCCCATGGGATCAGTTCCTGAGGTCAGCTGTCTCTCCAGGCATGCTACCTAGCCTGTCTCCAAAGCAGTTGTCTGGTGGTCACCAGTTCCTATTGGCAGTACTGTCCTTAGGCACATCCTGCTCTCTTGCCTGTGGCAGTTCCTCCTTGGCTGCATCTCTGACTTGGCCATCCTCGTCTTTGCTGTTCTCTCTGGCCTGTTGTGGTCCTGACTGCTAAGCATTGATGCCCTCTGTCCCTGAGAACACCTGCTTATTTCTCGGAAACAAGTTGAAGACAGAGTCTTGACCATGCTAGTGTTGGAGATAGGTAGGTTGTATGTGTGTGTGTGTAAATGGGGACGATATACATACTATTTTTTGTATTTTAAAAAGAAAGTGTTGAGAAAACCTAAAACATGGTTTAAATTTGATACTATGTTTTGGACACTTTACATACATTATCTCATGTAACAACCTTCCATGGTGTATATTCCCATTTTATAGATGAGCCTTGGGGAAATAGAGTAACTTGCCTATGTGGGGAAACCTGGATTCTAATCCAATCCACTTGGCTCCAGAGGCTGAGTACTGTACACTGTGCTGTATGCCCTGTGTGGTTTTCCTCTGAAGAAATGAAACAGATTCACTCTGCAAAAGGTGGTAGCATTGGAAAGCTACAGGACTCTTCTCTGGCTTCCGACGGTGGCTCCTAGCAAGGAACCTGCTGTTAACTAGGGGTCAGTAAATCTGGAATCAATGAGAACAAAGGTTTGGGTTATTTTCGGCACTGTGACCACTTGAAGCATATTCCACCAGTTAGATTTTCAGCTGATTATCTGTCTGAGGATATTACCTTATGAAAGAGAAACCGGGCCATATCTTCCACTTGGGAATGGACAGGCTGAGGGATCTAAGGGAAAGGTTTTGGACAAAGGAGTTAAATTGTTTTGAGATAGAAGATACCTTAGGCCAAGGCAGCTCCCTCAAGTTTTAAAAGTCATAAACAATGCCCAGATAATCAAAACAAAGTAATTATCTGGGTAATTTAGACACTTATTTCTCTCTTGGTTTGGCACCGGGGACCACGTCATTCTGATTGCATGAGTCCTCTCCAAAGGAATCCAGAAATGAAAAGGTCAGTTAATATTAATAACAGCCCCCCATCCTGCTCTCTGCTCAGCAGGGAGCCTGCTTCTCCCTCTCTCTCTCTGCTCCTCCTCCCTGCTTGTGCCATCTCTTTCTCTCTCAAATAAATAAATAAAATCTTTTAAAAAATTAACAACGGGGCAGCCCGGGTGGCTTAGCAGTTTAGGTCCACTTTCTGCCCAGGTTGTGATCCTGGAGACCTGGGATTGAGTCCCACGTCAGGCTCCCTGCATGGAGCCTGCTTCTTCCTCTGCCTGTGTGTCTGCCTCTCTCTCTCTCTCTCTCTCTCTCTCTCTCTCACGCTCTATCTTTCATGGATAAAAAAAAAAAAAAATTAACAACAAATCTCCTCTCCTTCCCTGACAAGCTTACTGAGGCATCTTTTCATCTGTTTGACCTTGGCTGGGGACTCCAGAGGTGGATATGAAGTAGTCTCTAAGGAGAGAGTGAAGAGCCCCAGCTGCAGTAGAGTTCTGGCCTTTTATGTGTTGGTACCATTTGAACCTAAAAGCAGCGGTTGTGGGGCCTGTGGTAGCTAAATGTAGGTGGCAGGTGGTGTCATCCTTCTTGTCTTCACATGCTGCTCTCCCAAAGTGTGTGCCTGTACCTTGCCCCAGTGCCTTGGTCTCTATTTGTCACTTGGGTGGAACAGTCCTATGGGAAGGGGTGACTAGAGAGGTCTTGTGAAGACTGAGGAGAATGGAACGATGACCCCATTCTGTAGGACCTGGCTTGGGGTGGGGGTGTGCTAATTGTCTTGGTTTCCTAGACTTTGAGCCAAGAAGATCTCAAATTCTTTTCACACAATTGTGAGGCCAAGAAGGGACACGACTGGAGTGAAATAATAATGTCACTGTTTGTGTTGTCTTTCTTCCCAAGGCCTCATTGCATACACGGTGAGGACTCAATTATCCCACTATTGGAAAAGCTCAGAAAAGGCAAAAATACGCATGGAACTGGGACCTTCAATCACACAGTAGCGCACCTGTGTTTGGGGAAACCACGCTGTTACCGTGACAGCAGAACACGTGTGGTCCCCAACTCAAGAAAGAAAGAATACCGGAGCTAGCGTTTGCTCAAGCTTTTGGAAAGGAAGGGCTGTGCAGGGGGCGAGCGGGCCTGAGGTTCCCGAGAGGGCGGGGCCCCAGCGGCCGAGGGGGTGGAATCCTCGGAGGGCGGAGCTTTCGGTCTCCAAGGAGACGGCTGCTCCCAGCAACCTGGCGGTCGTTGATCGGAGACCGGGCGCGATGGACTCCGAGAGCCTCCTGCTGTCGCTGGAGCTGGCATCCGGCAGCGGCCAGGGCCTCAGCCCCGACCGCCGGGCCTCGCTGCTCACTTCCCTAACGCTGGTGAAGCGCGACTACCGCTACAGCCGGGTCCTTTTCTGGGGCCGCATCCTCGGCCTCGTCGCCGATTACTACATCGCGCAGGGCCTGAGTGAGGACCAGCTCGCACCACGCAAGACACTCTACAGGTGGAGGCGACGTCCTAGCAGGCCGCGGCGCCCCCCCCTCCCCGCTCCTAAAGGGGGTGCCACCTGGCGGCCGGGAAGGGGTGGGGCCTACGGGCTCGCGGCCGCGGGTGGTGAGGTCTGGGGAGACCCGACAGACGGGGGGCGGGCCGGGGCCGAAACTTGCTGCGGAGGATTAGGGGGCCAGGTCCTGAGAAAGTGCGGAGCAGGGGTGGGGGGCGGGTGGCGAGGAGGAGAGACATTTGGACGCGGGTGGGTTTATAATACAGGCAGGGCCACGAACGGCGACGGAGCAGGGCGAGAGTTCCCGGAGAACGGGGACCTGTAGCCGCCAGGTGGACGCCTGACATTCCGAAGACCGCAGTTTCCAGAAGCGTCTTCGGTGGGGGAGTTGGCCCACGAAAGGAGGCGCTTTGCTAAGTAGAGAACGAATGAGGAACGGGAGAGGAGGGATTTAGAATCAGGGAAAATTCTCCAGACGCTTACCTACCGCCCAGGGCCACCCCACCTCCTTCTTGAGTGCCCCCAGCGACGTCAGGAAGCTCACTAATTTACAAAGCAAGCCATTCAGGCCGCGGGGATTCGGAGACCATCTGTCCTCGCATCAGCCCAACATTGATTGGTGGCCTTCTGTGTAGACTTGGGCTTACAGAGATGGCTAAGACTCACCCGTCTCCAAGTCATTCACATCCTAGGAAGGAACATTGACACATAACCCAGCAACTGCAACCAAGTGTGTTAACCCCAGAGCAGAGGGGTATGCAAAGGGGGACCAAGGTGGGGCCTTCTAGAGAGCAATTAAATAAGATTGCTAAGAGAGTAACTCGTGGAGGTCTGAAAGATGATCAGGGATTCCCTAGGAAAGTGGGGAAAGGCACGCTAGCTAGAGGGAATGGTTCTGCAGAGGTGGCTGGAGTGTTTGGGAGAACAGCATGTAGGTAAACCTGACACCGGATGGAGAGGCCAGGGGACTGGACTTTGTTCAGAGGCTATGGAGAGCCAGAGAGCCATTGAGGAGCCTCAAACAAGCAGAGTCTGCTCAGATCTGAGTGGGCAGCTGGGCCTGAAGTGGGTGAGCATTCAGGAGGCTGTTGCAAGGTCCGGGTGAAGGAGACTGCAAGGAAGAAGGAGCTGAGGAACGGAGGTCAGAGAATGGGTTGGAAAGATGTAAGCAGTGGCACTGGCCAGACTTGGGCCTGAATGGGAGAGGTGAAGAAAAGATCAAGGTTGACCCCTCTTTTCAGCTAAGGCAGTTGGGTAAAGGCTGGTGTCACCCCCTGGAATGGAATTCCAGAAGCAGGACTAGGAAAGCCCCATTGAACTTGGTAAGAGGTGCCTGGGGGGCAGCCTGGAGTCCGGACAAAAATTCTGGACTGAGGATGGAAATTTGGGCCTCATTTTATTCCATAAGTTTTTATTTCTTCCACCGTCCACTATGTGCCAGGCGTTGATCCAGGCACCAGGAATTCAGTAGAAAATGAGACCAAGTCCTTGTCTTCATGAAGTCTAAATTATAGTGTGTGTGTGTGTGTGTGTTGGGGGTGGGGTGGGGGAGACAATAAATAAACGCACATTACATATCTAGAGAATACAGAATACAGTACACTTTTTTTTTTTTTTTTTTACAATTTTATTTATTCATGAGAGACACAGAGGCAGAGACATAGGCAGAGGGAGAAGCAGGCTCCCCGCAGGGAGTCAGATGCAGGACTTGATCCCTGGACGCTGGGATCACACCTGGAGCTGAAGGCAGATGCTCAACCGCTGAGCCACCCAGGTGCCCCAGTACTATTTTATTTATTTATTTATTTTAAAAATTTTATTTATCCATGAGAGACAGAGAGAGAGAGAGGCAGAGACACAGGCAGGGGGAGAAGCAGGTTCCATGCAGGGAGCCCAACGTGGGACTTGATCCCCGGTCTCCAAGATCAAGCCCTGAGCTGAAGGCGGTGCTAAACTGCTGAGTCACCTAGGCGCCCTGGTACTATTTTAAATAGGAGGATCAGAGATAGTCTCTCTGATAAGGTAACATTTATGAAGAGAACTGAAGCAACTGAGAGCGAGCTATGTGTTTATTTGAGGGATGAGAATTCCAGGCAAGTGCAAAGGTCCCAAGGCAGATGTGTACTCAGTGTTGGTGGAACCTCACAGAGGCTAGTGTGGCTGGAGAGGAGTATATGAGGGGGAACATTGTAGGACATGAGGTCAGAGACATAAGGGACCAGAGGGCTTTGTGGGGCATTGCAAGGACATAGCTTAATGGGAAGAAAGCTTCTACACAGAAACATGATCTGACAGCTGGGTGGGAACTAGACAAAGGGGAGCAGGTACAGACCTGGGCAGACCAGTTAGGAGGTTACCGTAATGGTATAGAAGTAAGAGTAGATAGGGGCTGAGACCAGCAAGGAGCAGTGGAAGTGGTGAGAGGTGGTTGGGTTCTGAAGACCAACTAGATAGTAGCTGGGGCTCTGAGAGGTGGGCCAGCCTGCAGGGAAACCAGAGGGGTGAGGATGGGTCTCTGGGAATACTTCGGGCGGCAGAGGAGGGAGAGGGGAGATGGCAAAGGAAACAGAAGTGGAATGCACTTGTTGGCTTTGAGGTTCCGTGGATGTCCTCCTAAGCAGTTCTGTGGGGTGCCGGGGGCAGAAGCGACCACAGGGGAAAGGCTTCCACGGGGCAGGCCATTCTGAGATTATTGTTCAGAGCTGGAGGAGTAAGGGACAGGAAAAGGCTATTTTCTGGCAGGGCAGGATTTGAAGGCTGTTGGTGTAGAAAGCCAAGAAGTTTTTTTGTTTTTTAAAGATTTTACTTATTTATTCATGAGAGACACAGGCAGAGAGAGAAGCAGGCTGATGTGGGACTCGATCCCAGGTCTCCAGGATCACGCCCTGGGCTGAGGGTGGCACTAAACTGCTGAGCCACCCGGGCTGCCAAGAAGTTTTGAAGTTGAGAAAGGAGCCAGTGGAGTGAGAAGGGCAGAAAGATGAGCAGGGCCCCCTTGCCTCCGTCCAGGGCCTGTGGGTTAGAGAGGAGCCGGAGGACGCCCTCTCCTGGCAGGAGTGGGGAAGAAGGGACGGGGCTGGCCAGTGCTGGAGACCTCAGAGGTCGGGTCTTGGGGCCTGCAGCCGCTTTCCTGAGAAATGGGGGAAAGATGGCCATGCTCTTGGCTCAGGAGGCCGGCTGAGCATGAATGTAGGGCCTACCAAAACAGAGGTGCCTGTAACTGAGGAATGATCAGCTTCTAGAAACCCATCAGGAATTTCACAGTGCAGGTATCTAGGAAGAAGTTCTTGGAACTTTGGTACACATGAAGCTTTTGTGACCTTTTACAAAATAAATTTGTATTTGCCTCACACATGGGGGTGGGGTACAGCATAGGCACGCATGGCTTGGAGGGGAGAGGTGTGACTCCCAACAGTTTTTCTTGGGCCTCATCCCTCAAGAGAAGGGGCGGTGGCAGGAAGCCTGGAAACCAGGATCATGAGGATGTTGTTGGCAGCCTGAACTGTATGGAGTGGAGCCTCTTGCCCCCCGCCACGGAAGAGATGGCAGTGGAGACGTCTGTGGTGAAGGGCCGCTTCATGGGGGACCCCTCGCATGAGTACGAACACACTGAGCTGCAGAAGATGAAGGAGGGTGAAAAGGTCTTTGAAGAAGAAGTAGTGGTGAGTGAAGACAAGAGGAGGAGGACAAAGAGAGCCCAGCCCAATAGAAATTATGGTGGCAACAGCAGAACCCCACATAGCTCCTGGGTGGCAGGCTGGGCCACTCTGTCAGGAGCCTGGCTCTGGGCAGGGGGCTGGGAGGGTGGGTCTGCATTGTGTTCTGGGGTAATGGGATATGCACAGGCAGGCTCTTGTATTTTTTTTTTTTTTTTTTTTAAGATTTTAAAAATTTATTCATGAGAGACAGAGAGAGGCAGAGACACAGGCAGAGGGAGAAGCAGGCTCCCTGCAGGGAGCCTGATGTAGGACTCAATCCCAGGACCCTGGGATCACACCCTAAGCCAAAGGCAGATGCTCAACCACTGAGCCACCCAGGCGTCCCTAATTTTGTTTTAAATATATACATAGAAAGAAGAGAAGGCAGTATGCCAATATGTTGTTAGTGATTATCTTTAGGAGGTGGGATTATGAATGATTTTAATTTTTTGCATGTATTATAAGCTATTTCTATATTACCTAAGTGTTCTACAGTGATCATGGTTGTTTTTATATTTTAAAAAAGCAAAATAAGCAACATTTACATATAATGATGGGATGGGATGTTTCTGGAAGAGTATATAAGAAACCATGAATAGTGGTTGTCTCCAGTGAGGGCAGTTGGAGGGTCAGGGATGGAGTGGGGGACACTGCCTTAAAATATTGCACCACCAGGGCAGCCCTGGTGGTGCAGCGGTTTAGTGCTGCCTGCAGCCCAGGGTGTGATCCTGGAGACCCCGGATCGAGTCCCATGTTGGGCTCCTGGCATGGAGCCTGCTTCTCCCTCTGCCTGTGTCTCTGCCTCTCTCTCTCTCTGTGTGTGTGTGTGTGTCTCATGAATAAATAAAATCTTAAAAAAAAAAATTGCACCACCAGTATGTATTACCAATTTAAAAGAGATATTCAGAAGAATGAAGGAGGGAAAGAGGGGAGGCAGGAAGGAAATCTTGAGAGGAGGGAAGGCAAGAGCTTGCCCAGCATGATTCTCCATGGACCTAGCATCTACACTGTGGTGACCCAGGTCAGATGGTCCCTTGGTCCCTTGTACCAGAAATGAGTGGGCACAGCACTCTGGCAGGTTGGCTTGTCTCCTGTCTCCTCAGGTCCAGATCAAGGAAGAAAACCGTTTGGTGTCTGTCATCGACCAGATTGACAAGGCTGTGGCTGTCATCCCTCGAGGAGCCCTTTTTAAGACCCCTTTTGGACCCATCCATGTCAATCGGACCTTTGAAGGTGAGTTCTCCAGGGCCCCTGTCAAGGGCTGGAGGGTGTCTTTTCCCAAGCACAGGGGACACATTTCTGGGAGTCCTGGAGAACCTGTCCACTTCCTCAGAGAAAGAACAGCTGTGGCCATACAGCTGTATGGGAGCTTGGGAGGATGTGCTCAATGGCCTGGCATTGGTGGTTGGCATGGCTGCCCAGTCACTGGACCCTGACTCCTTTCTGCCTAAGGGTAGGAGAGCATTTGGCCATCTGGGTCCCTGGGCTTTGCGTGGGTCTGGGCGCCCTGCCTACCTCACCTTCTTCATTGGTGTCTCCTTATTGCAGGGTCTGGACCAAGCCTGACTCCTTCTCCCTTTAGTTCCCTGTCAGTATCTGCCTGAGTCCTTTCCCCTCCATGTGGTCCCCATGTGCGGAGAAAGGGGGGCTGTGGGGTTTGGGGCTGACCATCCCTTCCTACCCACTGCCTCTTTTTAGGACTGTCCTTGTCTGAAGCCAAGAAGCTTAGTTCCTACTTCCACTTTAGGGAGCCTGTTGAGCTGAAGAACAAGACCTTACTTGAGAAGGCTGACTTGGACCCCTCCCTGGACTTCATGGACTCCTTGGAGCATGACATCCCCAAAGGTAATAGCCTATTACTTGGAGGACATTGGATCTGCCCCCAGGTCAGAGCAGTGGGCCATGCCGTCTGCCATTCTCCTTTGAGATTGGAACCAACGACCCAAGTGGGAACTGGTGGTTCATGGGGGGTCCTGGTGGGTGGGGCTTCCCCCCAGAGCCTGGTACAGGGCTCAGCTTATAATAAACAGTCGGTACATGTCTGCAGACAAAAGGAAGTACCATGTTCCATGTGCTTCCACAGACAGCAAGTCTCCCAGTGCCTCTTCTGATTTCCAAATCAATCTTGAAGGAGGCAAGTTTTAGTCCTCCCCCAAACATCTCCAAAAACCTCTCTGAAGTCCTAGCCACGCGTCCATCCCGACTCTTAGTTTTGGGGTGAGATCCAGTGCTTGGCACATAGTTGGTGTGCAGTTAAGTGTGTGCTGAGCGACGGAAGGGCAGACCACCTGCCAAGGAAACGAGTTCTGTACATTTGCTTCCTGCTATATGCATGGAGCTTTTTAAATCTTAAAACATACAGCCTCAGAGGTCTTCCCATTCTTGAGGGTCTAGCCGGCCCTGGCACACACCCAGCATTTGAGGTTGTGGTCACAGAGCTCCCACATCCTCCCCATCCTGGCTGTCCAGTAGGGAAGAGCGTGTCCCGGGGCGACACTCTTACTTGGATGCTGTGTGCCAGGACAGGTGCCAAGCTCTGGGCAATCGGGGGCCAGGCCCAGGGCGCCAACGCAGGGCTCCTGCCTCTTTCCCTCCCCATGTTTGGGGTTTTTGAGACCTTCTTTCACCTGCAGAGACCTGCTGTCAGTGACGGCAGTGATAACAATAAGGGTAATGACAGGAATGGCAACTCCTGAGAGCAATGGCCCTGCTAGTGCTTAGGGCACTGTGCTCAGCCCCCACCACACCTTCTCTCATTTTCATCTTCACAGCCACCCTACGGGGCAGCTACTGTTACCATCCCCATTTTACAGGTGAGGAAACAGGCTTGGAGAGTTAAACCCAAGGACACAGTGACCCTTAGACTCCAGGGCTCTGGAGTGAACTGTGGTGTCAAGTGAGTTTGTGTTTCCTTTTCAGTAGACAGTGGCAATGGCGGGACAGTATTCGCCCCCACTGTGTGGGGTACCACTTCTGGGGAGCCCGGCATACTCCCAGCTGGGGTGGAGGGCGGGGGCAGGCAATGGCAGAGGCAGCGGCTCTGGCATCAGATGGTCTCAGCTGGGATCCCGAATCTGCCACTTACTAGCTGTGTGGCCCTGGGGTAGGCCCCCCATTACCTCATTCCTAAAAGGGAATAATGGTATTTTCTACCTCATTGGGTTGTTACGAGAACTGAATGAGTCAAAGCACATACCAGATACTTATAGTAGTACCTAACACATAGGACTCAAACGAAAATTAGTAATTATTATTAGTGTTATTTTTAGTGGCAGAAAGGGCACAGAGGGGAGTTGGGGCAGGCCTAGGAGGACTGAGGAGGCCAAGGGGTAGGAGGCCTAGAGCAAGGCGGTGGGAGCTGTCGGCGGCTCGTGAGCAGGTCTGTGACAATACGGCGGTGGTGCACAGATAGATGAAATAGGGCCAAGTGGGGATCTGAAGGCCATTTCATGGCTTCTGCGATGTCCCAGGGCCGGCGATGGTCCCAAGTGGGTACGGGCAGCCACCAAGGAATGGCCACTCTGGCCTCTGCCACATGGCGGTACCCTAGTCAAACCTCCCTGAAAATAGAGAGGAGGTCCTTGAACTGTGGGGGAGATAAAGAAGGTTGGTAGGGGCTGGGGCACTTCTCTCCTGTGAGACACGCTTTCCAGACTCCCATTATCTCCCCCAACTCTGTGCTCCCAGCCTGGCCAGAAGCCAGAAGGCTCTGCACGTCTTTGGTTGATACAGGAAGCCAGGCACACTGTGGCGGTGAGACTCAGCACCAAGGTCTGGGGGGTGGGCTGAGAAAAGTCCTCTTAATGCCTCTAATCTGGGGACAGTAGCCCTGCCCGCCCCCCTCAATTTGGGTGTGGCCGGAGAGCCCTGCTGCCGGCTGACTTCTCTCACCTGCAGCTGGATGCTCCAGGCCCAGGGATATGGGTGGTCCACAGTGCTGGCTGGTCAGGTGCCTGACACACAAGTGCCTCCTCCCCCTTGGAGCTTCCTCCTCTGAGTGGTGGGAGCAGAGAGGAGGGTGCTCTTGCCTTTGCAGCAAAGACCAAAGCCAACTAGATGGGGTGTGGGTCTACTTAAGGGAACCTCATCCACCCTGTCTGCCCTTTTCATTTTGGATAGAGGGGACAAAGAAGGTAGCTGTGTCTCCCTGTGGCTGGGGTTGTAAGATAGGGAACTTTGAGGGGGGTCTTCCTAAGGGATATTGGGGTCACACTGATGTGTCTAGTCAGCACTGAATTCACAGAATTCACTGGTAAGAACCTGGGCCTGGAAGGTAGGTGAGTTGCAGTGGCCTGAGGCCCTGGACATCCGCCCCTAAATGGTGGGTCTCAGGGCTGAAGGACCAACTGATGGTTCAGCGTGCCCTAGCATGTGGCTTTGTCCTCGGTGCTGGAGCCGTGGTGGCTGAGGGCTCCTGGCTGCACCCTGGGAAACCTCACAGTTTACGGGCCTCCAGCTCGCTGCCTCCCAGAGCCACCGTCAGAAAACCTCTGGGCATCAGGCCCAGCACTTCCTCATGATGACTTGCTTGGGGCCATGGTGGTGGGGGTGTTAAGGGGGAAAAGCAGACACTCAGATTCAGCTCGCGGCCCCCCTTCCTCACCTGCCAGCGAAGGAGATGCTGCTGTGGGGGTGCCTCTGCCTGGCTGCAAAGTGAGGCCAGAATCCCAGGGAAGAGTTCCCCGGGACGCCAGCACTGGCTGGGAGGACTGGAATTTGACAGTTGTTTTCTGCCCAGGTAGGATCATCGTTTCCTTTCTGGGGCTGTGGTGGACTCCACGCCGCCCGTTAGTGGGTACCGTTGAGGCTGGAGGGCTCCTGGGCCTGTGGAGGCAGGCCAGTCTTGGCTGCAGGGAGCATGGGAGGTATGGCGCCCGGTGCCGCCACTGCCCTCCTGGGCTGTCCTGCCTTGCCCCGGCATCTGCAGAGGTTTGTGCGAGTGAGTAGCTCTGGGGGCAGAACTGTCCTCCTGGTGGACGGAGGGTGACTGCCAGTTCTCTGAGCCCGGGCTGCAGTCAGGTGAGAGAGATGGAGCAGTGGGTCGGGCCAGACTTCTGGGTAGCACTCTGCCATTCAGTGCTCCCCAACCGTTCATGCCATCAGCAGATGGCCACTGGGCAGGTGCTGCTGCGTGCCAGGCAGCAGGGTGCCCTCGCCAGCAGGACACCGCTGTCCCAAACTCACAGAGGTTTGGGAAGATCAAATGAACCAGGATGGGAAGTGGAAATATAAAACGAGAGGTGCCTCATGAACAAGGTCACTGGTGCCCTGGGAAGCAGAGCGGGGTGCGGTGCGGAGGACAGAGCTCCTCTCCTTACTCCACTTGGGGGTTGGAGCCCACAGATCTCAGGAGACGCGGGCCAGGAGGGCGGCTGGGCCTCCAGCGCGCGTGAGCCAGGCACCAGTGCCCAGTGCAGGCAGCAGAGGGCAGCAAGGGGCCTGCCTGCCGGGAAAGCCACCTTTAAAATGTAGTGGTGGTGGCGAGGAAGAGGGGGTGGGGGAGTCAGGAACTGGGAGGCAGGTGAGGAACATGGGGCGGATCAGCTTTCTCGGGGTGTGTGTGCAGGTGGCTCCTCCCCCCAGCCCCTCAAGCCTGGCTGACTGGTGCTTGGCCTCCAGGACCAGGAGGCCGGGCCTCGTCCATCAGGTAAGGCGTTCTGCTTCCCTGCCCACCGCG
Organism: Vulpes vulpes; assembly: GCF_048418805.1. NCBI lineage: Eukaryota > Metazoa > Chordata > Mammalia > Carnivora > Canidae > Vulpes > Vulpes vulpes. The sequence continues at coordinate 140,953,452 of NC_132780.1, forward strand.
GCCAGGGGATTTGACCATAACTTGTGGCCCTGGTGTCAGAGGGGTGACTGCTCTGAGAAGCGACCCATGGCTACTTCTGCATGTGTGACAGGCTGTGTGGGGCTGGTCTGAGGAGAAAGTTTAAAACCACCTGCCGTGGCTGGAGAGCCCGGATCCAGAGTCTGGCCCATTCTCTCCCTCAACCGTAATCTCAGAGCTTTGCTGCCTTTCTTCCGGGAGGGCAGGAGAAGGTAATTAGGATTTGCATGCATACCCTAGCCCGAGGCTCCCACTAGCAAGGGGACACCCCTGGGGCCCACGCACACACAGGAGGACTTCCTGCCAACAGGCTCCATTCCTGATGTACCTACTTGCCCTCTACCACAACCTCAAAAAACAGCTTGTCAGAGTGGCTGTCAGGGGGCAGGAGGGGCGTTTTGGGAGACTTGGGAGAGACCAGGGCCACGGGAGGGGGCTCCCCTGGAGCTCTGAGAGGAGGAGGTGGCAGTGGCTGAGCCCAGCCTTCCCAGCAGTTGCAATAAAAGTGGGTGAAGGTGACAGCAAGCGCCTGGCTCTCCAGGTAGATGCTACGTGACTCCTGGCACGTTGAGAGTCTGTGTGTTTCCTGGGCGACCAGCTGAGCCAGGGACAAGGAGAAGAGGACAGGAGTGTGACAGGAATGCAAGGGAGGGAGGGAGGGAGGCCGTGCTGTTGGCTGGCTGGCCCCTCATATGCCGCTTTCTCTCTGCCAGCACCCTTCAGCCTGCTTGGTGCTGCCCCCTTGCCCTGATGGGGGCACTGCATCTCTCTAGCATCCCTGCCGGCTTCTCCCTGGCTCTGGGAGGGAGCTGGGGTGCTCTGCTGATGAGCCAGGGCCCCTTCCTCTACTGGGGCAGGAGGTAGTAGGTGGGCAGGGTTGTGCAAGGGGAGGTCAGGAGCCGACCCTCGCCAGGGTGCGCCAAGCTGTTGGCGACCGTGAACTGATGAGAGCTGTCGAGGCTGGAGGCCTCCAGGACTTTTCTTTCAGGGCATTTGGTGGCATTTGGTCCAGGCAGGCTGCAAGCTGCCCTCCTGGCGGGGCACAGAGAAGGGAGGCAGAGCCTGGCCTTTCGGATCACGAGAGCTGTGCGACTGGGCTCCAAGGGCAGGGACCGTCCTCAGATGATGTGCTCTCGGCACTGGAGGGGTGACGGGGGGGGGGGGGGGGGGCGGGGGAAGGTTAAGAATGTACCTTCCTGGGGTCTGTGCTTCTGGCCAAAAGTGACTGCAGTGCAGCAGGGACACTCTGTTCTGTCACACCTCTCTCCCATGACCCCCAGGCAAGGTTGTCGGCAATGAGTGACCGGGAAAGCAGCAGGCTAGGGCCCCTGGGAGGTGGAGGGTCTCAGGTACCTGGGGAGGAAAGCTGTAGGAGCTAGGAGAACTACTACCCCCTTCTCTGGCCACAGGGACCCCTCTTCCCAGGCCATGTCCCAGCCAGAGCTCTGGTAACCCAGGGGCTCTCTTCTTTCCCGATGCTGCGCTGTGTAGGCCTGGGGGGCAGACGGGGGCTGGAGTGCAGGCCACACTGTGGCTTCCCCTTCACCTGAACAGGTGGGGATGCTTGGAAGGGTGCCACTGCACGGTGCAGAGGTGGGCTTGTGGCTGGTTGTTTTGAGCAGGCCAGCGCCAGCTGACCTACAGGCACCTGGAAAGCTCTGGCTTTGACCCGGGCAGGTGTCAGCAGCCTGAGCTGCCATCAGGTCTAGGGGCTTCTGGCAGTCAGGTCTCTCGGACGTGGGGTGGCCCCTGGTGGGTGGGGACTGAGCTGTGAGGCTGCTGGGCGTGGAGTGACCGGGGTGGGCCACGGCAGGAGGACGACTGTGGGAAGCTGGGACGGTGGAGCCAAGCAGCCGGGTTGAGCTGGCAGCCGATGAAGGCCTCAGCGCAGCTCTCAGTGCATCACTGGCTGGTCCAACACCAAAACCTTCAAAGCATTTGCCTTTCTGGCAGGGCCTGGAGCAGAGCTGCGGCTGGGCCGGGGAGAGGCCTCAGTGCGCAGGGGAATAGAAGCTCTAGATCTGCATCCAGAGGCGATTTTCCCAGGCTCCTTCCTCCCACACAGGGGCTCCCTCCCTTGGTTCTGGAGCTGGATCAGGCCCTTCCCGCCAAGTCCTCATGGCCGCACAACTCAGCCCCGGGCTGGGCTGCTCCTGTCTGGGGAGCAAAAATCCGGGGCAGAACCCAGCATACACAAGGGCTCATTAGCTGCAGCCCAGGTCCCCTCCCACCAAACATGGCTCCTAGTCCACGGCTGCCAGGACGAGCTATTGAGCTGGGAGGCCCCTAAAGGCCCAACTTCAGTGCACCCCTGCTCAGGTCTCATCCATTTCGGAGCAGAGGTTCCTGGGACTTGGGAAGAGAGAGCAAAGTGGCAAGACGGGCAAACTGCATCATGACTGCAGGCCACTGGTGACTGACTACCATAGAGGTAGTCATAGAGGGTGCAGAAGCCTGGAGAAAGCCTCCCCTAGCTGGGCCCCATCTCCCCCGCCTGTGGACTCTGCTTCCTCCCCCACTCAACCTTTAACTAGACTTGCTGACAGGAACAAAATGGACTGGGGTGTGCTTCACCTCTTTTCATTTCCTTTGCCCTCCCCCTGGAAGTGGTTTTAATGAGCAGTGAAATGGCTAAAAGGCAATCAGGAGGAGTAAGGCGCTGGATAATTAAATTGTCTTCCCTTCCCCATGGGAACCGTAGCACCCAAGCCAGGCTGCCCAAGGGGCTGGGGGGCCTCTGCGCACAGGGCAGAGCTCAGGCTCCACGGCACCCAGGCCTCCCCTCCACCCTCCTTCCCCAGGGTCCTGGAGCATCCAGATGGAGAGGGGCAACGCCCTGGTGGTGCTGCGCAGCCTGCTCTGGCCGGGCCTCACCTTCTTCCATGCTCCCCGCACCAAGAACTATGGCTACATCTACATGGGCACTGGTGAGAAGAACATAGACCTCCCCTTCATGCTGTAGGGGTGGGGGTGGGGGGGCAGTGGCAGAGGCCATGTACGGTCTCAGCATTACTTTCATAAACAGCTGTGAATTTGCTCTGTTTGTTCTGTCCTGCGGCTTCTCCACACCTCTGCCTCCATCTGGTGTCCAGGCTCTGAGGACAGGCCACTGTGCCAAGACCCAGCTCTAGAGCAACTGGTGGAGGGCTAGGATGTGCCACTGAGATGGTGGTGGGTGGAAATGGCTGGGGGAGGAGGGAACAGCCAGGAGTCCTTTGAGAAGGGCAGCCCAACTCACCTCCTCACAGCCCCCAAGCTGAAGAGCTTAAGGCTATCAACAACAGGAACCCATTTGGCCCAGAAACTTCTGGTGGCAGTCATATGGCCTATTACAAAAGATTAGTGACTCAATGCTCAAGAACTGGCTAGAAATGGGCTGAAGCCCCCTGTACTTCACAGGCAGTGAACACACACCAGCAGCAGAGTCCATGAGCTTGGTTTATGAAATTCCTTTGCAGACAACTCCTATCCCTCAGCACTGAGCATGGCCCAAGGCAGTCACAAGGCCACTGAGGGTCAGCCCACTGTCTGCTGTGCCTTCCCGAGGAGCTGGGACACCCTGGTGGGATGGGGAGCCCTGCCCCCAGTCAGTGATACAGTATCAGAGGCCTTCTTGAGTAGGAGATGTTGTCTTTCAGGAGGGGCGACCCCACAGCCATGCGTACTTTGTTCCAGCGGTGGCCTTTATTATAGATGGGCTTGACCGAACGGGGAGACCAGCGGGTCAGGTACCTGTGGAGGGAGGGGAGGGAGGTGGCTATGAGGACTGGGGCCCATGCTGGAGCTGGGATGGGGGGGCGGGGGGTTTCCACATCTCCTTGAGCCAAAGCCTTTCAGCAGTTTCCCTCCTTGAGGAGCAGGGGCTTTTCCTGGGAGTAACGGCTGAGTGTGCCGTAAACAGATGGGCCGGGCCCTCATTGCCGCAAGCGTGTGTGGCCAGGGTCAGGCAGCCCAGGGCCACGCGCTCCCTTGATCTTTATGAGTTGTCAATGTTTGTGTGTATACTTGCTGGGGGAGGAGGTGGAGAAAGAGGCTGCCCAGAAAGCAGATTATTCCTCTCTGGCCTCAGTCATGGGGAGAGGAGAGCTGATATAAGGTCTGGAGAGATCCTTCCCTCCTTCCCCACTTGGCTCACTCTGCCAAGGAGCTCCCCGGGGTGGCCCTAACTGGTGCAGGACCCCTGCCCCTCACCCAACCCATAAGGGGAGCCAAGGGTGAGGGCCCGTGGTACAGACCCAGCTTGGGAAGGTTCCTTGTAAGTAGGAGGGGGGTGGGGAAAGATGGCTGCCGCCCACAGTCCTTTGGCCTCCTTTGGGATGGCCGGGGCTCTGACAGTTCCCGGAAAAGTGGCTCATGCCGGCTGGGACTGGGGTTTACTCCGTCCAGAATGAAACTCGGATCCTGTCCAGAGAGGCCCACCCTTCATCCTGAAAGCTCAGCCATGGCAAAGCCAGGCTCCTCCCCTGCCTCTATTCTAGGCTGGGGCTCAACCCAGCTGCCGCTAGAGACCCTCACATGAGAAACTTTTTCACTTAAAAAATTCATCACCTTGGTTGAGAATTTTTAGATAAAACTGAGAAAAACAAAACAAAACAAAAGACTGATTTATACATTTCAACTGAGCTCCCCTCCCCTGGACTTTGGTTCTCTGCTCCTAGCTCCGTGCAAAGGCAACAGCTCTGAGAGGAGGTAAAAAAAGCTGTGGGAAGCACTGGCCCACACATCACATATATTGTCAGGGTCAAGGCCCTCCACAGGGAGGCCTCTGTGCAGTGGGTGGGACCCACGGTGGGCGGTGCTGGGGCAACAGAAGAGTAAAGCTGAAGGAAGGGGAACACCTGCAGTTCCCTGAGTTGACCATCTCCCTGATTTCGGAGGGGGTGGGTGAAGAGATGGAGTGTGGGAGCAGGCTCCCTAAAAGGAATGCTCACTCGGACCAAGGACCTCAGAAGATCCTGAAGCTGACCAGGTTTTCCAGAACTGCTGCCCTCAAGCCATTCCCTCCTGCCCTGGAGAGACCAGAGGGAAGGGAAGCAGGCTTCAGTTAGCCCTAGACCTGATGCTTTGCCACATGGAACAGAGAGCTGGCAGGCAGTGGGGGAGGTGCCTGGGTGACCTCCAGTTAGCTCTCTGGGGAACACACTTCACCTCTAGGAAGAACCAAGGCTCCTTCCTACCTCTCCTGAAGGCTCAGAGAAAGGAGGATGTGTGGCTCCCCAGCAGTGCCTGGACCAGTGCATGGCAGCTCAAGGACCTCTGGATGGAATCATAAAGTCCCTTGTTGCAAGGGAATCAAACTCCTTCATAGCCAGGACTCCCCCTCCCCCCTAGAGTGGCCTTTTGCAACCCAAGAACCCCCACACATCATCAATCCCGTGTCACGTTAAAGGACACCGGATATATGGGAGGGAGCCTGGCCTTGCTTCAAAGGCCCGAGGGCAGGATAGATTGTGTCCTTAGGCCTGCTGCTGTCTCTTTACAAGTCTGACAGGAGGGTGGGCTCAACTTCCAAATGGTCCAGAGCAAAAGCGGGAAAGACAAGAAGAGGTTAATATGCCCTGCTCCCTCGGGGCTGCTGGCAGATGGCCCAGCTAGCAATGTGGGAGGTACAGGTGAAGATGGGCACGAGGCCAGGGTGCTGGCGAGGTGTCAGTGAAGACCCAGCTCTGGCCCTGTACCCCCAGTCCAGCAATCCGGAGCTGGGTTTGCCTGGCCTCCCACCCTCCGAGCCTGCATTTTGTCCGGGACAGGCTTGGAGACTTGCTGTGGATGCGGTGTCCTGCTTTGCTTCAACCATCTCTGGTCCCCTACAGAGAGCAGTTACAGTAGCAGACTGAAGAGGGGAGGGGCTGCTGATGGGGGCAAAGAAGAAGAAAGACGAAAATCAACTTTATAGATCTGGATCTACTCTCAACCAGGGGATTACAGATCTAGGAGGCTGTGAGTGTTGTAATGTAGGAGATGGGGGTGGGAAGGGAGCTCAGGACAGGATGGCTGTTTGAGAGACAGGAATCTGCTCCTACACCAGAGGGGGCCACCCTGCTTCAGCTGAAAGGCAGGCTGATTGATTCCAGCGTCTAGGGGCGGTCCTTTCCTCTACAAAAGCTCAGGACCTCCCAGGCCGTCATGTGCAGCTATGCAGGTTAACTGTGCGACTCTAGGGAGTGCCAGGGAGGCTGAAGCTGTGCAGTGTACGAAGTGCACAGCTATATACGGTGGCCCTACCCCAGAGAGCCCTCCCATTTCTAAGGTCTCGCTTTGCCCTTTAATAACCCCAATGCTGGGATACTGAAAAGTTTGTTAAAGTGCTCTGACATTCCCATAGCAACCCAGTATGATGTCATAAACAGGGGATTAGCACATTCTAATGCCCAAGCAGCAGATCTTCTTACCCTCCTTGCCCCTATGCTAAGTGCCGGGCTGGGAAGGGAAGAGGAGAGATGCTGAGGCCAGCAGGGGAGGCTCACAGAAGCATGCACAGGATCAACTGGAGCAGTGGTGGGGCTAATGGGGCTCGGTGCTCAGGCTGGGAGGGATGGAACACAAAGCCAAGGGAGCACTCTAGCTTTCTTGAGCTGTGGGCTGAGCTCCAGTAAATGGCTTCCCCGGCAGAATATGTGAGAGTGGAGGGGCTGCAGAATGCTCCAGGTGTTGACACCCAGGTTCACTTACCGATTGAGTTGGGGTTTGCTCTTCGGAACAAATCCTTCTGGAAGCTGAGGCCTGTGATTTGGGAAGAGTCCTGAGGGGAGACAAGAGCACATATGGAATGGTCTTGCAGCTCCCCTGCAGCTCCTGGGGTGGGAGGCTGGCACTGGGGGGCGAGTCTAGTGGAGACTCCAGATGTCCGCACCTCTTCCTGGAGCTGGACAGGGGACGGCTGGCAAGGGGTGGCATGGGGGCATCGCACTGATAGCTCTCTGGCCTCTTTGCCCTGAGAGGACCCGCTACCTGCTCGGTGCGCCATCTTCACACACTCCTCAATCTTGCGGTGCTCTTCCTGGCACAGGCCTGTGATCCTTCGAGGCAGCATGCCTCCACGAGGCCGGATGAACTGACGGAGCAGCAGAACATCCTAGTGGAAATGGAAAACTGCAGACAGTCAGCTGGTGGGCATTTGATACAGGGCACCAGGGCCTCGTGGTCTACAGAGGAGGCTATCCTACCCCAGCACCCAAGGGGTAGAGGTCTCCCTCAGAAGCCAACTGGAGACCACACCCTCCACATAGAGCTTTGCACGTTGCTCTACCCTACCTTTACCCTAACAAAACTTAAATCCCAAGTTGGTAAGATTTCCAACCCCAAGGGCTTCCAGCATCTCCAGGAGAATTTGAGAGATCAGAGAACAGAAACTCTTCAAAAAGCATTAATCTTTCGAGCACCAGCAGCATCTTTCGAGGTAATGATTTGTTGTTCTCCTTGGGCGAGGTGAGGGCATGTCATAGATTTCCACACAAGGGGGAAAACCAGTACTGTTTCTACCTCAAAAGCCTACATATGCTATGGGCCAATACACACAGACAAGCCCCTCCACCTTCTGCTGTTCCCCTGCAAACGCCAAGCAGCATTTGAGCTGAGGAGTTGAGGATTGGGGTTGTGAAGTTAAGAGCCACATTTTCTAAGCCCCCTATGACCAGATGTGAATGGATCCTCGGGCTTCCTTTAGACCATCAGACTGCTCTGGACGAGTCAAGGGCACAAGGATAAACAGCCAAAATCAAGATAAGAGACCATTTCCCCTCCAACTTTCCTAGGGTGGCTGAGGGGGGTTAAATAAGCCACTGCTTCCCCCAGGAGATGAGGGCCCCGCCCACCTGACGGCCTGGCATGCCAGTCTTCATGGTTCTATTCCACAAACGGATTTGCTGCGCTGGCAGGCACCTCACTGTATAACTGCAGATCTGTTTTATTTTATTTTATTATTTTTTTTTTTTTTTCACAGATCTGTTTTAATCACTGGACAGCTCCTGAGGGACCCAGGCCCCTAATTCCCACCCCTGTAATCTTTAGAATCTGGTGAAAAGAACTTGGATTGGATTATCCAGGACTAATAAACCGGGCCCACAGCCCCAGCCTCCCACTGTAGGCTGCCAAGCCAGCATACAGCTTTGTGTAGCCCAAGCTAACGGTGTCCTGAGTGGAAAGGAGTAAAAGGAAAACAACTTTAGCCTTTACCTCGGAGGGGATTGGATTTCGTCTGCTGGATAAACAAAGCCAAGTCCATTTCCTGGAAACGGCTGGTAGAAAGAGTGCCCCATGGTGGTTAGGCAGGTGTGGGCTGCACTTCCTCATCTTTAGCTGGGATTCTAAGTACAGCCATGAACCCGCTAACTTCTATGTCACAAGAAACTGAAAACTGCCTGATGGCCTGCAGGCTTCCCATTACTCCAGGCCACTATGAGCAGAAGGGCCCAGAGCAGAGTGAAAGGAGCACCTCCCTCCCTGCCTGTGGCCTGGAGCCAAGGCTCCCAGCCCAGGAGATTAGTTGGGTCATTCTGTTCAGATCCCATGGGCATGTGGCCCCTCCTGCTCTCACCACCTGACCGGGATCTCTGCCCTTAGTCATCCCATTCCACAGAGCGGTACAGGGACAACTTGCAGGTCAAATTGGCCCAAAGCCTGAATCACCTGAAACCTAAAAATAGGGTGCTTAATGTCACCAATAGAACTCTGAAGGACAAGTATGGATTTCTCTAGGGCTGTGTCCTTCCCCCAATCCCTCCCCTATTTCTAGAGAGGATGGAGAGTCAGGAGAGCAGGCTCTGCCTGGGTTTTGTATCCCTGGGGTTTATGTCCTGGCACTAATACTAACTGGTGAGCTGAGGTGAGTTCATCAACTTTTGCATGCCTCCAAGTTCCTCATCTGGAAAACAAGGATGAAAAAGGTACCTACACTTCATAGGGATATGGCGAAAACCAAGTGAATGAAAACCTGTAAATGCTCACAACAGTGCTTGACGCGGAGCCTGTACTCAATGGGGGGTTATCCACTCTTATTCACCATTGTCATCTTTCTGTGGAGAAAACAGATCTAGAGGAGCTGGAGCAAACAGGAGTCTTTGTAGCTCCAATATGGAAGGAGAAAGTAATGTGTCCCCAGATAGACAGCGAGGACTCTTCAAATATACCCTCCTTATTAAAAAAGGAAAGCCAAATCCAGATCTTGATTCCATCCCCTTGGAACAGACCCTATAAGATGGGGTTACAGGGCCCTGGTGGTCTGAACTGCAAGTAACCAGACCATTATCTAAATTAGTGATTCTCAACCCTGGCTATGCTTTAGAATCCCCTGGGGACTTTAAAAACTAATGATGGGGGGATCCCTGGGTGGCGCAGCGGTTTGGCGCCTGTCTTTGGCCCAGGGCGCGATCCTGGAGACCCGGGATCGAATCCCACATCGGGCTCCCGGTGCATGGAGCCTGCTTCTCCCTCTGCCTGTGTCTCTGCCTCTCTCTCTCTCTCTCTCTCTCTGTGACTATCATAAATTAAAAAAAATAAAATAAAATAAAAAATAAAAAAAAAAATAAAAAACTAATGATGGGGTGCCTGAGTGGCTCAGTGGTCAGGTGTCTGCCGTTGGCTCAAGTCGTGATCCTGGGGTCCTGGGATCAAGTCCTGCATCAGGTTCCCTGCAGAGAGCCTGCTTCTCCCTCTACCTATGTTTCTGCTTCTCTCATGAATAAATAAAATCTTTAAAACAAACAAATAAAAAAACTAATGATGGCCTTGCTCCCCCCCCACACCATATGCAGTCAATGTCTGCAGGTGAGGTCCAAGTATTATTATTATTTTTTAAATATATATATATTTTAAATTTATGATAGTCACACAGAGAGAGAGAGGCAGAGACACAGGCAGAGGGAGAAGCAGGCTCCATGCACCGGGAGCCCGACGTGGGATTCGATCCTGGGTCTCCAGGATCGCGTCCTGGGCCCAAGGCAGGCGCCAAACCACTGCGCCACCCAGGGATCTCCTCCAAGTATTATTTTAAAGCTCCTTGGGTAGCCAGAGTTGAGAGTCACCGGACAAAACACTTCTAGCTTTGGTGGGTCCATGAGATGTAGCAGTGGCTGGGGTGTGGGGATGCTGCTTAAGTGTACCAGAGACCACAGCCTCCACGACACGCAGAGCCAATGCCTGTGCACAGCTCACCTCATAGCTATACTTGTGCTTCAGGTTCCATCGGCAGATGGGGCACTGGCCAGATGGGTTAGGGGGATTTGGACTTTCCTTGGGAGTTCCTGTTAAACGGCCTTCGATCTAGGAGGAAGAAAAAGACAGACAGTGAGGGAGAGGGCAGGTGGAGCTTCAAATCTTTGAGCAACCCCCCAAATGGTGAGATGCCAGGGAAAGTTCATTTCTGGGGGCCTTGTGGGAGTAGCTAATAGGTCTCCCCACCTGAACTGTGGCAGTGGTTCTGCAGCCACTGTATACCGGACCTCGCGGTGGCCAGAGACTTGATGTGGTAGCATGCAAGAGCAGGGCAATTAGAGTTCATGTTGGTGGCAAGAAGGGAAGGGTTTGCTGTATTAGCTGACTGCTACCTTCCCTTCCTCAAACAAAACAGCAGAACATTATGCTTCCTGCTCTGGGAAAAAGTAATAAATGCACATGGTAAAAAGTTTCAAACGGTGCAGGGATACACAGTTAAAAGGAAGTCTCCCTCCCACTGCACATATCCTTCACAGAGGAAACTGCCCTTTCCAGCTTCATTTGACAGAGGTTGAGTCTATGCCAAGGGTTTTCAAACAGGCAGGGTTTCGGCCCCCAGGGAACACTGGACAATGCTGGAGACATTTTTGACTGATACAGTGGGGGGATGCGGTGCTCTGGGCATGTAGCAGGGAAGCTCCTAACCATGCTGCAAGGCCCAGGACAGCCCCCACAGCAAAGCCCTAGCCAGCCCCAAATGCCAACAGCGCCAAGGCTGAGAAAGCCGGCTCTATGCTATGCCTTTACAAGCAGGTATTACGTGCACTCCTGCTTCTTTTCTCTCGCTCTTTAAAACACACATGGGAAGATACATTCCCCTGCCCTCCTCCTTGCTTTTATCATTTTGGATGCCACCTTTCAAATCCTGTGGAGGCCACGTGTGCAATGACCTCCACCACTGCTGCTGTATCCTGTGACACAGCCTTGGAATTACGAAGTGCAATAAGCCAAAGATCTGGGAGGCAGCTCTGGTTACAAGAGGGGGAGTTTGGAAAGCCTTGCTGATTGAGGGCATGGATTATGAGAGTAGGGTTGGGACAGGTCTGGGAGGCTTTGGGAAGGGAAGCAATACTGTTTCCTGGGGGAGAAGGTAGCAGAAGGGAAAGGGGGTTGGATGTGAGGCATGGCTGTGCAGGACACTGCTACTTAACTTTCTGCCAAAGCCACCACAGCCATGCCAGATAAGGAGAAGTGCACCAGGGAAAATGTGGAGATACACAGTGGATCTTGGGAGGGGGTTATGGTGGGCCTGGTGGGGAGTGTGGGGGCAGGGCTAACATTTATCGACTCCCCACTCTATGCCAGGCTCTGTGCTGATAATGGTTCACATGTATCAACTCATTTCATTCCCAAGACCTCGTGAAGGAGGCATCATTTTATGGATGAAGAAAGTGAAACCCCAGAAAGTGAGCAATGGCTAGTTAGCCACGGTAGTGCGTCTCCATGGAGGAACGGATGGGTTTCCCTCCTCCAATGGGTCTCAAAGGGCCAAGTTCTCAAAAAAGACCTCAAAGGGTCTCCAAGTTCGTTTTTTTTTTTTTTCCAAGTTCGTTTTGTAAATAGGAAATTGACACCCCACCTAAAAAACACTCCATACTCAAAAGCCAAATATATTTTTCTCCACAAGCATGGAGTTTCTAGGGTGAATGCTTATTTTGGCTTTGAATAAAGGAACCAAAAGAGGTGCCTAAAGGGGATGGGGCCCCTCTAAAACCAACTGTTTTGAGGCTAAACAGTGAAAAGGCTAAGGAGTATTTTGGGGAAGACCCAAAGAGGAACCCTAAGGGCTTGTCCTGGGATAAGATTGCTTTGGGGAGGACCAAGCTTGGCTGGCTGCCAGAAGGATTAAATCTCTGGTTGACATGGAAGTTACAGAGGCTTCTGGGAACTCAGTGGAGTGGCTGAGATTTCTTGGAAGCATGGAAGGCCATGTGAAAACAACATTGTCTTTTAGGGATTATAGGATAATCTAGGCCCCATGACTCCCTGAGGAAGGGAGGGGAGATGAGCCCTGACAAGGGAAAGGGGTGGGGGGAGTAGATGGATGAACAATCATTCTCTCTTTTTAACCAACAGACAAGCCAAGGCGCCAGCTAGTGAGCCCAGAGCCCAGAGAGTATCACCTTTTAATGGCATCACTTAAGCAATAGCTTGGTCATTTTAGGCAGGAAAGAAAGGAGCTGAGATCCAGGCTCTTGGCCATGGGTCAACTTACTTGGGCTCTCTAGTCTCACCACTGCCTTGGTTTCCCTTTTGGAAAACTGATTTATCTCCACCAAAGGACATATCAGTAAAGACCTCTAAGACTTTGTCACACAAAAGGCCACTTTAAACCAAAAATGGATGCCTCAGTCCAGGCACAGTGACTGTTTCTGATTCAACTACATGACAGCACACAGCTTGAAAAACATCGGACTATGGGATTTATGACAGAGGGAGCTGATCCTGACTCCAGGAGACCAGTTTCCGCCCCCCTCCGTCCCGAGCAGCTCCAAGCGTTAGAGAGGTGGTAAGTGGCCAACTCGATACTTACTATAGTCGTCTTCCCTTCTTGGATCTCCACCACTACAGAGATAAAGGGGAAAAATCAGGTCAGCCATTTAATAAGGAACAGAGAGTTTCAAATAACAGCTCAAATTCTACACATGCAGAAAATCGGAGCCTTTGGTCTGCACTCTCCCACGGTCCCCATCTGGAAAAGAAAGCATGAAGGGTTCACCTCCAAGTGCCAAGGCTCTATGCCCTTGAGGCCGGGCAAACCTAGATGCCCAAGTAATACCATCTCTCTGGGATTAAGGATCTCCCTGCTGTTTTTGTCTTTCTAAGCCGAGATTCATCTTGGTTCTAAACCAAGGAAATTGGCAAGACCCTGCCCTACCGTGGCAATAATGACCTTAGAGTTGGGGTGGGTCGGGATGGAAGCATTTGAAAGACCTTCAAAGTACCTATTGCGTGTGTCCTTTCACAACGAGAATCAGACAAACATGGCTTCTGACCCTGAAGAATGTGCAGTCTCAGATACAGGACCAAACTAACACTGTTCCAGTGGGCCCTCTGCAGATAAGCAGCAAGACAAGCTCACTCCTAGAACTTGGCCCGGGAAGCCATGCTAAAGCTCAAGGAGGCAGCTGTTTGAGTTAAATCCTCTGCCCTTCTCTACATGGCTCCTACAGGATTGCACTGTGCTATGTATATGGGCCTGGGTGGTGGCAGAGGTGGGGAGGGGGCTTGCAGATGCTGGCCCGGGATGAGTTTTCAGGAAAGCACTGCCACTGTAAATGGAGGGGGGGGGCTCCCTCAATTCTCCACCTGTTTAAGTCTGAGGCAGTCAGAGGAGAACTTGAGGGCATGACAGGAAGTAACACACATCCGTCAAGCTATACATATTTCCTAGCTTACTTTTTAAATAAAAAAAAAAATATTTTATTTATTTATTCATGATAGACACAGAGAGAGAGGCAGAGGCACAGGCAGAGGGAGAAGCAGGCTCCATGCCAGGAGCCCGATGCGGGACTCGATCTCAGGACTCCAGGATCACGCCCCGGGCCAAAGGCAGGCCTAAACCGCCAAGCCACCCAGGGATCCCCTTTCCTAGCTTACTTAATCAGGATGAAGAATGACAATTTCCATAACATCCAAAGGAAGAACCAAGCCAATGGCACATGTCTGGCAGATAGAGTCAAACAAAGGTCTTGGAGATTCCCCCTTGTTCTCCAGTTTTGTTTTTTGTTTTTTTTTTAAGATTTTATTTATTTATTCATGAGAGACACGCACAAGGAGAGAGAGAGGCGCAGAGACACAGGCAGAGAGAGAGAAGCAGGCTCCATGCAGGGAGCCTGATGTGGGACTCAATCCCGGGTCTCCTGGACCACGCCATGGGCCAAACGTGGTGCTAAACCGCTGAGCCACCAGGGCTGCCCCTCCAGTTTCTTTAGAAAGAAAGAAGCCATGGCCATTAGCATAGGAACTGGCACTTAGTAGATGCTCAATAAACATAGCTAGTATCACCAGAGCAAAATACTTGTCATGGTCCTCTTCGGACTGTTAACAGAAAACTTGGGCCCCATAGCTAGACTGCAAATTGTCTCTCTAAATACTAAAACCGTATGTAAACGGCAGCTGGCTCCCACGATTAGTTTTACTCAGCTTTGGCTGAGGCAAGTCGTGCAGCTCAGGAAGAGCCTAAGGTTCTTGGGGCACCCGGATGACTCTTGGTTTCGGTTCAGGTCACGATCTCTCCCTACATTGGGGCTCCACACTGGGTGGGGAGTCTGCCGAAGATTTTTTCTCTCTCTCTCTACCACCCCTCCCCTCCACGCACTCTCCCTTTCTCTAAAAATAAAAAAATAAATCTTAAAAAAAAAAAGAACTTGAGGTTCTTAATGTTAAGAATCTAGTAAAAGTTATGGACCTTTTCCTGGAAACATGCTCATAAGCACACATACAACCAGACGTGTGTACCTGAATGGTAATGCTAGTTTTCTCTCCATGGTAGTGATATGTGATTTTACTTTGTTCTTTATGCTTGTCTGTATTTTCTCAAGTCCTTAAAAATAAACATGTACTGCTTTTGCAATAAAAAATAAACAGTAGAAAGAGAGAAGGAGAATGTCTAAGAAAAAAGTGAGGCAATTCTAACCCAACTGGAGGCCCTAGGCAGGCAGCATCTGTGATCACTGAGCTCTGTGACCAACACCTAATTGGACACAGACTGCCTGGAATTGTCCCCCATTTGTTTTCTGGGCAAGGCCATTCATAAAGACTCATTACTCCAAAACAACCAACCTGAGAGCCTCTCAGTGTTCCAACTCCAGATACACAAAGGACTACCATGGCCAGAAAGGCCCTGAGGCTTTCTCCAGAACACTGTAGTTACGAATCAATTCAAAGACAAAGTAGTTTTCTCCCTATAAAAGAAAATGCGTCACCTCACACACGGATCTACTTGTTCAGAACAGAGACCAGCCTAAACGGGATGTGGGTTAGACTCAGCCTGGTGCTGAGTCTGGAGGCCAACATAGCTACAGGGGGGACAGTCACTGTCATGTGTCAACCTACAGACACGGGAGAGCAGAAGTAGGGCACAGCCCCAGCTCAGCAGGGCTTCCAGGTACCCCAGAAACTTTGCAAAAAACCAACTTGGGAGAGGGATTGAAGGCAACCAGATCTAAGTAGCAACAGGTGAGTAGAGATTTTTAAGAATCCTGGGAGGAAACAAAAGGAGAGAGACATTGCTGGTACCACTTGAGCCAGCAAGACAACGATGTCCTGAAACACAAAGCAGATAAACATGTGGTTCCCCTCTCCGTGGAGGCACTTGGGTCCTAACCATGAGGTAAACAAAGCTAACAAAACACACATCACTCCAGGCAAAGAACCAAACCCTGAAGTCATCCCATTGGCCCCTGGAAAAGAGATCAAAGCCTGTGGCCAGCTCGGCTGTTCCCTAGCTCCCCACACAGCAACTCTAAGCCAGTAAATCATCATACTATATGCCAGTGGGTAAAACAATAGGCAGATGGTTATCTACTACAGACAATTTGTCAAACCAGAAGGAATGACCTGAGAACTTGTGTAAGATTGAGAGTGATCAGGGTGTTGTCTCAGTGCAGGGGCAGGAGTCCTGGCTGGAGCCTCAAGAAGCCCCCAGAAGATTTTAAGCCTCTGAAAACAGGAGATAGGAATCAAAATAGTATTGCTTTTCAGTGTGCATACAAAAACATGGCAAAACCAAACAAAATCTGAGATCCATTTTTGTCCCTGGCCTCCTCTCCATTCAAGATGGGGATGGCCATGAAAAGCTGGACTAAGAGATTTAGGCATCAACAGACTTGTTTAGAAAAAGATGGAATCAGGAGCACCTGGGTGGCTCAACTGGTTAAGCGTTTGCCTTCAGCTCAGGTTGTGATCCCTGGGTCCTGGGATAGAGCCCTGCATCTGGCTCCCTACTTGGCGGGGAGTCTGCTTCTCCCTTTCCCTCTGCTCTCTCTCTCTCAAATAAATAAAATCTTAAAAAAAAAAAAAAAAAAGAAGAAGAAGAAGAAGAAAAAGATGGAATCACCCTTGTGTTCTGAGATATGGCAATATGAAGTAAACTAAGAA
This sequence comes from Vulpes vulpes, assembly GCF_048418805.1. Lineage (NCBI taxonomy): Eukaryota > Metazoa > Chordata > Mammalia > Carnivora > Canidae > Vulpes > Vulpes vulpes. Next base: position 140,969,784 of record NC_132780.1, read on the forward strand.
AGACATGAAGCAGTTTTCTAAACTGGAATTAGGGGCTAAATCTTCTAAGAAAGGCACTTCTCATACACATCAAATAATCCATCCTACATAAGACAACACATTTGCTGAGCACCCATGGAGGGTATAGCCTGGCTCCATCTATTGTAGAGAGGTACAACAGAATAGTCTTCCTAGAAGAGAAAAGGGAAAGAAACCAAGTATGGGAGCCTCACTATGAAAAAAGGCCATGCCTCATAAAGAGGTCCTTTGAGTACTTCAATAAATACTTAGGATGGAGTCCAAGATAACTGAATCATAACGGTCTAGAGCAAACAGTGCTGGGGTGAGACTGTAGTGAACGCAGAAAGACCTCGATGGCCACATAAACACAGACACAGTGAACTGCAGCAGAATCAAGACCCAACTGTTTAGTAAAAGAGGAAGGGAGGGCACATGAATGATGTCGAGGATGCTGCCACAGAAAGTACCCGGAGGCTAAGTCCTTCTTGAGCGGGAAACCAAGTCCCAAGCAGAGTAGGACAGAATGGAGTCACTGATAGCTAAAAGGTGGCACAAGTCTGAGGGTAGGGTCAGGGAGCAGAGTGTGTGTTTGGGATGTGTGACTGCGCTTCTGGCCATTGAAGACTTTTCTCAAACTCCTTTTCCACTCCCTTCTGTTTGTTTTTAATTCTATTACTAAAGTTTTCTCATTCTCTAATCACCTCCCCATTCTTTTCCCTTGGGCCTCTGAGGGACTGTCCCTCTGCACTAGGCTTCACTGTCCTTTTTCCACTAGCAGGTAACTCCGGACTATGTCCCCATACGCCTTTAAATCCCCCAAATCATACACTCCTCTCTCAAAGCTTTTAGCTCGCAGGCTGCCCATTCTGCCACATGCATCCTTGTCTGAAATGCTAGGTCCTCCAGGAAGCCCCTGAGCTAACTGAAGAAGATGAAAAAAATTTCCTTCAGCCTTTAATCATTTCAACGCATTCCGCACAAGCTTCTGATAGATAATTACCATTAATTCAGAGAGTCATATGTGTTTATTTTTGTTTTAAATACATTTCCTTCCCAAGAGTAATGAGGCAGGAATGAGCTCTAATACAGTCTTTCCTATAAAAAAAAGCACTAAACGATCATCAAGTTAACTGATGAGAGCTTTCAGGAGGGAGAACCACAGGGCAGCCCTTCCATGGAGTACCATGGCAGTATTAGTGGTGGATAATGAAGAATGCTGGCTCTACTTCCAAGGCCACCACTTACTAGCTAGGTGATCCTGAGCAACTACTGAACTCCTCTGGGCCAGATTTCCTCTTGTGGAAAAATGTCAGTAATACCCACCTTTAAAAATTGTTGAGAAGATTGAATAATACATGTGGAAAACCTAGCACAGTGTTTGCACCAGGCATAGAGTAAACCACCATTTTTGTCTCTTCCTTCATTTTTGTTCCTTCCACTATTGTTCTTGCCTTTGTCCTTCTTATAAAACTTTAGACCAGGCTTTCTCAAGAGCAGCACAACTGACATTTCAGGGCAGGTGGTCCTTTTGGGGGCTGGGAGGTGGTATCCTATGCACTGTTAAGTTGTTTAGCAGCATCCCTGGCCTCTACCCACCAGATGCCAGGGGTACCGGTTGTGACAATCAAAAATGCTTCCAGACACTGCCAATGTTCCTAGGGGACAAAACTGCCCTCAACGGAGAACCTGAGAGTCTCCACAGGTAAGAGCATGGAATGCTGGTGCTAATAAACTATGACTAAGTTTTTTTTTTTTTTAAACACTATTTATTTATTAATGAGAAACACACAAAGAGAGAGGCAGAGACACAGGCAGAGGGAGAAGCAGGCTCCATCAGGGAGCCTGACATGGGACTCGATCCCAGTCTCCAGGATCACACCCTGGGCTGAAGGCAGCGCTAATTATCAGCCACCCCAGCTGCCCCAACTCTGACTAAAATTAAGTAGTACTATTTTATATTCCAAAAGGTTGGATGGTTGAATATTTTCAGCAAAAACACCCAGCTTCCTGTCCACAGCTTTAAACTATGTGTGTATGGTATTATTTAATGTGTCAAATACACTAAATGGGACCACTCAAAATGAACCATACATGGAATATTTTATACCTGACACATAACAGGTAGTATATCAAGACAAAGTTTTTTTCACTTAAAGGCTTTGAAGACAGGTGTTTCTCAAGCAGAATAAAGAATACAATAGTGGCTTCATGTAAGATCACATCGATTCAATTATTTAGCTTTTAAGTAACAGAAGAGTTACAAACCCAGGTATATATGGAAAGAAGTTCAAAGACCCATCTGATTATACAGTCCATCATTTCACAAAACCCTTCAACTGAAAAAATTCGAATCTCAAAAACCCTTTTGTAAACAAACAAAAAACTATTCCTGTTGCCCATCCACTGGTAACATAGCAAAGAACTGTTTTTCAACTCTGAATTTCACAATGGATATGTAAATTACAGTTATTAGAGCTTGATACTTAGTAGAAACCCTCAAAAATGTTATGGGTATATGCCTATTTGCAGCATGGGTATAGATGAAACATTTTACCATGTCCTTTCTGCCACCAGCAGATCCAGGCATGATCTCTGGGAGCCTTCCTCATTAATGGATTAGTTTATCTAATATTATTAGATATTATCTAATATTTCTATATCTAATATCTATATTTATCTAATATCTAATATCTAATATTATCTACTATTAACCAGGCAGGGGATCCCTGGATGGCTCAGCGGTTTGGTGCCTGCCTATGGCACAGGGCGTGGTCCTGGAGACGGGGGATCAAGTCCCGCATCGGGCTCCCTGCATGGAGCCTGCTTCTCCCTCTGCCTGTGTCTCTGCCCCTCTCTCTCTGTCTTCCATGAATAAATAAAAACAAAAAACAAAAACAAAAAAAAAACAGGCAGTATCTGGATTTTATTGTTCTTTTTAGGATATGTTCCATCTTCCTTTCATAGCTAAGTTCTAACATACCTATTTCCCTTTCTTCATGAAAGATCTCTTTGGTTTTCCCAAATTAGGACCCTGCCCTCACTTCCCCCTGAAGCTGCAAGATGGAGGCTGAGCCCAGCTGGCTGGGGCCTGGTCTTCCAGGAGCCCTGTGGAGACTGCTGTTTGAAAGCTAAAACAGCTCTCTTTCTGAGACAAATCCAACAGACTTCTCATTAGGTTCTTCTTCTTAGACTTTTCTGCTCCCTCTGACAACAATGATCACTTTTTTCCTCTCCTCTCTTGATACCACTCAGCTTTAAAGGTTACTCTGGCCAATACCTTGCCAGAATCTTAAAAACGAACACACACTTCTTTTGCACATCACTCATTCTTTCTGGCTTCCAGCAGTGCACAAAGGAAGGCTATATCCTGATAGGCTTTTTCACTCTTTGCCCGATTCTATCCTTTTATAAGCCTGTTCAAGATACATTCCCCTCGTTATTAACTTCCAATTGGGTTTGTTTCTGGTAAGCAAATCTCCCTATTTAATCATGTAAATACTTAACCTGCACTTATTGGAGTGTATACATACCATCTCATTAGGACCTAACTTCTTAGAAAAGGGGCTGTATTTTTCCCTTTTTCCAGAATCCCTTGACAGTTTGAAGTACAGTACTTGGTCTGGAGTAAGCTTCCCAGTTCAAGGCTAGAATCAGGCCGCCTTTCCAGGCTTATGATTAATGGAAAGGAGAACCACCATCCAGCATCCGTCTGTTTCAGTCGTTCGATGTCTTCTCCACATTAGCTTCCACCTCTCTGGGAGACTGGCTGCCCGGGCAGAAAAGAGCCGCCATCAGGGCACAGCATTTTCAGATGAAAAACTGGAAAGGGAGACTCTGGGGAGGACAGCCAAATGTCCTTCCTTTATGGCCCAGGGATTTTTTTTTTTTTCCCCTAACGAAGGATGCGGCAGCTAGGAGAATACGGAAAGCAAAACTAACACGCAGACCTCTACCAAAGACTTTTCCGAATCCTGGGACACGTTTCGTCCCGCCCCTGTTAACTAAGGAGGACTTTCTTTCCGTCCTTCCCCGCCCCCACCAGTGAGAACATCACGAGGGGTGCAAAGTCAGGATAATAGCCTCAGGGTCTGGAAAGTGCTTTCGAGCACCCGCAGAGCGCCAGCATCTCTCGCGTTTCAGAACCGCGCGAAGGAAAGGGAGGGAGGAGCGCACAGGGGTTGGAAAAAGCAACTCCACGGCTTTCTTTTCTCAACCCTGGGAGGTGGTCGGGACCTAGGACTCACCTTCTCTGAACCCCCGAGCTGGAGGGCGAGCCCAACTGGGCGCCCTCGGGCCAGCCAGGAGCCGCCGGAACAGCCGCCCGCAGGTGCCCACCAGCACATTGAGGGCCGCCATCTTGAAAACCAACGGTGACCTCTTGTGCACTTCCGCTTCCGGAACGGCGCGCGCAGCCGCAGTGGTGAGCAGGAAGTGTGCGACCGTGGGCTTCGTGGTGGACGCCTCTTGTGCTTCCCTTTCCCTAGGCTTTCAGGCTAAGCTTAGAGGTTTTGGTGTCAAGCGCGTGCTTGGTTCCGAGGATCTAGGGCAGGTGTTCTAGCTCCCGTCTGCCGGTCCTTGAAGTGTCAGGTCGCTTTCGTTCCCACACAGGCTTCCTTTGTAAAATCACTTACACTACTCCTGTTTACTTAAAAGCCTTTTCTTGAGTCCAGATGTGGGTTTTCTGCTTCCTGTGGCTAAGGCTAGGCCTGGACAGTAGAGGTTGAATTGACTAGGGCTCGGGTTATGGAATGTCAAGTATCATGCAGACCTGGGATAAAACTAATTCCTATCTTCACTAATCTCCGCTCCCCCTCCACCCCCCAAACATACACTTGCCCTTTTTTTTTTCAAGATTTTATTTATTTATTCATGAGAGACACAGAGAGAGAGGCAGAGAGGTAGGCAGAGGGAGGAGCAGGCTCCATGCAGGGAGCTGAATTCAGGACTCCACTCCATGACCCCTGGATTATGACCTGAGCCAAAGGCAGCTGCTCAACCTCTGCACCACCTAGTTGTCCCCACACACTTGCCTTTCATTCTCCTATACCTAACACTTCCCTCTGGCCCCAGGGCCTTTGCATATGTATTTCCTCTACCTTCTCTTTGACCACCTATTAAACTCCTACTTATTTCTCAGAGCTCAGCTCAAAATTCACTTCCACATTAGGGTCTTCCTTAACCTCCCTGTTACTGAATCTCAGCACCAAATAACTCTCCATTTTAGTACTTGGCATAATTGTGGTTTTACATCTATTTGTATAATATGTGTCTCTCCACCAGACTGTAAGTTCCACAAAGGTAGAGATACTGTTTTTTGTTGACTTATATCTCCAGCAGTTAACACAGTGCTGACACATAAGTGCAATATATAGTTGTTGAATGAATGAGTAGAATCTTTTATAGGGTTGTTGTGAAGATTAGATAAGACCTAAGTGCTCAGAAAACAAAAGCTAATTAATAAGGCAGCTACTGAGGTGGCCCTTGTGCTAGGTACTTTTCATAAGTTTGATGTACTTTCATAATCAGAAGCTTATAGTACTCAAAAGAGAACAACTGCCTGGTTTTCCCTCTTTTGGATTTGCAGGACTTATAGGATGCTCCCCTAGAGCTCCATAAAAAATGTACACAACTCATTTCTTCCACCTGGTGGATAGGATATTCTTTTCCATCCTCCATAATAAATTTGAAAGGGGATTCTCTAGTTACTCTGAGTAACTAGAGTACTCTAGTTACATCTAGTACATCTAGTTACATCTAGTACACTAGATGTACTCTGAGTACATCTATGAGTACTCTGACTCATAGATGGGAAAATCAGGCCCATTAAATGGCAGAGCATGTTTCCTGATAAAGAGGAAGGAAGGAGCTCATCTTCCAGCTGCAACTGTCACCCTGGGGGACTAGGGAGATGCAGAACTGCTGTTCCATGGGGAGCTTGAGGGATACCACCATAGACAAGAACAGTAGAAATGTGGCATCGGGTTACCGAACAACACTGCATTCAGTAAAGGCAGATGCTGGAGAGAGAGGTCAGTCTGGGTGAATGAAACAGACACATGAATTAGTAAAGGAGACAGTTTGGATGGGGTATTTTTTGAGATGTCCTGACCAGGATCAAGAAAGCCTTGGCTTTCCCTATAGCTTCCACTTTCCTTCTGTATGAGGACTGTGAGCCCTTCCTGCTTGTACCATATCCCATGTTTCTTTACGAGCCCCCAGCTACTGGTGATCCTATAGCAACCAGAGCAGTAAGGGAGCCTCTACCCAGAGCTTATTTTGGATACAGTGAGCTGAAGTATTCAAGTGCCAACCCTTCCTTCATTATCTATTCCTGACTTATTATAATCAAATTTTATTTTGAAAAACAGCTTGTGTTTTATACAGTGATGAGTAATGTGATTATTGTAGAAAAATAGAACAATAAAGTAAAAAGAAAATATCATCCATAATCCAGAGATAAACATTATTTACATTTAGAAAAATGAAATAATACTGAAATAATACTTTATTTTGTAATATCTTATTTTTCTGAACCTGTTTATTATTAGTCCCTACATGAAAAAAATTCTTTGAGACAAGGTTTTGCTATGGAGATTAGCCTTAATTATTTTTAAAATAAAGAATAACCTATATAAAAAAAGTACACAAATTGTCAGTGTGCAGCTTGATGAATTTTCACAAAGGGAATACATTATCCACACCGACAAGTTGAACATTAATAGCAGTTCAGAAGACCCCCTGATGTTCCCTTCCAAACACTATCCCCTCTTCAAAGATAATCATTATCCTAACTTTTGGCATCACAAATCACTTTTTCCTGCATTTGAACTTTGTGTAGATAGAATCTTACATACCATGTACTCTTGTGTCTGCTTTCATCTACTCATCAACAACATGTTTGTGAGATTCACCCATATTGTTATGTATACTTGTCATTTATTCATTCTCATTGCTATATAATGTTCCAATGTGGTTATACTACAACTTATCCTTTCTTTTTTAATAGGATTTGGAAGCTTTCCAGTTGGGTCTTTTACAAATTGTGCTGTGATGAACACTCTTCTGGTATGATTTTTGGTGAACACAAGAACAAATGTCTCTCAGGAATATATCTAACAGTGGAACTGTTGGATCACAGATACTGCAAAACAGTTTATTCTGGTACCAATTGTATATAAGCATTCTAGTTGCTCCACATCCTTATCAATATTTGATATCTTTTGTAATTTTCATCTTGGCCATTCTGGTGAATATGTCATAGGGTTTCTTTTTTTTTTTTTAAACTTTATTTTTTTAAAATTTTTTAAATTTTTTATTTATTTATGATAGTCACACAGTGAGAGAGAGAGAGGCAGAGACACAGGCAGAGGGAGAAGCAGGCTCCATGTACCGGGAGCCCGACGTGGGACTCAATCCCGGGTCTCCAGGATCGCGCCCTGGGCCAAAGGCAGGCGCCAAACCGCTGCGCCACCCAGGGATCCCTATAGGGTTTCATTATATATTTAATTTACATTTCTCTGATGCCTAATAAAAATGAGTCATTTTTCATATATTTGTAAGCCATTTAGAGATTTTCTTTTTTTAAAAAAAGATTTTATTTATTTATTCATGAGAGACACAGAGAGAGAGAGGCAGAGACACAGGCAGAGGGAGAAGCAGGCTCCATGCAGGGAGCCTGACATGGGACTTGATCCTGGGTCTCCAGGATCACACCCTGGGCTAAAGGTGGCACTAAACCACTGAGCCACTGGGGCTGCCCCATTTAGACATTTTCTTTTGTAAAATGTCTGTTCAAATCTTTGACCCATTTTATATTTGGTTGCCTGCATTTTTATTACTGCTTTGTAGAAGTTCTTTATATATTCTGGATATTTGTCTTTTGTTGGATATAAGTACTGCAAATGTCATCTCCCTCTCTGAGTTGCCTTCTATAGTATATTTTTTTGATGAGTAGTACTTTCAGGTTTTTAATACAGTGTAATTTATCAGTTTTTTCTTTTGTGGTTGGCATTTTTGGCATTTTAAGTAGGCTCTATGGTCAACTTGGGACTTGAACTCATGACCCTAAAATTGAGAATCACACACTCTACCAACTGAGCCAGCCAGGTGCCTCTGTGATTGCTTTCTTTCTTTTTTATCTTTTTTTTATTTCATTTTATTTATTTATTTATTTTATTTATTTATGATAGGCACACAGTGAGAGAGAGAGAGAGAGAGAGAGAGAGAGAGGCAGAGACATAGGCAGAGGGAGAAGCAGGCTCCATGCACCGGGAGCCCGACGTGGGATTCGATCCCGAGTCTCCAGGATCGCGCCCTGGGCCAAAGGCAGGCGCCAAACCGCTGCGCCACCCAGGGATCCCTCTTTTTTATTTTTTAAGATTTTATTTATTTATTCATGTGAGACACACACAGAGAGAGAGGCAGAGGGAGAAGCAGGCTCCATGCAGGGAGCCTGACATGGGACTCGATCCAGATCTCCAGGATCATGGCCTGGGCTGAAGGCAGCACTAAACCGCTGAACCATCCAGGCTGCCCTGCATCTGTGATTTCTTATTTAAATTTGTTTTCTCTTCAAAATCATGAGGATGTTCTCCTATGTTTCCTTCCAAAAACTGTATTGTTTTACCTTTTGCATTAGATCAAAACTCACCTGGAATTGTTTTATTATATGGTCTGAGATTGAGATTAAGATTCATTTTTTTCATAGTGATATTTATTTATTCATTTTTTTAAATGATTTTATTTATTTGACAGAGAAAAAGCACAGCAGGGGGAATGACAGGCAAAGGGAGAGGGAGAAGCAGGTGCCCCACAAGCAGGGAGTCCGGTGACATGGGCTCAATCCCAGGACCCTGGGATCATGACCCAAGCCAAAGGCAGATGCTTGCTTCACCAACTGAGCCACCCAGGCGCCCCAACCCATAGCGATATTTAACTGACCTGGCACCATTTATTAAAAGGATCACACATTCTTCCATTGCATTTTATATGGTGTAAATCTGTTTCTGGAATTTCTCTTTGGTCTTTTTTTCCTGTCCTTTAGCATTATTTTAAATGGCTATATGCTATTTCATCGTCTGGAAGTGTCATAACTTACTTGGCCAATCCCTGGTTGCTAGGAATTTACCTCAAACATATTTTCTAAGACCTATCTCCCTACTCCAAGAATAGCATCTTCTATTTATTTCATCAGTGAGTCTTACATACTCCTCTCCCCATTTGGGTGTACTGTGGAATTTTTTAAAAAGAATTTATTTATTTATTTATTTGTTTATTTATTTATTTGAAAAAGAGAGAGAGAGAAAGAGAACGAACATGTGGGGAGGAGCAGAGAGGGGAGGAAGAGAGAGAATTTGGAGCAGACCCTCAGCTGAGCGCAAAGCCAGACTCTAGGCTTGAAGCTTGATCCCACAACCCTGAAATCATGACCTGGGCCAAAGCCAAGAGTCTGATTGATGCTAAACTAACTGAGCCACCTAGGTGCCCCTTGATTTTTTAAAAAAGATTTTATTTATTTATTCATGAGACACAGAGAGAGAGAGAGAGGCAGAGACATTGGCAGAAGGAGAAGCAGGCTCGCTGCAGGGATCCCCATGTGGGACTCGATCCCAGAATCCAGGATCACTCCCTGAGCTGGAAGCTCCAGGATCACTCCCTGAGCTGGAGGCAGACACTCAACCACTGAGCCATCCAGGCGTCCCTTTTTTAAAAAAATAAACCAGGCAGCCCTGGTGGCTCAGTGGTTTAGTGCTGCTTCAGCCCAGGGCCTGATCCTGGAGTCCTGGGATCGAGTCCCATGTCAGGCTCCCTGCATGGAGCCTGCTTCTCCCTCTGCCTGTGTCTCTGCCTCTCTCTCTCTGTGTCTCTCATGAATAAATAAAATCTTAAAAATAAAATAAAATAAAATAAACCTGTGAAGGGCACCTCAGTGGCTCAGTTGGTTAAGCATCTTCCTTGGGCTTAGGTCATGAGGTCATGATCCTAGGGTCCTGGGATAGAGTCCCATGTCGTCGGGCTCCCTGCTCAGTGAGAAGCTTGCTTCTCCCTTTCCCTGTGTCCTTCCCCCTGTTTGTGCTTTCTCTCTCTCTCTCTCTCTCTGTCAAATAAATAAAATATTTTTTAAAAAGTAAAGTAAAACTACTGAGACTAAGAAGGAGCAAGCGCCCTTCTCTGGGGGCTGCGGAATGGTAGGTGCTATGCAAAACCAGAGTGTCTGAGGCTGTTGGCTAGTCACCCTCATGCCTAGGGCAAGCTGTTTGCAGCTGCAGTAGCAATCCTGGAACCTGGAGAGCAGCAGTGACCCTGGATGCTCAGATATGAGACAAGGGAGGTGGTAAACCGGCCACTCCTTAGCCTGACAAAATTTCCTATCTGCCCCTTCTTCAGAGCAGCCCAGCCCCCTTGCTTCCACCCCATTGGCCAGGGAAGTCATCCTTCTTTTGTCCGTTACTTGTCCTGGATCCTATATCTTAAATCTGGAGATAATTCAAGTCCCAAGTAAACTGTCCTAATGAAGATGTTCAGGGAAACATTCACAAGGGATGAGAAGCAGAAATGCTCATTTTTTTTCCCAAGAGAAACTTAAAACTGGCAGCAGAGATGATCTGGTCTAGACACTTGCCGCCAGTCACCAGGCCAGCCAGATGGGGCCAGAACAAAGGCAAGAGCTGGGAAGCCACGGGCGGGTCAGCCTATCCATGGCTTCGGGGCAGAGGAAGCTCTGGTCCCAGCTGTGGATGGAGATGCTCTTCCAGCCTTCCTCCCACCTCGCCCAGGAAGAATGGGTGGGAGCCAAGAGCCACACAGATGTTCCCTGTGAATGACAGGAGCAGTGAAAAGGCACGGGAAGGTGGGGAGAGCTGATCTAGTAGAGATCAAGATCGGAGGGGTCCGCAAGAGAAGCCAAGGGAAAGGGCCGACAGAGTGAATGACTGTCATGTTTGCTTTCTCCTAATTAATGTGGTTTCCTTACAAACCCCTGCTGATTCCCAGCTGGTTGACTCAACCATAACAACACGTGGCCTGCCCTGCCCAGGCCAGGAGCCCAGGCTGTGAGCCTCCCAAGAAGGGTCTGGTTTCATTTGCAGCAGCCACCCCTCCTCCCCAACTGGCTTTGTGCAGATGAGGGAAGGGACAGCCCCTCACCAGAGAGCATGAGAGGTTGGGGGACGGCCAGAGACTGCTTGCTTTGGGCTCACCTGAGTGCTCACCTGTGTTTCCCATGACCTTTAAAAAAGGGCGGTTTCTTGCTCTCTTGGCGGCTGCCTCCAAACAGGTATGAATAGGGGTGGGTGAGGAAACCTTGGGCAGGGAACCCCTTGCTTGGTGGTGGCCTTTCTACAGGCATGCCCTGTTTGACTCAATGGTCCTACAAACAACTCGGCTGTGTCTAGAGTCCTGGGAAATTCAATGTGTTCCATCAGTTTTTCAGTTGCTTCTCTTCCTCACTGGGACTTTTATCCTGTCCAAGTTATTCATCTCATCCTCTCATTTGTTCAAGGATTCCTGTGGCCTGCAAGTATCAACTGAGTAGCTACTATGTGTCTTTTGTAAACAAATGATTACAGGCTCCAGGGGATACTCTCCAGGGGTGGAAGCTCTTGTCTGACAAAGAAACATTTTGTGAACTGGATGATTGCCCTGGGATCTATTTGCTTCCTCTCCCCTCCCCCATGTCAAAAAAAACCCCATTTTTTATTAGTCAAATAAAACATGTTCAGAAAAAGCACATGCAACTTAAATGTACCATATAACAGATTAATTTAAGGCAAAACGGATTCGTTTCTATGCTGGATCACTAGGGCATGCTGCTGCCTTAAAACAGCTCGGGCGGGGGGTGGGGGTGGGGCGGGGGATATGAAAGAAAGTGGAATCAGTGAAAGCAGCTTTAGAGGTGTTTAGGACCCCAGAACCCTTCTGAAAAGTGAGGCCAATGGAAGGAGGCTCCAGACAAAACTGCTGAAGGAGAGAAAGCCTGCTGTGCCCTTTGTATGTATTCCCTGGGCATAGGCCGGAATCCTCTCCCAGTGAGTGCACCCTACTAGGGACTCCCAGAGCTCAGCTGGCATTAGCTCACTCCAGCTTCAGCCAATGGTTGGGGCTAGTGAGACCTGCTCAACTCTGTGTCCTCGAAATTGAAGCAATCTCGGCTGTGGCTGGACCTTTGTGCAGAGGGCGCCCCTTCAGAAGGGGTCTTTACATCCCCAATCGGCTTAGGAACTTGTCGGATTTCTTTCTCTTGGTGCCTGAGTTCAATTCTTGCATACGGAGGAGATTTTTACCTTTTAGAGCACTTTGGAACTCTTGGCAGATTTTTGCTAGTAGGTACAAAATGGTGCCCTGGGCAGATGCTGCCTCCTGCTCACACATGAGAACACATACAAAAGCAAAAGGGAAGAGTTGCAGCCTGAAAATGAGGCTCCGCTCTACCCGCTGGCCACCTTAAGTCAGTTACACTCTCTGGGCCTCAGTTTCCCCCTCAGTAAGGAAGCCTATCTGGTTCTAGAATTCTGATTCCATACAGACACAGAGGGAGAGAGGTCAGTCCTTAGCTTCCTCCTGCCTACTCTGCTCCCATTCAGAGATCTCACTCACTTATTTTTTTTGGTATATTTTTTTATTGGAGTTCAATTTGCCAACATATAGTATAAGACCCAGTGCTCATCCCGCCAAGTGCCCCCCTCAGTGCCTGTCACCCAGTCACCCCATCCCCCCGCCCACCTCCCCTTCCACTACCCCTTGTTCCTTTCCCAGAGTTAGGAGTCTCTCATGTTTTGTCACCCTCTCTGATTTTTCCCACTCATTATCTCTCCTTTCCCACTACTTTTTGTATTCCTCATATGAGTAAAACCATATAATGATTGTCCTTCTCTGATTGACTTCACTCAGTATAATACCCTCCAGTTCTATCCACTTCGAAGCAAATGATGGGTATTTGTCATTTGTAATGGCTGAGTAATACTCCGTTGTATACATAAACCACATCTTCTTTATCCATTCATCTTTCGATGGACACTGAGGCTCCTTCCACAGTTTGGCTATTGTGGACATTGCTGCTGTAAACATTGGGGTGCAGGTGTCTTGGCTTTTCACTGCATCTGTATCTTTGGGGTAAATCCCCAGTAGTGTAATTGGTGGGTCATAGGGTAGCTCTATTTTTAACTCTTTGAGGACCCTTTTTGAACTTGGCCACAGCAACTTCTTCCAAGATATATCTATGAAGGCAAGGGAAACAAAAGCAGAAATGAACTATTGGGACTTCATCAAGATAAGAAGCTTTTGCACAGCAAAGGATACAGTCAACAAAACTAAAAGACAACCTACAGAATGGGAGAAGGTACTTGCAAATGACGTATCAGATAAAGGGCTAGTATCCAAGATCTATAAAGAACTTATTAAACTCAACAGCAAAGAAGCAAACAATCCAATCATGAAATGGGCAAAAGACATGAACAGAAATTTCACCAAAGAAGACATACACATAGCCAACAAGCACATGAGAAAATGCTCTGCCGTCAGGGAAATACAAATCAAAACCACAATGAGATACACCTCACCCCAGTGAGAATGGTGAAAATTAACAGGACAGGACCAGCAAATGTTGGAGAGGATGTGGAGAAGGGGAACCCTCTTACACTGTTGGTGAGAATGGGAACTGGTATAGATCTCACTCACTTTGACTCTTCGGCTCTCATCTTGCACCTTGATGCTGGTGAGTCTGAAACCGACAGTCATGCTCCAGCCTGAGCTCTAGCCTGAGCTCCAGCCTCTGTCTCCAGCTGTCTATAGGAATTTCTATTTGGTTTTCTACAGGAGCTTAAATGTGCACGTCTAAGGAAGGCCACTGCCACCTGCCTGATAAATGCCAGCAGTTCTGTCAGTCTCTCTGTCGTTCACAGCATCACCATCTATTGCCCCCATCCAAGCTTTAATATTTCAAAGTTCACCTCCTGGTTTCCCCTCTTCCTCATCATCTCCGTTTCTGTCACTTTCCAATACCTTGGTTTGCTTTGCCTTTTGCCTTCTTTCCCCCTTTCCTTTTTTTTTTTTTTTTTAAGACTTTATTTATTTATTCATGAGAGAGATAGAGAAAGAGAGAGAGAGAGAGAGAGAGAGAGAGAGAGAGGCAGAGACACAGGCAGAGGGAGAAGCAGGCTCCATGCAGGGAGCCCCACGTGGGACTCGACCCGGGTCTCCAGGATCACGCCCTGGGCGGGAGGCTGCGCTAAACCGCTGAGCCACCAGGGCTGCCCTGAATCTGCATTTTTAAAGAAGTCCTGGAATACTAAAGTCTGAAAGTTGCTGACCAAGGGAACTAAAGTCCCACTCCGCAGCTTGACATATGGGGGACCTTCCAGGCTGTGCCCTCCTTCTTTCCCCCTTCTCTCCCACAGACTCTCAAAGCCTACCCTGTGTCCCTCCGCCCGGTAACTCCCACCATGTTCCTCTTCAGGGCTGCCATCCCTTCTTTCAAGGCCTGGCCCACTCTCCCCTCCATTGTCAGAATATCCAATCTTTCTGGGTATTTTCTCTTGCCTACTGCCACTCCAGTGCTAGGCTGCTCCTACCTCTGACTACTGGATTACATGCTATTCCACACAAGCCAGGACTCCATGGGTTGTAAGTGACATTCATCAATCCTGTAGGAGGACTTTTGCAACCTCTTATAACCAGAACAGGCAGGATTTAGTGGGGCCTCGAGGCAACTGGAGCCAGAAACTCAGAAACACTGGGCCCATCCTCTCCTTCTCTGTCTGTGTTTCTCTCTGCATTGTGGCTTTATTCACTCATTCTTTCTCCTCTCTCTGTAAGGCTGCTCATGGTTCCTAGCCTTGAGGCAGGGGTAGAGATACTAAGATTGGCAGGCCACAGGGGCACTATATGAGAAGCTGCAGAAAAGGCAAAAGAGGAGATGTTTCCCCAAAGAAAGAGGAGCACCTTTTTTCAAGAAAAAAGGAAATGGTGGACAGAAAAATTAACCAATGGTCACCCATTCATCACAGTAACTATGTTAGTTAGGAGTTGAGTCAGCTATGCATGTACACACTTCAGCTTATATCCCTTGTAATGCCAGAACTTATTTAGTTTTACAGCTGTCTTAGCTTTGAGAGTTTCTGAGAAATGCCTTAATTCTGGGCAGCCATGTGCACAGCTAAGGGGTGTCAGGGGTGCTATTACACACTGAGGAAGAGGGATGGGATGTATCTTGGATAATTAGCAGCCTGTGCCATGACCATAATCCATGAGGTGCTGAGGGGGCATTTCCAGCTGATGGGGAGCCCAGTGCTATATGCAAGGTGACCTTCTCCATTTTGGGACAGCCCAAATCCACCCCTCTGTGACTTATACCGACTGGTTCTTGCTCTGCCCTCTCTTTTCTACACTATGATATTTTAGTTTTTAGAAGATAACACTGGCATCCAAGTCAGATTTGGTCCTATAATGCTTAATATCTGTTTTTTTCTCATAAATTTCAGACCTCAGCACCCTGGTGTACAGCTGAGGCTGGTCAGTATCTTCCTTAAAAATGTAAATCCTTAAGGTGGCTGGGGTCAGTGTTCCAGATATTCTGTGACCCGTAGAGGATATCATTGAAGTGGGGGCTTTTGGTACCCCCCCCCATTTCAACCCCCTACGTCTGTTAACATGCCCAAGATTGAAAGAGAATGTGATTTCTCATGTCTGATGGGCTAATTGCCAACTAACTTCACACTTACCCTCATGTGCTTGTCATAGTTGCCAAGATGTTCGCACTCTTCACTCTGCTCCTCTGGCAGGCTGACCATGCAGCAGGTTTTTCCAAGTGTCTAGAGCTTTCACTTAATACCTTGACTGTCAGCTGGTGGATTTGCTTTTCCTTTTGACTTCTGCCAGGGTCAGGAGCCATCTTCCATGCTTCTCATGGAGCTGTTTATTTTTTGTCTTCCTTTGGGTAAGATTTTTTTCCCTAAGTAAGGTAAAAGGTCTTTCAGAGCAATGGAAAGCATGCAGATTGTGTTCCTTAGAAGTGGACTCTGAGGGGGAGGTTAGCACGGAATGGATTTTTTTAGGGAGTGCTCTTAGGACCCATGTTTGCTAAAGGGAGGGAAGGAAGGAGGCTCAGACCTAGGGAGGGGTCAAGCTGCAGTGGGGTCTCAGTGAAATGTTGCAGCCTCCCACAGGGAACTCGGCTGCTGGGATGAGCCTTCAGGATTGTCTCAAGTAGCAACAAGAGGGCCAGGTCTTTCCTTTTTTTTTTTTTTTTTAAGATTTTATTTATTTTAGAGAGAGAGAGAGAGAGAGGATGAGCGAGAGCGAGAGAGAGCTGCTGCTGAGCACAAAGCTTATCATGAGCCAAGCCAAAGTCAGGTGCTCAACTAACTGAGCCATCCAGGCACCCCGAGAAGGCCAGGTCTTTCTATTCTGATGACTATGAGCCATTGGATGTGGATCCCTCCTTAGCTAGACATTCTCAACAGGAGTTGGCAGCTTAGGGCTTTTGGTCTGTGACACTCTAAGCAGATGGAAAAATAGGTCCTATATTCCTGAAATGGGGTCTGAATGGTGCATCATGGCATCTACCCCAGAGTGGAAGACCTGGGGTCTCTACAACTGCTGCTGACCAGCTGGGTCAGTCTGGATCAGTCCTTTCACTTTGCTGAGCCCCAGTTTCTCTTATAAAAAATGATATCTGGGGAGTCACCAGGTGGGATGGGCCGAGAGTGGGCCAGGTTCCAGCTATGGTAGGGGCTCTGCCTAAGAGGCCTGCTCTGAATCCAGAGGTGATTTCCATGCCTTCCCAATGTCCAGCTTTATCTGGTTTACTGTGGGTATTATTGAAGGGCCAGGATGTTATTAGGGTCCCAGGCCAGGGATGGCTTCTAGATGTGTTGGAGGGGGTGCTGCCTGAGGAAGCAGCTGGGGAACTCTACTATCTGGAATGGTTTACTGCAGAGTCCCGAAAAGTCCTGGTGGGGGACAAAAGTCACAGAGCAGTTGTCAGGGTCTGAATTTTTGTGTCCCTCCCCCACCTCCTAATTTATATGTTAGAGCACTAATCCCCAGTGTGATAGTATTAGGAGGTAGGGGTCTTTGGGAGGTGATTAGGTTTAGATGAGTCATGAAGGTGGAGCCCCAATGGTGAGAATTGTGCCCTTATAAGAGGTTGAGGGCAGCCCCGGTGGCGCAGTGGTTTAGCGCCGCCTGCAGCCCAGGGCGTGATCCTGGAGACCCTGGATCGAGTCCCACGTCAGGCTCTCTGCGTGGAGCCGGCTTCTCCCTCTGCCTGTATCTCTGCCTCTCTCTCTCTGTGTGTGTCTCTATGAATAAATAAATAAAATATTAAAAAAAAAAAAAAAAAGAAGAGGTTGAGACAGCAGTGCTTTCTCTCTCTCTGCCTTGTGAGGACCTGGCAAGAACAGAGCCATCTGCAAGCCAGGAAGCAGACCCTCACCCAGAGTCATGTCTGTTGACACCTTGATCTCAGGCTTCCCAGCCCCCAGAACCATGACAAAGAAAAGGCTGCGTGTGAAGCCCTCTGGCAGCAGGCCGAGCTGATTAGGACAGTGGTGGTGGGAGGGGAGGAGGGAAGCAGCTGAAAAACCTCTGGGGCTCACCGCCAAGGAGTAGTCAGGAGACCTGAATCTCAGTGACAGGTCTGCCCCTCGCTTGCCTTTGTGACATGGGCATGTCCCTGGCTTACTCTGGACTCCAGGGACCTCCTCTGAAGAATGAGGCCTGATAGGAAGTCTCTGAGCTTTTCTCTAACTTTATGATTCCCTCATTCTAGAGCTAATGTCCTTCCTTTGCTCTTTGGGTGCCAGGGCTAGGGTGGGCAGAAGGGGAGACTGAGAACCAGGGGAGCAAGCTTCCTCCTCTTTTCCTTCACTCTGGTCCTGCTGTTCCTGCAGAAGCTTTTCCGGGGACCTCAGGAAGACTGTTTTTGGGTGGAGGTAGTACGGGAGATGAAAAGACAGCAGGGCCAGTGGCCATAACCCTCCTTCAGTATCATCCTTCCTGGCTTGTGGCAACTTCTGGGTGAACTTTGGATCTGACAGTTTCAGAGTGAATTTATTAAAGTTAAGGGTATTAATAATAAAAGAATATAAACTAGATTTTATCTGTGACATGTGTACTCATGACCACATGGTATATGCTCTGTGCCCAGCTCATGTGTGTGCATGTGTGTGTGTGTGTGTGTGTGTGTGATGGAGAGAATGAGAAAGAAGAGGGAGATCTGTCATAACTTGATGTTTGGAAAAAGCCACCTTTCCCCTTTGTTCACCTTTCCTTTTGACCCCTGAGAAGATTTTTGTTTGGATTTATTACCAAATAGTTGCCAGCCTTGGGATGTGAGAACCCAGGGGAGGAAGCAGCGCCAACCTCTCTGCTCCCTCCTCTGGGTGACTAGAAGGCACTGAGTAGAGGGAGAGGGAAACTCCTTTCTTTCCTTTCTCATTTCTAGCCCATCTGACCTTTCTGTGGAACCTACGTCCTGCTCCCCTCCTCTCTGAGGAACTTCATGTAGGCCTGAGTGCAGAAGGGAGATAGACGGGATGCTCCCTGGGGTGGGGGCTGGCATTGAGCTCATGCCTACCAGTCCTGGTCTGTCCTGGGGTCTCAGGGAGGGGTGGGGTGCCAGGGCACAGGGCCATTCTACAACCCCAGCGGCCCCTGACCCTGAAGGCCTGTGCATGTCATCCGCCTCAGGCTCCCAGGCTCCTAGGGTCTCTGATGGTGGAATCACCCCTTGTCTCACCATGTCCCGGGAGGCAGTAAGTGGCAGGCAGAGGGTGTTCCCCTTTCTGGAATGACCTCCCAGCTCCAGATAAGACAAATGACTTGCTTCAAGTGACATAGCCAGTTAGAGTCAGAGTCCTAGTCAATCAAATGACCTGTCGTCTAGAAATAGATTGTATTTGTTCTCTGTGGCTGGGAGGTGGGAGGGGCTGAGAACATTCTGTTTGGTTGGGCAGGTAGTCCTGGGGGACAGGGTATTCCTGTGGTCCTCCCAGTGGTCACCTGCTGAGACTAAGCAGGGCCTGCTCTGCTCCCCTCACCCTGAGTCTGCCCTGGAACTGGGGGTTGAGGTAGAGGGAAGAGAGCCCAGGGAGGAAGGAGGGAGAGGCCAGGATGGGGAAAGGCAGAAAGGAAGGGAAAGGGCTTGGGGACAGAGGGAGCCGGAGAATGAGCAAATAAACGATGTCCTGGAAAACAACTTGTTTCCCCGTTTCCAGGCTCCCTGCCTGCTTGCCTTCCCCACTGGAGACAGTAATTTAGAATAACGAGTCATAATTTGATTACATTCTCTTCCAGCCTTGCAGGGTAAACAAGGATCTCCGTGGAAGGAAGGGACAGCATGACCCAGGCTTCTGTCGCACTCTCCTGGGCCTGGACAGGGGTTTCCCCCTCCTACAGCTGTCCCTCTTTTCCTGGTGCACTTGAAATGCCTTTGGGCGGCTTCAACCCCCATTTTTTAAATTGAGGCTTCCATTCTCCTTGGGTCTCCCCCCCTTCCTCCCCCCCCTCTTCCTCTCTGCCCTCCCCAACGACGTCCTCACCCAGAAGCCTGCATGCCGTGTAAATATTTAAACCTATCTATTATTTCCTGTTTATTGGCTGTGTAAATCCTGGGTTCATTCATTGTGCATCTGCCCTGCTGTATCTGTCTCAGAACGGGAGGCCTGAAGGCGGGTCCATGTGTCTGCTCTTCCCTGGGAGCAGCCTTCCTCAAGCCTGTAGTCAGCTGGATCGCCAATTCTGGCTTTGGTTTGTTCCCCTTCACATTTTGTTTTATTTTGGTAAAGTAGGTATAACATAAAATTTAACGTCTGAGTGTAAAGCTCAGCTGTCTTAAATACTTTCATAACGTTGTGCAACCATCACAACCATTCACCTCCAGATATCTTTTGTCTTGTAAAACTGAAATTCTGTCCCCGTAAACACTAAGACCCCATTCTATTCTCCTCTCAGTCCCAGGGAATCACATTCTACTCTCTATCTCTATGATACTTATTACTCCAAGTACTCATGTGAGTGGAATCACACAGTACTATTTTTTAATGACTGGCTTACTTCACTTAGCAAAATGTCCCCAAGGTTAATCCTTGAGGTAGTGTGGTAGTATAAGTTAGGATTTCCTTCCTTTTTTAAGGCTGAATAATATTCTGTTGTGTGTACAACTGCATTTTGCTCATCCCTTTACCTGCCATGGACATTTGGTGGTTCCATGTTTTAACTATTGTGACTGATGCTGCTATGAACAGAGGTATAAAAATGAGCTTTTCTTTTTTATGACAAAAGACTACCATTTTTAGAAAGATTTTATTTATTTATTTGACAGAGAGAGCAAGTTCAAGAGAGCAAGAGAGCACAAGCTGATAGAGTGGCAGAGGGAGAGGGAGAAGCAGGCTCCCCACTGAGCAGGGAGCCCAATGTGTGGCTCGATCCCAGGACCCCAGGATCGTGACCCGAGCCGAAGGCAGACACCCAACTGATTGAGCCACCCAGGTGCCCCCAAATGGGTACCTTTTATTGATTACTTGCTATACACTCAGGAGTATGTAGCCTTAATCACTTAATTATCACGAGTATTTGCCATGTGGCAACTATTTTCTCTTTTATGGATAAAGAAATTAAGGCCCTGAAAAGCCAGTTTGCTCAAGGCAGAGAAAGGGGGAGCGAGAGCCAGCACCTGCTCATGCTTCTAGCCACAACCTTTTACTGCACTGTGTTGATAATGGACTTAAAGAAGGAGTCTCAGGGTATATTACCTGCCCTGAAGCCCCAGAAAGGGCAGCATCTTTCCCTGACCCTCTGCCCAGTGAGTCTCCATTCTCCTGTCTGCATGATTCCATCAGGCGGGGATTCTTGCTCCTGGCTGCACATTAGAATTACCTGCAGAGCTTTATTTATTTATTTTTAAAAGATTTTATTTATTTATTCATTAGACATGGACAGAGGCAGAGAGAGGAGCAGGCTCCCTGCAGGGAGCCCAATGTAGGACTCGATCTCAGAACTCCGGGATCAGGACCTGAGCTGAAGGCAGATGCTCAACCATTGAGCCACCCAGGTGCCCCTCACCTGCAGAACTTTATTTTTTTTATTTATTTTTTTTTTAAAAAGCTTTTAGTCTCTTTTTTTTTTTTTTATTTATTTATGATAGTCACAGAGAGAGAGAGAGAGAGAGGCAGAGACACAGGCAGAGGGAGAAGCAGGCTCCATGCACCGGGAGCCCGACGTGGGATTCGATCCCGGGTCTCCAGGATCGCGCCCTGGGCCAAAGGCAGGCGCCAAACCGCTGCGCCACCCAGGGATCCCACCTGCAGAACTTTAAAAGCAGAAGATTGCCCTAGCTTCTTCCCAGAGTTGAGTCCACCAGTTAAACTGAATTTCCTTGGGGGCTGACGCCTAACCATCAGGGCTTTAAAAACTTCACCAGGTGCATCTCTGTGCTGCTGGGGTTGAGAAGCAAAGTCACAAATGCCCAAAGTCCAATGGTTCAGAACCCCTGGGACACCTCCTCCTCTGCCTCCAGAGGTTCTGTTCAGTGGGTGTTTGCCCCACAGACAGGGCAGCCTGGACACAGGGCCCTCCGGGGCCCCAGATGGACCCATGAAGCCTGGTCAGACCCCAGAACTAAAGGGTTTCTGACAGGCCTCTGGCTGCCGGCATTTCCGCCACCTCCCCATCAAGGGTGAGGGCAGTGAGGTGGAGGGCAGGGGTCAGTGCGTCATTAGGAGGGTGGGGAGCTGAGGGAGTGGGGAGTGCTGGGGCCCCACAGGGTGGGGTCAGGGCAGTCATCATCTATCCCCACCCCCAGCTCTGCCCTGTGACTATAGCACATCTCTCCTTGGTGTCCCTGCCCCAAGTCCCACCCGCCACCCCCCTCTCATCCCTGATGACCTGTGAAATCGAGGCTGGTGTCGGAGGCCTAGGGAACCTGCAGACTGGACTCTGCCTTAAGGTAACCAGCCTCAGGGGCTGCTTGACCGAGAGCACAGAGGGGTAAGAGGCCTCTGTCAGTCAGCCTGTCCTGGATTCCTTCCTCTGAGCCAGCCTTGAGCCAAGAACTTTGAGGTCTGAGATCAGAGTCACTGTGAGAATAGCAGTGGGTCAGCTTGGTTCTCACAGCAACATGCAGGGTGGGGGTGGGGGTACCACAGAAGGAGGCCTGTCCCGGTTCTGGAAGACAGGTTAGCCACTGCTGTGGTTGGACTCTGCTCAGCACAGGTCTGCTTGAGATTCTTTCCCCCTCCATCTCCCTCCTCCTCTGCTCCTTCCTCCCCCTTCAATCACTCATTCTCTCAAATACATACATACATACATACATACATACATACATAAATGGGGTGCCTAGGTGGCTCAGTCGAGTAAGTATCTACCTGCAGCTCAGGTCATGATCCCAGCTCAGGTGCTGGGATCCAGCCTGGCCTCAGTGTCCTCAGGCTCCTGGCTCAGCGGGGAGTCTGCTTCTCCTTCTCCCTCCTCCCCTAGCTCCCTTGTGCTCTGTCTTGAATATGCACATTCTGTCTCTCTTATAAATAAATAAAATATTTTATTTTTAAAAAAGGTTTTGTTTATTTATTCATGAGAAACACAGAGAGAGAGAGGCAGAGACGTAGGCAGAGGGAGAACCAGGTTCCTTGTTGGATCAAGTCCCAGGACCCTGAGATCATGCCCTGAGCTGAAGGCAGATGCTAAACCACTGGGCCACCCAGGTGCCCCAGATAAAATATTAAAAAAAAAAAAAAATATATATATATATATATATATATATATATTTGAAGGTAAACAATCAGGTATCAAAAATTTTGATCATCGTGTCAAGAGGCATGGACCTACACGTGGATAAGGGGTCATACTCCCTGACTTGGATTGGCAGTTTGACAAAAACACTGGAGAAGCCCTGGGTTGGTCTATCCATCAGCAAATGGATCAGAGGCAAGGAAAAGCATTAACTCCTGTCATTTCTGGAAGGCTTTTTGGAGGAGGCAGCATTTCAGGGAGGTTTTTGGGCAAAGGGAGAGAAGAAAGGAACTGAGTAGAAGGGCATGGGCAGGGGCTCTATAGAGCCTGCAACAGACTCAGACAATGTCTTTCTTCCCTTGGCCTATGAATTGAAGAAAGCCTCCAAAGATCTCTCTAACACACGTGCCAACCCTAGTCCATACCCTTGAGGGTGACATGGCCCCTAGCCCACCTGCCTGGAGCAGCTGGTGCAAGATGGTAGCCCTCTCTCTTTTGCTCTGCCTTTAGCTGCCAGCCCCTGAGTGACTGTGGCAGAGCTGGCTGCTGACCACCCTATCAGATAGGGGTCATGAGCCCCAGGGCCTACCACCTTCTCAGCAGAGTGGCTACTCCTTTTCTTTGGTACCTGGACCAATAGTGCTCTAGAGTACTGAGCAGCCTCTCTAACCATGAAGATGACCCTAGCTTCTGTTCACGCAACCTCAGGGAGGTAGTACAGCATATTTGTAAATTTATTATTTACCCACCATTGTGTAATAAGTGTTTAGACAGTGCCTGGCACATAGTAAATGTTCAGCAAGTATTTATTGAATAAACAAAAGGAGCGAGACTCTGGGTTTGAATCCCCAAAGTAGACAGTGTGAGACCTTTCTGTGCTTTACTTGCTTTGTTCTGCAACATGGGGACAGTAAATAGAACCTACTTCATAGGATTCATATGTATGAAGCCTTGAGACAGCTGAGCACTCAATAAATGATTGCTGCCATTTTATTTTATTTCTTTAAAGATTTATTTATTCATTCATGAGAGAGACCAAGAGAGAGGCAGAGACACAGGCAGAGGGAAAAGCAGGCTCCTCACAGGGAGCCCGATGTGGGACCCAATTGCGGACGCTGGGATCACGACCCGAGCTGAAGGCAGGCACTCAACCACTGAGCCACCCAGGCATCCCGTTTGCTGCCATTTTAAATCTCTAACCTTATTTTCTGGCTCCACCTTCCTCTCTCTTACTCTCTTTGAGCCCCTGCTGGAGTTACAGCGGATACTAGGGGGAGCTAGCTAGATCCAGCATTGCATTTTGGGGCCAGACCAGCAATGTATAGGGCTATCTTCCTCTCCCTTCTCTTAACATGCTTATGGGAGGAAACATGGTTCAAACACATATAGTCAGAGTCCTGCTTGGTGCAAAGGGCAGGAGGGGCCTGCAGACTGTGAGGTTGACTGACAAAGTCAGGGTTCTCCCCTTCAGATCCTTCTCTACCCTTCCAGAATGGTCTTTCTAAGCCAGAAAGAAGACCATGTCAGGCCCTAGCTTGCAACACCTCCATGCTTCCCTGGCTCTTGCAGCATAAGCTTGGGACTCTACAGGGGCCTGTGTGGCTCCCAGCTTTCTGTTTTCCTCCCCTCTCTGTCTTGTCTGTGGCTGTTACTCTTGGGCAAATCCAGATCACCTCTCCTCCCCAGCTGTCTGACATAACATGAAACATATTCTATCCAGAGAGAGGTGGGTTCTGGCTGCTGCCTGGAAAGCTCATGTCCACCCTTGCTCCTCTGCCTTAATTTACTTTTCTTGTAAGGTTCAGCACCAACATTGCCTCTTCTAAGAGGCCTTTCCTGGCTCCTGCATTGACTGGGCTCATGGATTATTTACTTATTGTGCTTCCCTGTTCAGGTGGTGTTTTTTTCCACTAGAAGGGTCCCTGCTTAGTGGGCCTGCATCTCTGGTGCCTGATGTGGGGCTTGTAGCTTAGTGAGCTTCGTGAAAGTTTATAAGATGAAGAATGGCTGGCGGGTGGGATTTGCTGGCCCACGTACTCACTGGTATATATCAAAGCTGAGGGTCGTTGCATCCTCAGGGGACATGAGTCACCTGTGCTTGGGCTGGCACTTCTGTGTGCACAAACTTGAGAGCATGGACAGTGGGGAAGGGGGTTGGGCCACCTTGGGGTTGGCAGTTTGGAAGCTGGCAGGCCCTGCCATTTTTTTTGCCTGCTTCCTGGTGGCCTCCCCATGGCCTCTGACTGCTAAGCAGGGATTTGGGATCAGACCAATATTTGTCTTTCTTCAGGAGCTGTGCTGCTCCCTACCTTTAACCCCTGGCATTGGAGGTATCTCCATGCTGGACCCAGTGAGGAACGCCACATGTAGGCCTCTGCCATTAGGGCTCTCGGCGTAGGCGGGAGTCAGAAGATGGTGAAAACCTTGGAAGGTGTCCAGGCAGGCCTGGACTGAGAGCTGTCTGCCCTTTCCTTCAAAAGTCTCTGCAGGGATGCCTAGGTGGCACAGGTGACTAAGCTTCCGCCTCTTGGTTTCATGATCTCAGAGTCATGAGTTTGAGTCCTGAGTTGGGCTCCACACTCCACAGAGAGTCTGCTTGAGATTCTATCTCTATGTCCCTCCCCTACCCCATGTTCTCTCTAAAATAAATAGATATATAAAATCTTAAAACAAAAAGTCTCTGGAGAGGGAGACTCCTTAAGGTCTTTCCCCACTTCTCAATCCCAAGCTCTGGCTGAGCTGGGCCCCTCCATCCCGGGTGTGCGGCGGCCAGGCCAACTTCTCTCTGGATAGCATATGGCTTATATTGTGGCCACACGAGACAACTTGAGTAACTGGGAGCATATGTTCTGGGTTCAGAGTGGGTTCAAATCCCAGCTCTGCCACCTGTTAGCTGTGATGCCAGGTAAATTCCTTAATCTTCTGTGTCTCTGTTTTCTTATCTCTACAATGGGCATGATAGTAAGGCTGATGTTAGGGTCGTTGTAAAGATTAAAGGAGTTAGTGCACGAAAAGCACCTAGAAGAGTATTCAGCACATAGTAAAATGTTCAATAAATGTGAGCTGTTCTAATTCCACAGCAGCTGTCTTCCTGGAGACTTGCCGTGGTGTGCACACAAGCACCTGGGAGGCCGGAGGTAAAGGGTGAACGAGACAGGTTTCTGCCCTCGAGAAACTCACAGTCCAGATGGGAGGCAGAAAAACTGAAGGGCTGTTTAAAACAGAAGTGCCTGCTATTCTTTCTGCTTTCTAGAAATGTGGTATGTTTCATGTTGGGGAAGTGGTTCTTTTGTGGGGAACACACAGTAATGGGCTCTTTGGGTGAGAAAGGCGTCGCCAGAGTGGGTGACGATGAAGTGAGGGCAGAGAAAGTTTCACATGACCTGAGGCATTCAGGAAACTTCCACGTCTGGGGCAGCTGGGCTGAAAGCGCTATGAGGAGGGCCCTCCAAAGAGGACCGGTGGGTGAAGACCAGCAAAGAAATCTCTAAGGAGAAGTAAGTCTCCTCTTGATTTTTTAAAAATTATTTTTTGCTAGTAGGGAGTGTATTTGCGTATTTCAAAAAGTTAAGTGTACGGACATGTATATGTCATTATACGTGTATCCATATAATGAACAGTCTCCCTCCATCCCTGCCCCGGGCCACTAAGCTTACTGCCAATTTCTCATGTGGCTTCCCAGAGATCTTCTATGTATATAGGGCAACTGTGCATAAACATATTTTTCTTCCCGCTTCTCCTCTTTTCTTTTGCAAATATGTCATTCACAGTACCCTGCACCTAGCTCTGTATTTACTCAACATTTGCTTACTTTCTATTTCCTTAGTGATCAGCCCATGAGCAGCCGAGCTTTCTCATTTTCTGACAGCAGTGCCATGTTCCGCTGTGTTTGTGCCCTGAGGTTTATTTACCCAGATTCTTGCTGTCTCACCCCCATGGTCAGGTCGCTTCCTGCTCTGTGCTGTAATTTCCATCTATATCCTAGAAACTTCAGGAAAGTCAGCCACATAGATGTGGGCTTGGTGAGGCTTAGGAGCACATCACCACATGGCAGAGGACTTTGTGAGAAGAGGTTTGAGAGAACGCCCCATTCTCAGCCCTCGAAGATGTTGAAAAGGGCTCTGACTTCCCACAGTGTGTGGATGGGTGTTCAAAGCTTTGTCCAGGATGTCATAGGAAAAGGTAAGTCAAGGAGGCTCATGGTTAAGCAAGCATTCAAATTTGAGACACCCAGGGTACTCAAATAATGATAACATAATTAGAAATGCAGACAAACATGATAGTACAGGCTGAATTGCAAGGTCAGAGAATGCCAGAGCTAGAAGGGTCCTTGGAGACCACTGAGCACTCCTTTCTCATGATCATAATAACATAGATATCTAGCATTTACTGGGCCCTTACTCTGTGCCAGGCGGCATTCCAAGTGCTTTGTACCCATTAACCCATTATATCCTCACACTAAGCTTTGAGGTGGAGGCTACCACTGTCCCCATTTTAGATAAAGAAAATGAGACTCAAAGAGAATACGTAACATTCTCAAGTTCACAAAGGTAGTAAGTGAAGAGCTAGAAGTTAAAACTTGGGAGTCTAACGTGGAACCCATGCTTTGAAACGTCCCATCCCATGTTCTATCTCTTACACAGCAGGTAGAGGTGAGGAAGAGTCTGGAGGAGCCCCATGTCTTGCTACATGGCAAGTTGAGGGCAGAGCCAGGGAGGGTCTAGAATCCATGATCCCTTCTACAATCTTCTCTCCAGCATACTGTCTCAGCTTGCCTGGAGACCTGGAGAGCAGGGTGGTGTCGGGAGAGGACCAGCATGAGTTTGGCTCTGTGGAGTTGAAGAGAAAGGCTGCCGGATTAGTTCTAGGTGGTGATCATGGGGACATCCTGGTGCTTGGAGTCATGTTGAATACAAACAATGCAGGTTGGTCCTGAATGCATCCTGCATCCTGAAGATCTCTACTGTTGATTCAAGAGATATATCTGACTCTCAGTGCTCTTCCAAGTGTGGTTTATCCACTTGGTGGCTTCTCTGTGGCCCAATGGGCTCCTTGCCCTGTCCCTAAACACACCAGGTCCCTCTCTCCCCACCTACCATCAGTGGCATCACTTACCACATGAGCAGGCCCCACAGGGGTTTTGGGGGTGGGAGGCATTCACTCAAGGAAACAAAGAAACCACATGCAGGTTAGAACTGCATACACTGTGAAGACTCCTAATGTTCTCAGCATCCCCCCTGCCCCTGCACTGAAGTCTAATGGAAGTGACTTGGGGGTTGGAGATGATAGCTTCAGGACTCTCTGACCGCTTCCAAAATGGGGCACATCCAACTGTTCTCCTAGTTAGGCTATGGAGCTCTCCACCTTGCTAGTCCTTGATCCCCAGTTAGAGCCCAAGCATCTGTCTGCTGTAGCTCTGAGCCCACCTGCAAGTCTATCTGTGATTGAGAGATCAAGCCCATTCTGGCTGGTGAAGACTCTGATGCCAGTCAGGGTGGCTGTCCCGTCTCTGCTCCCAGCACACTCCCTGTGCCCTTCCATAGTTTTGCTCATGTTGGACTCATTCAAGTGCTGCGAACAACTCAAGGACATATGAGTCTCCCAACCCCCACCACAGTGCTTGGCACTTAGTAGGCAATCATGAATGCCCCAGGAAGTGATGAGTGAGTCCTCCGGCCTGCCACTGGGTCTTAGAGGAAGGCTGCATACCTTCTGTTCTCTAAATCTGGTCCTTGCTGAGTACCCCCCTTCCTGACTCCCAAAGGAGCTCATGGTTCTATCCGTCCTGCCTTTTTTTTTTTTTTTAAAGATCTATTAAGATGTAATTCACATGCCACACAATTCACTCACTGAAAGTAATGGTCCAGTGGTTTCGGTCTAGTTGCAAAGTTGTGCAACCATCACCACAATCAGTTTTAGATCACTTTTATCACCAATCCGCCTGTCTTTTGGCAGCACTCACCCTCTTTAGGTTTCAAACACTCACAGGTCTTCCTCAGCTTAAAAAAAAAAGGGCCTCTCTTGACCCTGCTCTGCACTCTGTGGCCATTGTGCAATATGTTTCTCTCTCTTCATGACTAAACTTCTTGAATGAGTGGTTCCCACCCACTGCCTTAATTTTCTCTCAGATTCAATAAATATTTTTTTACTTAAAAATTTTTTTAAATTTAAATTCAAGTAGCCAACATATATCAATAAACATTTTAGAAAAACATCTACAGAGTGCTCTGCCAGAGGTTTTCATGTATATATATATACATATATATATTCTCATTTAATCTTCACAAATACTGTGTGAGCTTAGAATCATTATCTCCAGTTTAGAGGCAAGAGATCCAAGACAGAAAGTGACTTGCCCAAGGGGTGTGGTAAGGATTTGAACTCAGGTCTGCATGAATGCAGAGTTGGTGCTCTGCCCAGCTGCATACCATCTTTGCTACAAAACCAGCTGCACAGCCGACCTGCTGACTTTCCCATTCATTATTTGGGTGAGGGGCTCCTTGAATCCTACCACCCCTCAAATGACCTTGCTGTTGCAATCAGATTAATGCCTTTCATGCCAGGCTCATTTTTTTCTCCAGGCCTTTGTTCAAGCTGTGCCTTTCACTGGGCATCCTTTTCCTTCCTCCTTTCAATATAGGAATATCCGAAAATTCTTTTTTAAAAGATCTGGCTTAGATCTACCTTCTCCATGAGAACTCCCTATATCTTTGATCAAGCCTACCTGCTCTGGAGGGCTACAGATTGTCCTGCTCCTTATCTAACAGCATGGTCTTGTTATAGAAGTTGCTATGGTACAGTTCCAAATCTCCTGGGCCTGCAACATGTACCTTGCTGTGTTGTGGAAGGAGCAGGTGCTCAGGAAGTGTTCTGTGAGGATCCAGGAGATATGGATGCATAGGTGTTTTCAATTGTGAAATATATTTTAAGGGTAAAGTTAAAACTGGTGTCTAAGCAGGGAGACTTATGTATGCTGTGTGCTCAATGATTATTGTTTGCATTAAGTTGAATGACCACCCTTCCTCCTACAACAGTATATTGCTAGAGATACTGGAGGCATACTTGTACCCTCTTCTGGGTAAAGAGTCTCCAGAGTAGGGACTATGTCTGTCCCTGATCATTTTCCTGGGCTTACTTAGCACAGGATGACACATGGCAGCCCTCCAAAAGTGTTGACCAAAAGAATGGATTTACCTGAATCCCCTAAGATGTGCTGTGCTAAAGGTGTCTTGAGGATATATACTAGCTCAGTTGCCTCATTCATTCAAGAAATATTTATTAAGCACCTACTATGGGCTAATCATGGTTCGAGGTACTTGGGAGGCAAGAACAAACAAAATGGATTTGCCTGCTCACATGGAACTGACATTCTAGTGGACAAGGGAGACAATAAAGAAGAAAACATAAAAATAAGTAAATCATAGGGCAAATTGGAAACCAATAAGGGCTTTGTAAATCAAGTTGAATAGGATAAAAGAAGAAGATTGAGAGTATTGATGGAGGAGTGGTTATGGAAAAAAACAGCTTGGTCGGAGTAGGCCTAATTGAGAGGTGAGATTTATGATTGAAGGAGAGAGCCATGGGGATATTTGGAGGAAGGACAGCCAAGGCCAGGAAAATAGCTGAAGCAAAGGCCCTGAGGCAGGAGTATATCTGGAGTGTTTGAGGCTGGCAGGGCTGGAACAGAGGGAAGAGTTGGGGGAAAGGGAGGTCAGGTGGTATGGGTTCTGGAGCTCATTGTGAGGCCTTGGCTTTTACTCTGAATGGCAAATAACACTGAAAGGTATTGAGTAGAAGGATGAGGTTGGATTAAAAGGTTAATCCTAACTCTGGTTACTGTATAGACAGTAGGGCTCAACAGCAGAAGAAGGGAGACCTGTGAGAGGCCATTGATATAATCCACAGAGAGGGGATGCCAGGTTGGTGCAAGCAGTGGTGCAAGCAGTGAATATATTTTGAAGGTAGAGCCAACAAGGCTTTCAGATGATTGAAGGTGAGATCTTGGGGACATGTGTCAATGGTAGCTCCAAGATTTCTGGCCCAAGAGGTTGGAAGGATGGAGTTGCTATTAGTTGTGCTGGGGAAGCTGTGAGTGAAGTGCATCTGGAGGGGAAAAGATCAGAAGTTTGGTTTTGGACATGTTGAATTTGAGCAGTCTAGTGGGTACCTGGTGGCGCTGATGCATAGACAGTTGATTATTCAGGCCTGGGATCCTTTGCTGTGAATGAACTTGAGTGTGTTCTTTAGCACCTGTGCAGCGCTGCTGCCAGGCACATAGGGTGCTGTTCCCATAGACTGAGAGCCCATGGAGGATAGGGTGGCCCCCCTTCTAAGGCTTGGTTTCCTCTTTGGCAAGAATGGTATGATAATCATCCTTTGGGGGGCTGTGGCGGGGGGGTTGAATGAGTTAGTAGCCACAAAGCATTTCACACTCAAATGGTAGCTAAAATATAATGAAGAACCAACTTGGATCAGCTCCCACAGACCAGTCACTGGATGAGTTAAGGGAGTTCAGACCAGGGAGCTGGGAGAGGAAAAGGCAAGAATGAGGCTGGAGCAGGGGTGTGTGACTTCATTATTTCAGGGGACTGGAGCTTGTGGGGCAACAGGAAAGGGGGCCACTCTGGATGGGAGTATAGGGGCCATCCAACTGCAGATGACAGAACAGCTCCTTGGGTTGGGACTGAGTGACTATTCTGAGTGTCCCAGCCAGGATGATGAGTAGCAGGCTGTCTGGTTGCCTGGGGACACTGCCCCTTTATGGTTTTACCCATAGGAGCTGTTAACCAGTCCTCAGCTTTTGAAGAGACATTTGTTGGAAGAGGAGAACGTAGGATTTCCTTTGCTTTTCTTTCAGG
The DNA here is from genome assembly GCF_048418805.1 of Vulpes vulpes. Taxonomy (NCBI): domain Eukaryota; kingdom Metazoa; phylum Chordata; class Mammalia; order Carnivora; family Canidae; genus Vulpes; species Vulpes vulpes. The sequence goes on from NC_132780.1 coordinate 141,001,367, forward strand.
CTCAGCACATGGCCTGGTGTACAGTAAGCCTTCGATGAATACTAATATCTGTTCTTCCCTCCACATCTATAAAGAGGTGGCTAAGAGAACTGTCTTCCAGAATTGCTGTGAAGATGGCATGCAAAAGCATATAAGGAGGCATCTTTACAGTGGTGATGACATTTAACCTCTGGGATAATCAAGTCTCAGAGAGATGTTCAACAGTTTCCCTGAGGCCACAGGTGCTATAGGGTAGAAGGAGGTGCGGGGAAATCTCCTTCAGGAAGGCATCTTCCACCAGTTTAGGAAGTGAGGAAGGCAGAGCTGAGCAGAGAGGAGGGAGGGTCAGACTCCATCTGGGGAAGGCATGCCTTTCAGAGCTGGCCCAGGTGTAGGGTGGAGGCCCTAGGGAGTGAGACTCCAAAAAGTGGGCCAGGGGTGGGAGCGATGGGAATGTGTCCCACGCAGCTTCCTAGCAGCTCTTAGAGAGGAGGGAGCGAGTGTCTGTAAGTGTAGACCAGACCATGGAACTCTTCTGCCAGGGAGGTGCTGTCCCTCCAATTGTACCGATGAGGCTGCTCAGGCCTGGAGAGATTTTTTTTTTAAAGATTTTATTTATTTACTCATGAGAGACACACGCAGGGAGAGGTAGAGACACAGGCAGAGGGAGAAGTAGGCTCCATGCAGGGAGCCTAATGTGGGACTCGATCCTGGGTCTCCAGGATCAGGCCCTGGGCTGAAGGCGGCGCTAAACGGCTGAGCCACCGGGCTGCCCAGGCCTGGGGAGATTATTAGGACCTTGCTCAAGATCACATAGAGCAACAGTGAAGCAGCTGGGATTGCAACCCAGCTCTACTCTACCACAAAGGCTGCCTTCTCTCCGCTACACCACATGGACTTTGTGACCCCCAGGCAGCAGAGAGCTGGATACTGTCAGATGACCCTTTGGCAATCTCTTCCGGCAGAAACATTCTCTCAGTCTCTGCTCCTAGTCTCCCTCCATGCTTGCCCCTGCCTCCTCCCCATCTTTCCCTCCTCATTACTCAACCCCTAGTAACCCTACCAGCTGTCCGCAGGGCCAGGGGGGAGGAGACAGGCTCCTCTGGGTGACTCACATGAACCCTCTGCAGCCTGCCCACCTCCCTCCCACCCACCAACACAGTTGGTGAGGACCTCCTCCTCCAACCCTGTCCTCTGCAAGCATCCATGACTGAGGGGTACTTTCCCAGAATTAGCCACCAAGAACAGCTGGAGAAGGGAGGGGGGATGTGGGAGAAGAGATGGAAGCTAACTGCTTCCAGATGTGCCAGGGCATGAAAGCCAAGGGAGCCTCCGGTCCAATGGCCTCCTGCCGTGGCGGGAAGGCTGGGATGGGCTATCCCCCACGACCAGGACTTCAGAGTTGCCAAGGCAGCTGGGCAGATCCCCTCCTCGAAAACTGCATGCACGTCCATGTGTGCGGAGTGGGGGAGCCCTCCGTGCTGCACCTGCAGGGGCCTATGGGAAAACCCCTGTGGCCCAGCTGCTCTCTGTGGCTTGGTTTTTTGCTTTTTTTTTTTTTTTAAATCCAACTATTATTTTATTTATATTACTATGCTGAAGTTACATGGAAGAGACAACCCAGCAGCTCTGCCCCATTTCAGGAAAAGTTTCCAATCGACACCAATTAAGTGGTGACAAATAACTAGGAATGGTGACATCTCTGGGCCAAGACTGACACAGAAGAACGTGCTCTGGTGCTATGGTTCATCCCCATCAGGACCGCAGTGCCATGGCCGACACGAGCCATGCAAACACTGAAACTTTAGCACGTGTCGAACATTCGGATCTCTTCTCTGAAGCTAGCAAATCAAGTGAAATAACTGGGTTAAAAATTTTTTAAAAAAATGAAGCCCAAATAAGTGTAAAACCATGCTCTTCTCACAGTTTCCTTCCGATTTATTATTTTATTATTTTATTTTATTATTTTTTTTTATATTTATTTTTTATGAGAGACACAAAGAGAGAGGAAGAGACAGGCAGAGGGAGAAGCCGCGGGACTTGATCCCATGACCCCAGGATCACGACCTGAGCTGAAGGTCAACGGCTGAGCCACCCAGGTGTTCCTCCTTCTGAAATTAACACAAAACACACCTTTTCCCTAACAGGTTAATACTGACCCTGTCCATTGGCTATGCTGCCAGCAGCTTGGTCCCTGCTCAGCGGCTTACCAGCCCTGACATTCAAGGTAAACTGTGCAGCTCCCTTAGCCACAAAGTGGTTTCTATTTCTTGAAGTTAGTATTAGGGTTAAATGTCATAATCTATGCAGAACACTTAGCTCGGTGCCTGGCATGTGGTCTGTTATTATTGTTTAGAGGACACCTACCTTGTTTTGGAAGCTATGCACCTTGTCTCTGCACCTTGGTAGTTAGTTATGAGTACCCCCATTCTTATGAGAGGAAATCAAGGCTCGGAGAGGTTAAATTACCTGTTCAGGGTCACACAGGTGTTAAGTGCAGGGCTGTGACATCGAGGCCTGTCAGACCCTAAAACCCAGGCTCAGTATACCATATCCCTCCCTGTGTGTTTCTTTACTATTTTTCCATCCATGGTAAAAAAAAAAAAAAAAAAGTCATAGGACCTGCTAGGGGCTGCTATCATTTTCATTCCTGCTTATCTGAAGAGATGAATGATTCAGAAAAATCAGTAAGAGTTTGGGGGTTTGAGGGGCCCTGGAAGGAAAAAACAAATGCCCTAGAAAGGGGCTGTGAGAACAGGAGTTTTCAGGAACGTGGAAGGAGCAGGGGACAGGGTGTCCAGAAGTTGGAAGGAGTCCAGGTTGTCCTAGGGTGGCCCCAAAGAGTACCCGGAGCCCCCCTGAGCAAAGCCCCAGGGTCCACTGACTGCTCTTTCTCTCAGTGTGTGTTTCTGGCTTTGCCAGTTGCTGCTCCCCTTCTGCACGTCTTCTCCTTGGCTGGGGCAGGGTGGTGGAGGGTCTCCAGAATTCCCCTTTGTCGAATGGGGAGGACAGGAGAGCAGGGAGGAGGAGAACCAAGAGTGAGGGGGGCCAGAGATGGCCAGCAGGGAGGCCCGCGATTGGCCTAGCTCCCAGGGCCCGGCTGAGGAGGGAGCTGCCTGCCCCTCACCATTCCCTCCCCCTGCCCCCCAGGGCTCCTTGGCTGCACAGCCTGCCAACTGGGCCCCCGCCAAGCCAAACAGCTGCCAGGGGGAGAGGAAGAAGCATTTCCGAGCAGTGAGGCCCCTGTGGACTCCGACTCAAGCCTAGAATCCCCCTTTTATCACCGCCAAGTGAGAAAGAGAGTCTGTAGACATGCATACAGGCATGCAAGTGTGGCACCAGAGAGCCTGGGCATGGGATCCGAGGACCTGGGATGCCATGGAGGTGGGGGTGGTCTGTCCAGGAGCAGGCTTGGGGAGGGACAGAGGAACAGGGACCATGACTGTGCCAGGTGGTCAGGAGGTTGGGGAATTAGGTTTGGCTCACTCAGAGGTGGGGGTATGTGGGAGTAGTGGGTGGAATAGTCTCCTCCCCTCCAAATTCATATCCACCTGAAACCTCAGAGTGATCTTACTTGGAAATAGGGTCTTTGGGCAGCTGGGGTGGCTCAGCAGTTTAGCGCTGCCTTCAGCCCAGGGTGTGATCCTGGAGACCCGGGATCGAGTCCCATGTCGGGCTCCCTGCATGGAGCCTGCTTCTCCCTCTGCCTGTGTCTCTGCCTCTCTCTCTGTGTCTCTCATGAATAAATAAATAAAATCTTAAAAAAAAAAAAAAAAGGAAATAGGGTCTTTGCAGACATAATTAAGGTAAGGATTGAGACGGCATCATGCTGGATTAGGGTGGGCCCTAAATCTAGTGAAAGAATCTGTGTAAGAAACAGGAAAAGACCATGAAAAACATGCAGGGGAGAAGACTATGTGAAGATCCCCAAGAAGACAGGGGCCGAGGTGGGAGCTCCAAGCCAGGAATGCCTTGAGTCACTGGAAGCTGGAAGAGACAAGGGAGGGTTCTCCCCTAGAGCCTTGGGAGGGAGCATAACCCTGCTGACACCTTGATTTCAGACTTCTGGCTTCCAGGACTACGAAGTGAATATATTTCTGTTGTTTCCAACCACCAGATTTGTGGCAATTTGCTATCGCAGCTCCAGAAAACTAGTATAGGGAAGTATATGGGGCAAAGGTTGGGGGCAGGTGGGTATACCAGGGCTCGATAAGAAAGGCTTGGAAAACAGAGTGAAAAAGATTTATTATTTATTGTGCTACAATTCTGTGCCAGGCACTTTTAAAGATGTTTATCTCAGTCCTTACAATGATCCTGCCAGTAAGAATTATGATCCCCATTCTTTGGTGAGGTTGAGACCCACATTTGTTTTCTAATAGCTGAGATCCCAGTACTGCATCCTCTGTCTCCCACCCAAGCCTGGCCTCTTCCCACTTTCTCTTAAGGGGAGCCTCAGCAGCTTCTAGGTCAGATGGTACGTGCTTCAGGTTGGGGGGAAGGCCTCCAGAGGTTTAGGAGGGGAATGTGTTGGGTCTCATTGTGGAAGGGGGCAAGGAGTCATTACCCCATTGTTCTGGGGCCTTCTGTGACTCACCACTGCTTCTGTAGCCCTCAGGGACACTTGTGATGGTCTGTTCACATCCCTAAGCCTTAGGGAGGGGAGAGATAAGCCTGCTTCTACTTACCTTGTTCCAGCTGCTGCAATCCCAGCACCAACCCCTCTCACCACCAGCACCTCCCCCACCAAAATCACTAGTACCATTCCCACCATCAACACCACCTCTGTCACCATAACTACCACCAAAACTGCTAGAACCACTGTCAGAGCCGGCACTTCCACATCCTGGTAGTCACCTCCATTACTTCTGCTCTACCCCTGCCGCCACCACCACAATTGCCCTTGCTATGGGAAATCACGGAGAGGCTAGAGGTGGGTAAAGGGATTCAGGGGGGATGTCCTGTGATGGGACAGCTGAGCAGAATTTAGCAGGGGAGAAGTAAGAGTCAGGATGTGTCTGGCTGACAGACATGATCCATAGTAAAGGACTGTTCTGAGTTCAGTCTTGTGAGAGGAGGTGAGCCTGCGTGGCTGGAGTAAACACTTAGCGGGACAGGCTGTCTTCACAGGCGTGGGTTCAGCGGGTGGAGGTTGTTTGAGTGACATATCCAGGCCCTGCCTGGCTCATGCTAGTCTCCGGGGATGTGGATTTTGGCGGGTCCCTGGCTCCTGGCCACCTGCCTGGCCTGACTGACCATGGCAGTGAGGTCATGTGAGTGGCTGTACTGGGAGCACTGAGGAGCAGGGACAGGAGGAGGGGGCCCGCCCTGGCTGGAAGAGGAAGAAGGCCTCTCTCCCCAGGCTGACTCTTCATCAAAAATGATGAAGTAAGCATGTCTTGATGCTCATTCCCTCAGACCCTCCTCCCCTCTGTCTGCCTGGCTCCTCACAGGCTCTGGTGCTATGGGCTCTGAGTTTCTCTCTCTGAGACACCTGGCTCTTCGGTTCAGCCACCCAAGGGAGCTCCTGGACCAGACAGCTCTGATTTGGGGGGCAGGGAGAGGCTTGACTATGAGAGCGGGATGTCCCATTTCTCTACTCAGCTGCAGCCCCACATTCCACATCAGGCCAAGAGTGTGTGGGTGGGTGGTGGTGGGGGTGGGTGGGGGCGGGTGTGGAGGTGTGGCAGGATATTCCAGAGGCTCAGGCCACAGCTGCCCCCTTCACCCCTTTCCTGCATGCCCAGCTATTTCCATCACCTTTAAGGATGGAACTGATCAGCTCTGGGAACAGCCTCTCTCAATCCTTCCAAACCCCTGAGCTGCCCAAATGCCTGGCTAATCCACCCTCTAGGGGGAAGTGGGAAACAATGCTATTGTGGGATGTGTTTATCTCTGCATCAGGCGTGAGAACCCGGCAGACTGGCTGGCGACTGGAGGGGCTGTGGGGCCACTGAGTCCCAGAGACAGGGGATTGGAGGGTGGGGTCAGTGACCACTGTGAAGGGGCCCTGCCTTGCCCCCCACCCTGGGAAGTATGTGTGGCTGAGCCACCGCCCACTTGCCACTACAAATCATTCCTCAGGGGAAGGCCTTTTGCTGGGTTGGGAAAGACTTTTGGCAGGTCAGGAGAACTTTATGATGTCCACACGATAGAGACAGCAGGTGTTTATGAGGCACTTACTACATAATCAATCCCTTTCCAAGTGCACATTGATTCATTTAATCCCCCTAATATCTCTTTGAGAGTAGTACAATTACTGTTATCTGTATCTTACAGTAGAGGAAACTGAGGCACAGAAGGTTATAACATTCCAAGGAAGGTTATAGTGTTAATGAGAAGTGAGCCTGGGATTTGTGCCCCATCTGTCTGAACTCCAGAGCTTATACTCTTCTCTACTCCAGGGTGGGGTGGGGGTAGGTGCCCTCCTGTAAAGTCCTGAGTCCCCACTCCAAACCTGCAGATCCCTGCCCCTTCCCCAGTGTCCTACCCGGTGTGGTAAACAGCACAGAATTGGGAGCCAGGTGGGGCGACTGAGTGGCTCAGTCGGTTAGGTGTTCAATCTTGGTATTGGTTCAGGTCATTATCTCATGGGTCATGGGCTCGAGCCCTGAGTAGGGCTCTACATTCAGGAGGGAATCTGCTTCAAGTTTCTTTTCCTCTGCCTCTCCTGCCCTGCCCTCTCTAAAATAAATAAATAAATCTCTCTTTAAAAAAAAAATGATATTACTTCTTTATTTGAGACAGTGAGAGAGTATAAGCAGGGAGAGTGGCAGAGAGGGGGAGAAGAAGACTCCCCACTGAGCAGGAAGCCCAATGCAGGGTTCGATCCCAGGACCCTGAGATCATGACCTGAGCTGAAGGCAGATGCTTAATTGACTGACCCACCCAGGAGCTCCTAAATAAATCTTTAAAAAAAAAAATGGGAGCCAGGCTTTGCACCTCTAGCATGCTGTGTGGCTGTTGGCCAGTCCTTGCTCTCTGCCTCAATTTCCTTATCTTCCCTGTGCAGTCCTTACATTGAACCTGCTACTTCCTGAAGCCCTTTCCAGGTGCTAACTGGAGTTGAGCCACCCTAGCTTGGAACTACTCCTGTTTGTCAGGCCTCCCTGGTATCAGCCTGCCCCTGGGAATGGCTGGGAGTTAGGGAGGAGACAGTGGCCCAAAAGATCCGTGTGCCTGGACAGCCCTTGTGTGTCCCTGTGGCAGCTGCCTCTTTCATTCTTCTCTGTCAAGAGGAGCAGCAGTGTCACAGATCAGAGACAATTGCCAAATTTTCTCACTTACCTAGACTCCCATCTGGGTGTGGGGTGGGACAGGAAGAGGGTCTGCTGGGATCCAGTCCTCTCCAGGCCTGGACTACCCCTGGCCTTCCCCCACAAAAGCAGTGGTAGGGATAGGGTCAGACCCTTGGTTCTCACTACCCTTCCATCATCTTTTCTCCTCTGGTCCCCAGAGCACCTGGTGGGCAACATCTCAAATTATCCTCCTCATGCACTAAGCCTTTTCTTCTGCTCCAAACCACACATCCTGGAGAGCTTTTCTATTTCTCCAGTAGACATTTGCTAAGTGCCCGCTATGTGCTAGGTACCATGCCAGGTGTAAGAGACAGGGATCGATAAAGCTTGAATCCTGCCCTGAGGAACTCAAACCAGGTCCTCATTCCTTACTCTTTATACTTTATCGGTTAATACACACCCTCATGCCTTTGGGGGATCACCAAAGGTGGAGGACAGAGATGGAGAAAGGGATTTTCTGGGTCTGAAGCTCAGAGGAGACCTGGGGGCACCAGGGCAAGCAGCAAGAATGGGAGCTGGAGATGGCAGGCCCCACAACAGATGTACCAGGCCCTGGAACCCCTTTATTTGGACAGCTTCCTGGGCTAGTACCTGAGTGGGAGGAGGATGATGGGTGCTGTCTTCCTTCTCACTGGAAGAGACTTCTAGCAAGACAATAGCCTGTTTGCTGAACTGGGATCCTGAGCCAAGCCAACTTGGCTGTGGCAAACAGATAATCCCAGATGATCACCTCTTTAAGGGAAAGAGAAGTAGAGTCATAGAGCTGGGATGGAGGCAAGGGAGGACAAATTTCTAGGTAGGGGAGTTAGACTTCATTAGAGAAGCTGGTGAGTCTGAGGAGTTGGATCTGGTTGGGTTAATCTGTTATGGCAAGCAACTCTAGGGACTTGTGAAATGGGTAATAATCTCATTTATAATATTAAGTTCATTCATCCATTCATTTCATCAACAAGGCTTATTGAGTGACCGCTTTATTCCCGGCACTATATTAGGCAACAAGGATTTAGTGATAAAAAGATTCAGCTCCTGCCCACTTGGAAATTGTGTTCAAGTAGAGAGAAAGACAATATATTGTTTACTATATGAACAGTTGACTTCGATACAAATTTGAAAAGTGTTAGAAAAAACAATAGGATGCTATGCTATGAGAATTTATAGCGGTTCATTCTATCTGAGTCTGCGTGACTAGGGAAAACTTCCCTGAGAAAGGACACTTAAGCTGAGACTTTAGTGTGACATAGAATGAGAACAGTGTGTTAGATTCAGGTTCAGCTGTGACAGAAGAATTTCACAAATAACGGTGGAGTAAACAAAATAAAAGTTTATTTATCTCTCACATAAATGAAGCCCAGAGCTAGGTACTCCAGGACTGCTAGGGCATCTCCACAGCTATCAGGTAATCAGGTTTCTTCTATCTAATGATGTCACTCTGCCATTCTCAAATACACAGCTTCCAACTCATGGCCCAAAATGCTCCAACTCCAGCCATTACGTCCATGGTCAGTGGGAGGAGAAAGGAAGAGGGAGAAGACATGCCCCTTCTTTTAAGGACATATCTTTGTCAGTAGACACATCATTTCTACTTATATACCACTGTCCAGATTTTGGTTATATACCGAGCTAGAAAGGAGGCTGGGGAATTTGTCTTTATTCTGGGCAGCCATGGATCTAGCTACATATCAGCAGTTCTATTACTCAAGAAGAAAAGGAGATGACAGGTAAAAGTCTATGCCACAAGGAATTGGATGGGTGGAAGATGGGGTGATTAAGACAAGAGTGTCAGAAGGAGGGACTGCCATGTTTGAAGCCCCTTAAGCAAATAGGGCATTGAGAATGACTCAGTGACTCCCTGTTCCTGATGTGGTCAGCGACTGACTGGTGATTATATTTGCTGAGCTAAGGGACCAAGAAGAAGGAGCAGGTTTGGTGATCAGGACAAGTTCAGTGTTGGACCCATTGAGATGAAGGGCCTGTGAGTCATCCATGAGGGAGGCTCATCATTACACAGTCTGGACTCAGGAGACAGGTCTATATTGGGAATTGTTGACATATCAGTGGCAACCGCGGCCATTATAAGAGGGAATGAGAAGGCCGAGAGAACAGTGTATAGAAGAGAAAAAATCTAGGGCACAACACCAAGAACCCAGAGAATATGTTCACTCTCATTTTATGGCCCCCTGGTCTCCAGTTCCCTTTTGGAGCATTCTTTCCACCATCTTGTGGGGCAGTAAATCAGATGATCTGCTTCCCCACTCCAGAATTTGGAAGGATCCCTAGAGACCTGTTCCACCAGACCCTCCCTCTCACCTCCACAGGATGGCCCAGGGACTGCCATGTGACCTAATCTCAGCTGGACAGACTCTCCCCTGGGACCGAGCTATCTTGAACACCTGACTTTAGCATGGAAGAGACCTTTGGAGTTCAGCCAGGTAATTTCTGTCCAATTTCCAAGTGAGGTATTCTAGCCTTCCAGTCAATTCCCTAGCTAAGTCCTCAATATTTTTCCAGTAAATTCTTCAAGAAAACTTTTTTGGCTTGTAAATGCCAGGGTTGGTTTCTGTTACTTGCAAACAAAGAGGAGCCAGCAAAGGAAAATGAGCCGGACAGGACTTCAGAGAGGCCCGAGAAAAACCAGGGGAGTGAGAGTTCACAAAAATAAGCAAAAGAGTATATCTTGAAGGAAGGAGTAGCCAGTGGTATCAATTTTTATTTAAAAAATGTCCAGTATGTCTAAATAAGCATAGGAGGAAAAGGCAAGAAGGAGACACAGTTGTTAACAATGATTAACAATGATGGGGAGGCTTTGCTAGATCTCTGTTTCAAAGGAAGGAACTCAACTCATACTTGCTTAAGACAAGAACAACACAAAAGAAATTTATTGGCTCATGATCACTGAAAAGTCCAGGGGTGGACCTGTCTTTGGCACAGTGCGAATAATGTCATCAGGTCTGGTCTCTTCTCTCCTGTGTCAGCTCCCTTCTCAGGTGTCACCCCCTCAGGCAGCACTCCTGGCAGTTCCTGCCAGACACATGCCCACTTAGCAAATCCAGAGTGGAAAACCAGTGACTCTTCCAGTAAACTCCTTGGAGTAGCTCTACCGGCCTGGTTTGGGTCATATGTCTTTCTTGAACCAATCACTGTAGCCAGGAGGTTTTTGGTGCCTGAGTGGCTGGTCTTGAATCACGTGACTCCTGGAGCTAGGGGGCGGAGTCCTTTCCATCTGAGACACTTTTACTGAGGGCCTGTGGTTTGCCTTAAATAAATCTAGACACAATTCTCAGAAAAGGGGATGGGTCCTGGGCTTGACAACCAAGTTTGCAGTCCATTTCACCAGGGGGAAGGTTGCAGATGGCCACATTTGGGTCACAGGGCCATACCCAGAGGGCATGGGGCAAGGCCCACTGAGGCATACTTCCTCAAGGCAGTGGGTACTAGGTAGACACTGGCATGTGTAGGTCGTCTCCGTGGTGGGCAGGTGCAAGAATAATAAGTGTAGTTGATATGTGGATGAGCTCTGAGGTCAGTGACTGTATTTGAATCCACCTGGATTTGCCATTTACTATTTTACTTTGGAGTCTTGGCTCTTATCTGAAAACTGGGTTAATACAGGAATAATGCTTACCTCTTAAAATTCTTATGAGAATTAAATGGAATAATCTACATTAAGGGTTTAGCTGTGTTCCTAGAAGACAGTAAGCATTCAATGAGTGTTTGCTAATTTTTTTAAATTAAGTAATCTCTACACTCAATGTGGGAATTGAACTCACAACCCTGAGATCAAGGGCCAGATGCTCCACCGACTGAGCCAGCCAGGCACCCCAGAATGTTTGCTATTATTATAATGACCTTGGGATTTTGTTGTTTCACCCCCTTGGTAGGAGAGCAGGCAGTCTTTGGAGTCCCCCATTCGTCATGCCATCAGAATTCCCTGGTTCAGACTAGTAGAATTCACTAGTAGGCTCTATCACAGCCCAGCCAGGTTCCAAACCCAGGGATGGGGAAAAGAGTGGAGACCTGGTGGAAGGGTGTGACCAGGGTGGATCCCAATAGGGCTGAATGGAGGCCAGCAGGAAGAATGGAGGGCCAGAGATGGGGGAGGATGGTGAGGACTATGGGGAGGGGTGATTTTGGGCACAGCCAGCAGGGGTCACTGCAGATCTAAGTAACCTCAGGGAGGCTGTGGCCACCCAAGGGCCCTTTGACACTACTCCCTGCCTTTGTAACTGCCATCACTGGGATGCAGGGCTCAGGCCAGTTCTGGGCAGTGGGATTGGGATTTGGCTCACACAGTTGGAGGTGGCCATCTAGGGCAGCTGCCCTTGGTGGGCCTGGGCTGTTGCTCCTCAATGGAGGCCCTAATGTTAGGTGTGTGCCTGGATTTCTGCCTCACTGGGACCCTGAGTTCTGGCAGTACCTAGAAAGTATTTCCTGAGATGCTTCCCCATAAAGAGCTCTGAGACCAAATGAGCTTCCTTGTCTCCTTCCTCTTCTAAGAGGGTCGTGGCCCAGATTAGCGTGTTTGAGGCTCAGAGGAGTCCCGCAGGCAAGAAAACCTGTCAGACTTTGGCCCTGGATTCCTGGGCTTATGGGAGCCCTTTCACAACACACTGAGGGAAACACTGGTCTGAGGCATCATCCTGGGCAGAGGGCACATGCCCTGGGAGGTTAATGTGTCAAACCCCAGCTCTCCGACCTTTTATTGCAAAGTAATATGGAACACATGTCTGTTGTGAAGAATTGGGGAAAAAAAATCAAAAGCACAAAGAAGAAAATTGCTTCCCCCACCTGCTGCTCCTTAGCATTACCTCAGAAACCTCTGGGCACTGCCCCCTCTCATCCTGGGGAGGAGGAGGTGACCTGTGGGGCTCCCTTCTGGGCATACCCACTTTGGCTGCAGAGAAGCCCCATCAGAAGAGGGCCCTTTATTTTTTAAGATTTTATTTATCATGAGAGACACAGAGACATAAGCAGAGGGAGAAGCAGGCTCCCCGTGGACCCTGATGGGGGGACTCGATCCCAGGACCCCAGGATGATGCCCTGAGTCAAAAGCAGACGCTAAACCACTGAGCCACCCAGGCGTCCCAGAAGAGGGCCCTTTTAGAGGTCAATTTATCCAACCCTGCGTCTCCACCCTGTGCAGTTCTTGCCTCCCTTTCTTGGGGACATTCCCAGGGGTGGGAAGAGGATGTTGGTGGTGGCTTAGCGGGTGTTGAGCGGCCTGCAGGAGTCACGGGCCTTTGGGTCCTGAGCGTGGAAGATCTTCCGATCTAGGTGGGGAAACGGGCCCTGAGAGGGGACATGGCTTAGTTAGGTTTCACAAGAGCCCGCGCTGGAGCCCGCAGACTCCTGGGTCCTGGCCAGGCGCCCTCCCCACTGCTCCCGCAGCTCCTGATGCCAGGAGGCTGTACGCAGGGGCCGGTGCCCCCGGAGCAAGGCTGCGGTTTCCTCCGCGGGCCGCTCGGGCCACCCGGGTGTGTGGGTGCAGGGCGCGCGCACTACGGTTGTGTAACGAGCTCTGGAGTGTGTGCACGCGCTCCGTAACCTGATGCAACAGGGAAGTCGTGGTCCCGTGAGCCGGGGTGTGGGCGCTTGGCTGGGGCCCAGACCACAAGGAGGATTTGGCTTGTGGTTGCGGAGGCCGGCACGGGGGTCGCAGGGCTGTCTGCGTCAGGGCTTGTCCATTCCTGGGTGCCCACATCCTGGTCCCTGTGGGCACAGAGCTTCAAATGGGGCTGCCTGGCCAGCTGATGCTGGGGGTGGGGGGCTGGTGCAGAGAGGGGGGATTTGCCCCATCCTCATCCTGTTTGCCTGGATGCCTGTTGTGATGGGGGTGGGGGCAGGCAGGGCTTCCTCCCTCCGGTTCCATCTCTTCCATCTCTTCCTGGTTGTAAAACTGACCCCCCCGCCCCCCCTCGCCCATCCCCAGTCCTGGAGTCCTCACCTCATCCAGGTTGTTTTGCACAGCAACATCTGTCTTTCACTCCCTCCACCTTCCTGAATCCCCCAGGCCTCTCCCCACCATGGTCTTTCCTGCACACTCTCCCCTGGGGTTCTCCTCCAAGCAGAATGGAGGAGGATAAGAAGCAGCCACACTGCAGCCAGGCGAGATTCCAACTGCCCACTGCTATTTCTGAACAGAATGAGAATGATCTGTGTTCTTTCCCAGCCTCTGTGTGCTCATCTGAGGGATGGGAGCAATGATACTTCTGCCACAGGGCTGTTGAGAGGCATCCTAGGATATCTAGGAAGGGATCCCGTGAATGAGAGTTGCCCTTTCACTTAGTCCCACAAGAATCGAGCATCTGGGCCCCCTCACTCACAGCATCTCCACTGGGCACTTTAAAGAGCTAGGGGCCGTGGAAGGTGATGAGCGGTAAGAGCAGTCGCTATCCTGCCCGCACTGTGCCTGGTGAGGCTCTCCGTGGTCCCCTGCAAACCTTCATCCCTCCCTTGTCCTCCAAGAGGTGAGGTATGTTTGTTTCTTCTATCCCATTCCACCTGCTGCAGTCTCTCAGAGAGGTGGCATGCTTCAGTGTGACCAGGGGGTTGCAGGGCTAGGGAAGGAAGGGGAAGAAGGGCATCTGTGAGCAGTGTCCTCACCTCCTTCCCTGGCTGGGCTGCACCTGGGCGGGCACCCCCCCCCCCGGGGGGGTCTCCTCCTCAGTACTCCCAGAATGCTTTGTGTCTATCACTTTATCCTGCACTAACTGCCTAGTGTTTTGATGATGTTTATGTATCTATTTTAAAATAATGATAGATAACATAGAGTACTTGGTGTGTATGCTAGGCTTCACATGTATTAACTCATTTCCTCACAGCACAGGTATGTACAATTATTATCTGCGAGGAAGCTGAAGCTCAGAGAAGGGAAGTGTCTTGCTCAAATTCAAATAGCTTGTGTTAATCTCATCACTATCTTGTCACCCTGGTTTATTTTCTTTAGAACCTTGATCATAGATCGTTGTCTTCTATTCATGTGTTTGCTTGCCCATTGTTTATCTCTATCTATACAGCAAGCTCCACGAGGCCAGGGGCTTTGTCTCTCTTATTCACATTCCAAAGTCTTTCCTCGCAGATGGTAGATGCTCAATAAATATTTGTGGAAAGAATGAGCCACTGAGCCATTCAGTGGCAACTCCTTGAGGGTATGCTGTGTGGCTGTCTACCGTGTTACGGTCACACTGCCCAGCACAGACCCTGGCCAACACAGTGCTCAATCAGCAGTTTGCTAGATGAATAGAAGAATGGAAGGGGGTCCAGAGAACTCAGTAGTTGCTGTTCTGCTCTTCAGACTCCAGGAACTAGGGAAAGATCTTCAGCCACAGGAAATATGGGGGAAGAATGTATTCTTCCTGGGTGTCTGTTTTGGTTTCTCTGTGTGATTTTGTGTGTGGGCACTGGGTACACAAAAGGGGAATGTATGACAAACAACCCCTGGGAGAAGACTCTAGTTGCTTCAGATCCAAAGGCAAGAGATATAAACAGAGCATATATGTGTGTGGCCCAGAGGAGGCTCCTAGTAAGTGACGAATACATGAGGGAGGAAGTGAGTGAGTCAGTGGCACAGTGAGCTTCTCGAGGACAGGCACAGGCATAACTTTTCTTTGTAGCCCTAGCCACCACCATAGGCCCACATCATGGCTTAGTACATGTTTGCTGAATGAATGAATGGACTAATGAGTGCCAAAGGGAACAAGTTGGTACCCAGAAATATGGAAATGAATAGAAAAGGTGGGTCTTGCGAAGGACCCTACAACCTTAGTGAACCAGACCAAGGTTCCTAGTAAATGATGTTCTCTGGGTCTTGCTTTGGTTGCATCACCGCCACAGGCCTCTTACTTCAACTGTAGAATGGGAATGCACATTGTGATGGGCCAGGAGTCCAAAGTCAGAGGACTTTGAGAGCTGTAAAGAAGCTACAGAGGTCTTGCAATGGGATTTTCCTCTTCCTCCCCACGAATCACTATTATCTTCATCGTGATTACGCTCAGGCTCATCTTCAGACCTGGCCTCCTGCCATTGGTATGCCAAATACTGGAGGCCCTGAAGACAGACAAATCCACTTCCTTTTTTTTTTTTATTTTTTTTTAATTTTTTTTTAAATTTTTTTTTTTAATTTTTATTTATTTATGATAGTCACAGAGAGATAGAGAGAGAGGCAGAGACACAGGCAGAGGGAGAAGCAGGCTCCATGCACCGGGAGCCCGACGTGGGATTCGATCCCGGGTCTCCAGGATCGCGCCCTGGGCCAAAGGCAGGCGCCAAACCGCTGCGCCACCCAGGGA
Source organism: Vulpes vulpes (assembly GCF_048418805.1). Taxonomy (NCBI): domain Eukaryota; kingdom Metazoa; phylum Chordata; class Mammalia; order Carnivora; family Canidae; genus Vulpes; species Vulpes vulpes. Next base: position 141,016,926 of record NC_132780.1, read on the forward strand.
TCCCGACAAATCCACTTCCATTCAGAGATAATTGCTGTCTGATTTGGGTTCCACTTCTTTCATGTATTCATTTTTCTCCACGCTCCAAGCCCTCAGTCCGTACCACCTCAATCTTCTCTTCCCTCAATGATTGCAACAGTCTTCCCTACTGGCTTCTCAGCCTCTGGGCTCTTTCTCATTGCCATTAACTAATTTGCTTAATATGTAAATCAAAACCTGTCGCTCTCTTGCCCTTACTCCAGGAACTGTCTAAACGTTTTTTCAGTAATGTGGCCCCTGGAAACACCTCTTTTCCAGGCTCCCCAGGGTCCTCCAGCCATGCGATATGCTGCTAGTTCCTATAATAGAGCATGATTTTCATGCCTTTTTGCCTTTGTTTGTGCTGTTCCCTCTGCCTAGCAGGTCTTTCCCAACTTTGTCTCTACGGTGAATGCCCAGTCATTCATTTTCCCCTCAGAACAAAAAAGGCATAGTTGCCCTTTCTGGTTGTAAAAGTGACACGTGTTTATTGTAAACAACTCAAACAATATAGATTACACCAGGAAAAATAAAAGGCAATATTTTCTCTTCCCACAGTTCCAACAATTGGAGACAACCATTGTTAAAGTACAATGAGCATAGTCATGAATTTTTTTCTGTGCAGATATATGCATATATCTTGAAATGCATGTAAATACACACATACAAAAATGAGATCATTTGTGCTATTTGGTAGCCTACTCTGTGCCCTAAGTGAAATATTTTGGACATCTTTTCTTGTGAATAAGCAGTTTTACATAATAGTTGTTTTGTTCTTCAAAACTCAGTTTCAATGGATGCCTGAGTGGTGCAGTCGGTTAAGCATCTGACTCTTGGTTTTGGCTCAGGTTGTGATCTCCAGGTGGTGAGGTTGAGCCCCATGTTGGGCCCTGCACTCAGCACGGAGTCTGCTTGAGATTCTCTCTCCCTCTGGCTCTCCTGCTCATGCTGCTCTCTCTCAAATAAATATTTTTAAAAACCCCACCTCAATTTCAATTCAAATGTTTACTGTCCTGGAAGGTGCTCCTGGTTCTCCCCTTCTTCAGCCCTCACCGACAGTGCCCCTCCTCCTAGGACTTATTGTACCTTGTACCTCTTTCTTTGAAACCTTTCCTGCTGTGTCGTCATTTGATATAAAAGGCAAATGAACAAAATAGTAATCATAAATCTATGTTAATGGGCACACAACGTATAAAGATATCATCTGTGACAATGACATAAAGAGAGAGAGATGAAAATGTAAAGGAGCAGAGTGTTTGTATGTTGAAACTAAGTTGGTATTATTAAAACTAGGTTTTTTAAAAAAATTATTTATTCATGAGAGACACAGAGAGAGGCATAGACATAGGCAGAGGGAGAAACAGGCTCCCCATGGGGAGCCCGATGTGGAATTCGATCCCAGGACCCTGGGATCACAACCTGAGCCAAAGGCAGACACTCAACCACTGAGTCACCCATGTGCGCCAAAACTAGGTTATTATAGGGGCTTCTGGGTGGCTCAGTCAGTTGAACTCCCGACTTGTGATTTCAGCTCATGGAGTCAATGGGATGGGGCCCTGCATCAGGCTCCTGGCTCAGAGGGGAGTCAGCTTGAGATTCTCTCCTCTCCCCCTTCCCTACTCACACTTCCTCTATCTCTCTAAAATAAATAAATAAAACTTAAAAAAATAGGTTGTTATAAGTTTAAGTTGTTAATTGTAGGGGCACTTGGGTGGCTCAGTGGGTTTAGTGTCTGACTGCTGATTTTGGCTCAGGTTATGGTCTCAGGGTCCTGGGATTGAGCCCCATGTTGGGCTCTGCATTCAGTGGTGGTGGGGTGGGGGGTGCTGCTTCTTTTCCTCTCCCTTTCCCTCTGTCCCTCCCCCTGTTTGCTCTCTCTCTCTCTCTCTCTAAAATAAATCTTAAAGATATTAATCGTAATTCCAAGGTAACCACTAAATAAATAATAAAAAATACATAAAAAAAGAAGGGTATCAAAACAGTACACTATAAAAAATCAACTAAGTGAAGAAAAAGGCAGTAATGAAAGACTTGGGGAACAAAAAAGTATGACATACAGAAAATAGCTAAATGGCAAAAGTAAGTCACTCTTTATTAGTATTCACAGTAAATGCAGATGAATTAAATTCTCCATTAAAGGACAGAGATTAGATTTTTAAAAATTACATGCTGTCTATAAGAAGCTCAAAGGGCACAGAGATTGAAAGTAAAAGGATGAAAAAGATATCCCATGCTAATAGTAGCTAAAAGAGCATTGGGTGGCCTAATACTGCCAAATAAAAGAGACTATCAATCAAAAAATATTTAAGAGACAGAGGGCATTATATATTAATAAAAAGTTCGTTTCAGCAAGAAGATATAACAATTATAAATCTCTATACACCTAAAAGCAGAGCCCCCAAAGCAAAAATTAACACAGTTGAAGGGAGAAATAGATAATTCTACAATAATAGAGACTTCAATAACCCACCTTCAATAGCACGTAGAACAATTGGACAAAGCCAGTAAAGGAATAGTAGTGGACTTCAACAACACTATGAGCCAATTAGGCCTAACAGACATATACAGAACATCCATTTGATAATAGCAAAGTACACATTCTTCTCAAGTGTACACAGAACATTCTCTAGGATATATCATATGTTTGCCACAAAACAAGTCTTAACAAATTTTAAAAGATTGAAATCATGCAAAGCAACTCTTCTGATTGCAATGAGATGAGACTAGAAACTAGTATCAGAAGAAAAAAAGGGAAAAATCCACAAATACGTGGAAATCAAACAACACACTCTTTTTTTTTTAAGATTTTATTTATTTATTCATGATAGTCACACACACACACACACACACATAGAGAGAGAGAGAGAGGCAGAGACATAGGCAGAGGGAGAAGCAGGCTCCATGCAGGGAGCCTGATGTGGGATTCGATCCCGGGTCTCCAGGATTGCGCACTGGGCCAAAGGCAGGTGCTAAACCGCTGCGCCACCCAGGGATCCCAAACAACACACTCTTGAACAACCATTGGATCAAAGAAGAAATGGCAAGGAAAATTAGAAAACATATCAAAATTAATGAAAATGAAAACACAGCATATAAAAACTTATGGGATGCAGAAAAAGTTCTCAGGAATTTATAGTGATAAATGCCTACTTTTTAAAAAAAGATTATGTTTATTTATTCATGAGAGATGTAGAGAGAGAGAGAGGGGCAGAGATACAGGCAGAGGGAGAAGCAGGTTCCATGCAGGGAGCCCGATGTGGGACTTGATCCTGGGACTCCAGAATCATGCCCTGGGCCGAAGGCAGGCACTAACCCGCTGAGCCACCCAGGGATTCCCAATGCCTGCTTTAAATAAAGAAAAAGAAAGATCTCAAATCAACAAGCTAAGTGTACACCTTAAAGAACTAGAAAAAGAAGAGCAAAGTAACCTTAAAGCTAACAGAAGAAGGAGCTAATAAATACTAGACATAAATGAAATAGAGGATAGAAATACAATAAGGAAAATAAACAAAACCAAAAATTCTTTGTAAACATCAACAACATTAACTAGATTGACTAAGAAAGAAAGAAGACCTAAATGACTAAAATTAGAAATGAAAGTGGGGACATTACTACTGACCTTACAGAAATAAAAAAAGATTATAAGAGAATACTGTGGGGGTGCCTGGCTGGCTCAGTCAGAAGAGCACGTGACTCTTGATCTTGGGGTCATGAGTTCGAGCCCCAGGTTGGGTGTACAGATTACTTAAATAGATAAAGCTAAAAAAAAAAGGGAGAGAATACTATGAACAATTATATGCTACAAATTGGATAACCTAGATGAAATGGACATATTTATAGACTCATGTAAACTTCCAAAATTGACTTAAACAGAAATAGAAAGTATAACAAAAAGATTGAATCAATAATCAAACCCCATCCAAAAAAAAAAAATATATATATCCAGGACCTGATGGTTTTACTGGTGGGTTCTACCAACCAGGTAAAGGATTAACACCAATCCTTCTCAGATTCTTACAAAACATTGAAGAAGAGGGAACATTTCCAATTCATTCTATGAGGCCAGCATTACTGTGGTATCAAAACCAGACAAAAACAATACAAAAAAAGAAAACCACAGGCCAGCCTTCCATATGCATATAGACATAAAACTCCTTAACAAAATACCAGCAAACCAAATTCAGCAGCATTTTATTAAAATAGTTAAAATAATTAAGTCCAACCAACTGAGATTTATCCCAACAATGCAAAGATGGCTCAATATAAAAAAAAAAATCAGGGGTACCTGGGTGGCTCAGTCACTTAAGAATCCAACTCTAGGTTTCAGCTTAGGTCATGACCTCAGGGTCCTGGGATCAAGCCCTGTGTCAGGCTCTGCACTCAGCGGGAAGTCTGCTTGAGATTCTCTCTCTCCCTTGCCCTCTGTCCCTCCCCCACTTGTGTATATGTGAGCACGGACATGTTCTCTCTCTTGAATAAATAAGTAAATCTTTTAAAAAAATGAGTCAGTGTAATACACCATGTTAATAGAATAATGGGGAAAAAAGACACATGATCATCTCCATCTCAATTGATGTGGGAAAACACATTTGAAAAAATTCAAAAACTTTCATGATTAAAAACACTCAATAAACTAGGAATAAAAGGAAAATTTCTCAACATGAGAGAGACCATTTATGAAAAACCCACAGTTAACATTCCACTCAATGGTGAAAGACAGAACGTTTTGCCCCTGCAACCTGAAACAAAACAAAGATACCTGCTTTTTGTCACTTCTCTTCTATACTATAATGGAAATTCCAGCTAGAGCAATTAGGCAAGAAAAAGAAATAAAAGACATCCAGTTGGAATGAAAGAAGTAAAACGATCTGTTTATTGATGTTCTTACCATCCTATATATAAAAATTACCTCAAAATGGATTAGTCACCCACATTTAAGAGCTAAAACTTTAAAACTCTTAGAAGAGGGGCACCTGGGTGGCTCAGTGGTTGAGCGTCTGCCTTTGGCTGAAGTCGTGATCCCGGGGTCCTGGGATCAAGTCCCGCATCAGTCCTGCTTCTCCTTCTGCCTGTGTCTCTGCCTCTCTCTGTGTCTCTCATGAATAAATAAAATCTTAAAAAAAAAAAAAAAAAACTCTTAGAAGAAAACCTAGGGAGAAATATTAAGACCTTGGATTTGGTAGTAATTTCTTTAGTATGATGCCAAAAATACAGGCAACAAAAGAAAAAAGATTAATTGGACTTCATGAAAATTAAAAGCTACCACCAAATTATACACTTAAAATGGTAAATTTTATGTTTTGTACACTTTACTATAAAAAAAAGTTAAAAAAATAACTAACCTAGAGAAAACCCTTCAATTCCACTTTATATGTTTACTGTCCTGGAAGCCTCTCCAGGTTTTCCCCTTTCTCTCCTCCCCCCACCCGCAGTGCCCCTCCTCTGAGGACTCATTGTACCTTGTGCATCTCTATTTAAAATCTTTCCCAATTATAAGGTCATTATTTGTTTACAAGCTGGTTAGAAGTTGGCCCTATCTCCCCCACCCCATCATGTGTTCCCTGTGGACAGTGTAGCACAGTGGTTAGGACCCCACGCCTTAGAGAGTAAGTTCATATCTCCACCCTGCCTCTGACCACTGTGTGGCTACTGGCAAATTCCTTAACCACTCTGGGCTTCTACATCCTCATCAATAACATGGGGGTGATGAGAGCACTTACTTCTCAGGGCTGTGCACCTAAATAAAGGTCTTAGAAGGATACTAGGCACACAGGACCTGCTCCATCAACATTAGCTATTGTTTAGCAAAACATAGATGGCTAGACTAGAAAATGAATGTATAACAAAAAGATTGAATCCTTGCTCTCCTCCCAGCCATCCCCAGAGGATGGATGGATAGGATCTATCTCTCTGTTGTAAGCATTTGAATGTTCAAATGTGTGGGGATGCACCCCAGAATGGGGAGAGGCAGGAGCAAGCCCTTTGCCCCTCTTCCCTGGCCCTGTCCTCCTGGGCAGAAGGCCCAGCCCCAGCCTCCCACCCCTGCTGGGGTGGGCAGGGAAGATGAGACAATACTGCCTCCCTGTCTTTGGGATATCATCCCCAGTGGCAGCAGAAGCCCCACTCTTCTCTTCTCCCTGGCTTTTGCCGGTCCTTAAAGTGGGCCCCTGGGCGTGCCCAGGTTGGGGAGGATGGGAAAGGCTTGGATTGGGGGTGAGCATCAGTCACCGCTGCCATATCAATCAGGGCCCTTTCATCAGCCGGAAACAGCTGCGCCCGGCTGCCCCGACAAGTCAACAAGTCCAGACGGGGGTTCCCTGCCCCTCCCGGCCTGCTCCTCTTGCCCCCGTTCCCCAGATGACAGTCACTCCTATCCTTCTCCGGATGCAGGGGACAGGCTGGGGCAAGCCAGGAACACACTCAGTTTCCCTTCCTTTGCTGCCCTTCCCTGGGGTGACACTACCTCCTCCCCTTCCCCACCCCGCCTGCCCTGAGTCCCCAGGACCTGGCTAGGGTGGTAGCTGGAGGGGTCAGCAGGAGAGGAGTCCACCGGAGGCTGACTGCAGTGGTCAGGCCTGAGCTCCTTAGGCAAGATGCTTTAACTGGAACCCTGGGGCAGCCCAGGTGGCTCAGCGGTTTAACGCCTGCCTCCAGCCCAGGGCCTGATCCTGGAGACCCGAGATCGAGTCCCACATCGGGATCCCTGCATGGAGCCTGCTTCTTCCTCTGCCTGTGCCTCTGCCTTTCTCTCTCTCTCTGTTTATCTCTCATGAATAAATAAATAAAATATTAAAAAAAAAACCTGATTTGCTTTATAAAAAAAAAACAAAAACAAAAACTAGAACCCTGGAACAGCATGGTGTGGCAGGACCCCAGAGCACAAAGTGGGGAAGGCATACATCCAGGGTCACACAATGGCTGGGTTAATGCAAGAACCTAGAGCTCCAGATGCTATTTTCTTTCTATTTGTGTTTAAAGATTTATTTATTTGAGAGAGAGAAACAGTGAGTGAGTGATAGAGAGGGGAAGGAGGAGGGGCAGCAGGAGAGAGAGAGAATCTCAAGCAGACTCCATGCTGAATGCAGAGCCTGACATGGGGCTCTATCTCATGACCCTGAGATCATGACCTGAGCCGAAATCAAGAGTCACATGCTTAACCGACTGAGCACCCCCCCAGACACCTCCAGATGTGACTTTTCTTTCCCTTAACTTGCAGCCTTGGCCTCCCCATCTGTGTATGGAAGGACTGCTGAGGGGAAGGATTACTGACTCTTATAGCTCTGATACTGTGAGTCTGCTTAGAGTCTCTCCTCTTTGCCTCCTGGTTTTACCCTGCTGAGGTGCCCAGGTTTGCTGGTGGAGGTGGCCAGGGGGTGGGGTGAGGGAGAAGGACCCTTCCAGTAGGTTCAGCCTCTGTTTTCAACAATATACCTGCCCTGCTGTGGACCAGGGGTAATTGTGTAGGGGAGTACCTGGTTTGGACAGTGGCCAGATTCGTTCTGTTGGGTTCGCAGCTCAGCGGTCTGCCCCCTGGACGATCCAGCCTAGACTCTGACAGATGCCTGATATATTTGACTTCTGGCAGCATATGATTGTTTAGGGCAACCCCAAGGTGTGGGGAAGGTGTGTACAGCTATGGAAGCAGTGACCCAGACAGGATCCATGGGGGAGTCAGGATCCCAAATAGAGTGGGTAGGGAAGGGGTGGCTAAGCCAAACTCAGAATCACATATCTGACAGTCCAGGCTGATGTTGCCCTGCCCCATACCCCGCTGAGGGTCAGAACCTAGGCTGGAGTCTAGAGGGGTCCCTAAGTTCAGAAAAATGCTTCTCTGTTATCCTGTTTGAAGGAGTGCAAGGCCCTCACGACAAGAACAGCCAATATCTTCCTTTTTGACCAGCATCACCAGACGCCGGTGAGTTGAGGGAGGAAGGCTGTAGGAGCCCTAGGGTGTGCTCTGGGACCCCGGGACTCTTCTCTGGGCTCCACACCACCCCCTACCCCAGGCTGCATGACTTTAGGTGAGTCACTGGGACTTTTTAAAAAAAGATTTATGTATTCATTTGAGAGGGGGGAAGGTAGGGGGAAAGGGAGAAAATCTTCAGGCAGCCTCCTCCCTAAGTGAGGATGCAACATGGGCTCAATCTCACGACCCCAAGATCACGACCTGAGCCCCACATCAAGAGTCGGATGCTTAATGACCGAGCACCCACGTGCCCAGAGTCACTGGGACTTTGCCTCTCCATCTGCACAGTGGGTCCTTGCCCTGCCCTCAGGTAGGTGTGGAAATCTCTAGGAAGGAGAGGATGGGTTCTTGAGACGCGATGGTCCTTTAGCATTTACCCACCCCTCCTCACTCCAAGGCCTGAGGCAGCCTCCGCCAAAGAGATAATTGTCAATTAATCCTGAGTCAGAACAGCTCCATCTCCAGAGAACATCTGACACAGCAGTGGGCAGGCTGTGGGCCCTGCCCTCTGAGAGTTTACTGTCAGAACCAGTCAGAGGGTACAGGCTAGGGCAGAGGCCTAGTTTAGACCTGAGGAGGGGGGGAAGGAGGAGCCCCCACTGCTACCGCCTAGACGCAGTGGCTGGCCAGATACATCTACTTCCTAAAACCACAGAAGGCCTTCCTGGACTAGCCCCCAAGGCAGCCATGTCCTTTGTCCTGCTCTTATCTCTTTCTACCCCTCCTTCACCGCTGGTGAATGAACTCTGTCTCCCTTGCAGGCTGAGAGCACTTGTGAGCACCTTGGCGACTGCTGTCCTGGGGGCTAGTGCGATGTCTGCCGTGAGAGATGCTGACTTGGTGCAGGCAGGGATGGCTGGTGGAACCCAGTCCCTACCTGCTTCTCTGGATCCTGGACATAGCTCCTGGCCTGGGCTCAAATACTTCAGTTAGGGGGAATAGTATAATATTACAAGATCACGGGCAAGTGTGTTTTGGGAGGGTGTGGGATCCAGAAGAAGGGAGGATATGAAAAACACTGTTTCAACCAGAGGGGAAGATGGGTAGAAACTCAGAAGAAGGTGGAAGGTAGGGTGTCAAAGAGGTCCCCTAGGAGATCCCCTCAAGCTGTGGACCCTTCTCCTTTCTGCAATTCTTCTAGCTTGAAGCTGAATGCTATAAGCCTGGGGAGTCCTCAGGTATAAACATTCACTCCCAGGAAACTACTACCTCACATCCTTGCTGGCTCCCCGTTTGGCATGGGGGGGTTGAGGTCCCAAGACTCTCTCTTTGGGAGAAAGAACCTGGTCCTGGGGACTTAGAAGGTCTAAGGGGGCCTGGAGGCCAAAGGAGCATAATAAGGTCTAGCAGGGATGAGGGGGTGGGGGTGGGGAAGGTCTTAGACAATAGGTGGGCCTGACTGGTGGGGAGTGCCTTGGGTATTCCCTATCCTCACTCTCACCCCCCTCACAAAAAATTGCCAGTTGAAATGCAGGGTTCTCAGTTATATTTGAATTTTAGAGTCCTTGGCTCAGTAGGGTGAGGTGGGAGGCTCCCTGCATTAAGAATAAATAACAAATAATTTTTAGTATATCTCAAATATTGCAAGGGACAATGGGTGTCCTGTATTTTTAAAAATTTATTTATTCATGGGAGACGCAGAGAGAGAGAGGCAGAGACATAGGCAGAGACGTAAGCAGAGGGAGATGTGGGACTCAATCCCAGGATCCTGGGATCACAACCTGAGCCAAAAGAAGACTCTCAACCACTAAGCCACCCAGGCATTCCTGTGTCCTGTATTTTGATTTGCTAAACCTGGCAATCCTAGCCCTACACCCACCATGGCCTTTGTAAGGACACCTGTCTCTCTAGGGCCGCCTGGAAGCGGGGAAGGCCCGGGCTCTCGTGGGCTGGCCGCCCTGCTCCCAGCCAGGCTGAGAAGGGCCCTGTGCTGGCTCCAGGGCTGGGGCTGGTGTCTGGTGCTGCACGTACAGACGGTGGCTGTGGTGAGCGGGAGGCAGGGTGTGTGTGGAATGGGGGAGGGGAACCAGGCACTGGCTGAGCCAGAGAGACAAGGGAAAATTTTTCTGTGGGTTCCTGTCTTGTCCCCTCCCCAGACTCACCACCACTTGGGGCCCTGAGTCATTGGGGCAAGGGGATGGGACAGACCAAATTTTTCCACTCAGCCCCCAGCCCGGTACCACAGCTCACCTGATCAGCCCCGCCCACACAGAGGGGAAATTCCAGTCCTAAATCCTGTCCGGAATCCTCACCCTGGCCAGCCAAGTCTGCGTTGGGGGTTGGGGAGCTACTGGGGCCAGGGGACACCCCTGGGACTCCCTTCTGCATCAGGAGGAGAGCAGCTTGCTTAAGAAGGGCTGCTGTGGGTGCAGCTGGATGACTCCTGGGGGTCGGGAGGGTGCGGCGGGGGGTGGGGGGGTGTCGGTGCTGGGCCTGGGCCTGGGCCTGGGGACAGCAGAGATGTGAAATCCAAGGCTGAGCCAAGGACAATGTGGATAAAGGCACATTGAGGCCACTCTGGTTCGGCTGACACCAATTTAGAATGTCCTGAGCTCCAGCATGCATGTGTGTGTGTGTGTGTGTGTGTGTGTGTGTGTGTGTGTGCACATGTGTCCGCGTGCAGGCCTATGCTTCTCACCCAGTTGCTGGAGGGGCTGTAATTTCAGCGCTGTTGCCAACATAAAGCCCATGTTCTTTAGCCTGATGTTCAAGGCCCTTTGTGTTCAGACCTCAAAGCACCTTCCCGGGGTTGGTTATCCAGGGCTGCTCCCTTCAGGTGCCCTGGGCTCCCATCCAGGTCCTCAAGCTCGAATGCCTTACAGGGGCCAGACAGGTAACCGGGGACAAGGGAAGTAGACTGGACTGGGGGGGGGGGGTGTGCTACTCAGCTTCTCAATGGTTGTTGCATTTCTGGAATTTAAACCTCCAGAGCCCGTCCTCTCCCACCCCCAGCCTCATTGTTTACCTTCTGGCTCTGAGGATGGACTGCGCCTTTTTCAAGGACGCTGCGCAGGCCAGTGCGGGTGGGCCAGACAGAACACGTCTGAGGGCCGGATGTGGTCCCCGGGTGCCAGTTTGCAACCTCCCCTCTGGCCAAATTGCACCTTTCCTGTTTCTTGCATATACGCCCCTCCCATTCCTGCCTCCGTGCCTTTGCTTCAGCTGTTCCCTTGGCCCCGAATGCCCTCTGCCATCTCTGGGTGCCCCAATCCCATCCATCTTTCAGAGGCCAGCTCACAGGCCACTGGCCCCTGAGGCCCCTATAGCTCTCCGCCTGCCTGATCCTGCCATCCTCCGGACACCTTTTATGACCCAAATAACTTCCTGCTGTACGTTAAGGTTATTTATATTCCTGTTGAATTACCTGTCAGGGTTGGTTCTGTGGTCAATTAACTTCTGACTGCCTGGCACAGAGCAGCATTCAGTAAATAATTGTTGAATGAATGTTGGAGGGGCAAAAGTAACCACTCTCCCCACCCCCCACCCCCGCCCCAATCCCTTTGAGTCAGAATTGGGCTCAGATCATGGCCCCGCGCGTTTATGATAGCTATGTGACTTAGGGCAGCTTACATCGTCTGAGCTTTAACTCCCTCATTTGTAAAATGGTATATTAGTAGTATGTACATCTGGTGATAGTCTGAAGGATAAATGTGTTAATGTGCAAGAAGCACTAAGAAGTGTGCCAAACACATCCCATAAGTAGAAGCCATCATCATCATCATCCATCTTGTTATTGACAAAGCTTTCAAATGCTGCCTCCTCCATGAAGCCTTCCCCAGTCTTGTAGTCAGAATGAATCTCTCCCTTCATTGGATCCTGCTGTACTTTGGCTGCCTTGTGTTATAATTAATAGTCTGTATTTGACTCTCCCAGCAGATTGTCACCTCTTGAAATAAAATCTTTGCAAAGGGTGCGGGGGGAGGGGGTGCCCAGGTGGCTCAGTCAGTTAAGGGTCTTCCTTCTGCTCAGGTTATGATCCCGGGGTGCCTGGATCGAGCCTTGCATAAGGCTCCCTGCTTGGCCAGAGAGCCTGCTTCTCCCTCTCCCTTGGCCTGCCGCTCCCCCTGCTTGTGTTCTTTCTCTGTCAAGTAAATAAATAAAATCTCAAAAAAAAAAAAAAAAAAGGACTGTCACCTCTTGGAGGGCAAGTCTATGCCTCACTGATCTTTGTGTTTCTCAGTCATTCATGCAGCAGTTATTGAGTGCCTTCAAAAGCCAGGCACTGTGCCAGGGCGTTGGAGATACACTGGTGAAAGATATATCCCTTATAGCGCTTGGCTCTGTGCCTGGGTCAGTCTTCGCAGTCCCCTTCTTCCAGCTACCTGGTGTCTCCTTGCATCGCTGGGAGTGGGCTGGAATGGGGTGGGCTGGAATGGGGTGGGCTGGAACGGGGTGGAGGGTTAGAGCACAGCAAAGCCCAGGCTCCGCTGACCACTGAGGGGCAGCTCTACCCACAGTGCAGCCCTTCTGTGCTAAGACAGCAAGGTTGAGCTTGGCTCTCAGGCAGCGGTGAGCAGGCAGGAGGTGGGGTGCCAGGTCTCCTTGTCTGCCTTGGGTCCTCCAGGTGGGGATTGGGATGGTCCTGGCAGGTCCAGTGCTCAAGCTGGGTGGAAACCACCCCCAGCTCCTGGGTCAGGCCCAGGTTCCTGCACCCCTGCATCCCCAGAGACATTCAGCTTTAACTTTGGATTCATGGTGTGACCTGGAGAGACAGTTGGGAACCAGATGCTTACAAGCTCTAGAGCCAGGTACCTGAGTATGACTTCAGTAAGATACTTGGCCTTTCTGGGCCTCAATTTTCTCATAAGAGGAATTATGTGAGTTAATACCTAGATAATTTGTTTGCATTATTTTGGGTTACTTGCACTAGGCTGGGAGGTAATAACCCAAGGGTGATTTCTGGCCCACTGCTTATACCCTGTGGGACTGTGGATAAGCTGTTTTCCCTGTCTGGGCCTAAGTCTCCCAGGCTGTGAGATTGGGAGTGGTATGTACTCATCTCCAAGGCTCCTTTTGCCTCTGAGAACCGTGGAACTTAGGATTCTCTCCCTGGGGTCCAGCCCCTGCAAATGGGGCTTGCCTTCTCCCTTCCCAGGGACCGATTTCTCCCTGTCAAATAGAGACCTGATCCACTCACATCCCAGGGATCCCAGAACCAATTCCCCAGTTCCAGCTTCAGTCTCAGTACTCGAGTCCCCATGGCCTGCCTTGAACCCTGAACTCCTCTTTCCCCACTTCCCTGTATACATGGGGCTAAGCTCGATGTCACCCAAAGCAGCAGCCAGGAGGCAAGGAGAGAAGGGAAGGTACCTCTGAAGCTCACCTGCAGGGATCTGAAGTCTGAGATGGGCAGGAGGGGCAGCTTGATCATTAAGGGCCATGGCTGTGAGTGGGATTCTGCTTGTGTGGCTCTGGCAGGCCCTATCTGAGTCCTGGTGGGCCACGGACTGGAGGGGCCACGTTATTTTGGCCTCACACCTAAAGCTCTGTGGGATCTGTCAGGTGAAAGGGACGGGGGTGCTGAAAGTGTAGGCTCCCCTCTGTACCCAGGGCAGAATGCAGGCTCCCTCCCATAACCCCATAAATGCTTGGTCCTCATTAAAGACCCTAATCCTTCTACCTGCCCCCTGGCTACAGATGCAGAGGCCTCTGCCCCCAGGTCTAGTGGGGAGGGCACAACAACTATGGATTCCTTGTCCCCTCCCCGACCCCCACCAAGAAGACTGGACTTGGGCACCTGACTGAGCGGTCAATGGGCATCTGGGGGCCACCAGGATCCCAGGGTGGTGCTTCTGGGAAGTAGAGGAAGGAGAAGACTGGGCTCTGAGGGTCGTCCCAGGAAAAGAGGGAAAAGAGGAGGTGGTGGCAATGTTCTGACCAAGTGGGAGAGTCCCTGGCAAACAACACTTCTCCCTTGCCTTTGCCCCTTGCCACCCTGGAGATCCCCCACTGAGGGGTGCCTACAGGGCTGGTGTGGGCACCCAACTCGGCACCTGTGGTACAGCAGAGCAGTGAAGGCCCGGGAGCCAGGCTGGGGTCCCTTGGTTTCTCTAATGGGGGTGATCACTTCCTCACTTGCTCTCACCTCCCCTCCTGGGGCTAGGCATGAGGGCAGAGGGGAAGGCCAAGGGGAACGCACCCTTTGGCAGGTAAGCATAGCAAGTGCTGGAGGAGGCTGGGGCCAGCATTTGCAACTGGCTCCTGGTCCTATGGCCCAGTGCTGGCCTGTACCTTCCATTTCCATTGGCCTAGAGCTTCCTGGTGGAGTGTGGAGCAATCCTGCTCCTTCCCTTTTACCTCCATTCCTCCTCCTCCCCCAGGCGGCTGAGAGCAGCTTCCCAGGGCTCTTCTTTCAATAATGCCTAAAATGGGCTTCACTGGGAGGCCCGAGGTTCTCAGTGCCCACCCATCCCCCATGTCTACCCGGTACTAGCTGGGGGTGCTGGGCTGGGGGCCATCAGAGATTCCAGGGAGATACAACAGCCTATCATCAGGCAGCTAGCTCCCAGGCCGATGGGCTGAGACACGGGCTTGCAAACAGAAACCTATACTGTGTGTCATCCACTGCTGATTCAAAAGGGCAGGTGGTCCGTTACGTAGACTGTGGACATAATCAACTATATCTTGTCAAAAGCAAGACACACGATCCATTTCCGCCCCACCGAAAAGAAAGAACACTGCTAATTAAACTATGACACAGTGCCTTCTTGTTACTGATTGCAAGGCGCATCCTGATTTCAGTGATGTTAAAATGTCAAAAATGTGTGTCAGAGAACAAAAATAAAAGTTAAAAACATTTCTCTTGGCCACACGTTTCCCTGCATCTAATAGTGTTTACTCAGAAGGGTTGTTCTGAGGTTTTTAGGGGATTAGGCATGAAAATTAGCAATGAGCCTGGCACACAGGAAACGATCACTAGATGGTCTCTATCATTGCTTTTGCTGTTTCTATTTACACGAAAGTCCTTTTTGCTAATTTTGTACTGTTTAGAGGCCAAGATCTCTGAGGACACAAGTGGCTAGAGGCAGAGGAGCCAGGAGAGCCAAGGAAGCAGTGTGGAGGGGGTGCTATTCCTTGGGTGAAAACTACAGTGTCCTTACAACCCCCATCAGAAGGGCTCAGCCCCCTTCAGATGAGCCCAAAGACTGCAGTTGCTAGCCTTTCTGAAAAGTGCCACCCTGACTCATGACCCCTGTCAATCAATCAATCATTGGGTCAATTCATTCATTAAGACATTTCTTGAACACCTGTGCCTTGGGTGGCACCGCTAGATACCCGCCTCCAGCATCCCCCAAGTGGCCCCAGCCTGGCCTCTGCCTGTTAGGGGTGGTACCCAGGCCTCAGCTATTTGAACTGGCACATCAAAGTTGGAATGGCCCTGGACTCCTCATTAGGTTTTTTTTTTTTTTTTCCCACAGATCAGCTGAGAGGGGCAGCTCCTCCCCTCTCTCACCATCCCTAATCTCACCCATGACAGGGGAGGACCCCTTCATTTCCCAGACGCTCCTAGGCCTTTATAGATGCTGCTGTCTGCCAGTACATTCTCAGTCATGTTCTGTGCAAAGCCTCCTGTTTGCTACTAAAAGGGTTTTTTTTAATTGTTTATTTAAATTCAACTTGATTAATATATACTATATTATTAGCAAAGATTTTTTTAAAAGATTTTATTTATTTATTCATGAGATGAGAGACACCGAGACTTAGACAGAGGGAGAAGCAGGCTCCTTGCTAGGAGGCTGATGCAGGACTCAATCCCAGGATCTGGGATCACCTGAGCCAAAGGCAGACACTCAACCACTGAGCCACCCAGGTGCCCCTAGAAAAGAGCTTTTAAGCCCTTTCTTCAGGAAGCTTCTCTGAGAATGCCTGGCTCCTACTCAGCTATTTCTTAGTATACCCTATTTCTTAGTGCCTTTAGGACTTTGTCTGTATCCTACAGACTGAACCCTTCTGAGATGTGTGCTTCTCTCTTGCCTCTGAGTTCCTGCTCAGAATGTCATATGCCAGCAGCGCAAGGATAGGTCACCTGGCACTAGGACACAACACCCCCTGCCAACCCCTCCTTTAATTCTGAGTGTCTACCTCCCAAACCCCTGTGTTGTGCTCATGGGAACCAGGCACAGTGACAGGCAGGGGTGACCCTGTCCTCAGAGGCCTCTCAACCTACTGGGTGATAATGCCCTCTCCTGTCATACTACTTCCTCAAGCCCTAAATCCCAGCTTCCTCCAGTGGAGACCCATCTGTGCCCCCCTCCCTGTCAGATGGGGGTATTCCTCTCAAGGGAGACAGGCTGTGTGCTAAGCTCTTCAGGACACCCTTGACTCCCACCAGCCAGCCACAGAGCACTGGCTAAACTCTGTCCTCGCTCTCCCTCCCTGCCCAAGCAAGCCCTCCGTTGTTTATTGTACAAGGGCAGACCCCAGGGGCCGAAGCCTTCCTCACACCCAGGACTGAGCTGTCCTGTCCTCAGCTTTCCAAGAACAGTCTCCATTGAGTGCTTACAGTTGTGAAATGATCCTGCTGGGCCCTCCAAGAGATGAGGCCATTTGTGGGCTGAGTGGGCCACTGCAGGCTGCCAAGGGTCAGGCTGGGGACCTGCGGGAGCCAGGGCTCAGGCCTCAGGCTTGGGGAGGGCCCATCTCCTCCCAGCACAAAGACTCTAGGAGCAGGAGGGAGCCCTGGCAGAGTGGGGAGCCAAGCCCCTTGGGCCGCCTCCCTCCTGCTTCCCTTCCCACAAGGGGCTTCTCTGGAGGATATGACACTCTCCTAGCTGGGGGGGCACAGAGTGGGTTCAAAACGAAAATGCAGGTCTCTTGTTCAACAACAGAACTTCAGCTGAGCGTGGGGACCCATCACATACCCTACTGGAGGCACCCTGGGAGTCCTGCCGCTGAGCCTCACATTGTGCCAAGGACAGGTCTGTGGCCCAGCAGTAGCTGCCACCTCAGGATGGAGACTTGGACTCCTGCTCCCTGTCCCGTGCTCGTTCCTGGGCTGCACTGCCCTAGCAAGGCCTTCTCTCCATCCTGGGCCTTCTCATTTGCCCTGTCCTCCACCCTCTGCTTCTGAGCCTCCAGAATGATCCTCTGTCCCCCCGCCCGGGGGCTCTTCTCTTTCAGGGAGCCTCATTTCCTGTTTAGACCAGTTTTACCTGCTGATTATTACAGTGCTTCTTACCCCTTCCAGGCTCACTCACATAGCCTTGCACTTGAACTTCTGCATCTTTATTGATGTGTTAGTCTATGTTAATGAGAGAGAAGGGCCTGATTCCTCCCTTGCCCACCAGACCTTTCCAGGTCTTTCTCTTCAAGACTAGACTCTCACCTAAAAAAAAAGAAAAAAAAAAAAAAAAAGAAAAGAAAGAAAAAGACTAGGAGCTCTCTGTGGACAAGGTAGGCCCTTCATTCAGACTGGGACTCTCTGCAGTTGGCAGTTCCTGGCCCCACTCTGGGCTGGCCACTGCTTGCCCTCAGTGGAGGAACTTCAGAAGTTGCCCCAGGGGGTGACTGTGCCCCTGTGCTGGTGCCCTGTTGGCTGTGCATGTTGTGAGGTGCTCCTGGGTCGTCTGCCACCTTCTCTGTCCTTTCCTGATCAGAGGCAGCAGAGTCTGTAGGTGAGACTGGTTGGGGGTGGCAAAGGAGCCAGAAGTGAGGGAAGGAAAGGGGGCCATCAAGAGGCAGTCTGGCCACAGGCTCCTCTTCTCCTCCCTGCAGGGCCCCAGAGGAGAGTGGGCCGCCCCCTCAGGGTGTGAGTGAGGAGGGCTGCTCTCGGTCTGGGGTCAGGGTCGAGGGAGCGGCCACTCAGCTGAGGCCTGTCACTCAGAGGCAGGGTTTGTGGTATGTGGGCCGGCAGGGGAGAAGGGAGGGAATGTGAGGAATATCCTGACTCAGCAGTCACCCCCCCCCCCAGCCCCGCCCGGCCCCCAGCTCAGGGATGGGTGTTGGGGAGGCCTGATTGTTGAGAACATGCAGATGGTGAAGGCCCGCTGTCGCTCCCTCCCCACAGCCCCATTCCCTGTCTGCTGGGCTGTATTTGAGAAGGACCTTGGGGATAGAAGTCAGAAACACTGGTGTTCCCCCAAAGATATTGGGGACGCAAGGAAGAAAGCTGAGGGCCGGGATGTGTGTGTGTGACCTTTGACCCAATCATAGCCATGAATATTGGTGACACGCAAAGGAATATCTCTCTTCCCAAATGAAGAGGACTTCTCTGTGGGGACAAGGTAGAGGGCAGTATGAAGGAAGGGATCAGCAAGGGAGCAATGTAGGGGAAGGGGGAGGGCATTAAGAGTGAGAAGCAGTGGCCTGGACCCTGGGCCCTGCTGAGTGGGAGGATGAAAGCCTGCTTCAAGGTATCTAGATCTCTCTTCCACAACTTGAATATAAGCTTGGCTAAGGCAAGGACTATCTCATAACTTCTCTTAATTATCTGACAACCCCTCCACAGGGCTGGGTGCATAGTAGGCATTCTACCCAAGCCTGGTCGTGAGTATACTGAAATTATTTTTAAAGCGGTCTTGCAATATCAGGTACCCCAAAGTAAACTCATACCCATAATCCCAGCTATTTACATTTCTCCTTGTACCTTCCAACATCTTTATAGGTATATGCTTACGCAAGGCTGGCTTATGTAAACTCAGCCTGAGTCAAGCTTTTCCAGCAAGCAGCCTTGGCGGAGAGAGCGCAGCAGCCAGCCGACAGGGTGTAAACTTGTGTGTCACGCAAGGAGGGCTGGTGGCACCCTCACTAGGCAGGTTTCCATCCTCCCCCCATGTTTACATTGCTGCCAAGCAGATACCTGCCTTCGTTTATCTCCTGATTTGCAAGGATTCTGACTTATGTAAAAATGGACTTACATAAGATTGGCCAGAACAGAATACTAACCTGGTTGGGGCACCGCGTGTGTATAATAGTGGTTGGTTGCCTTCGTGTACAGATGTCTACTGTACCTGCAGCTGGAAAACCCTATCTTAACACTAAAAAATTCCAAAATGGAACAGAACTCCAAAGGGCAGTTGTTGTAAAGACAGGGATCCATCATTCGGGAAAGTCTGTGAAGGCAGCAAGCTATAGTGAGGTGAGGAATAATTTGAGATGAAACCAGGTATCATTAATCTCTCTAGAATCTGCACAAGTTCCAAGCAAAAATAGCAACTATATGGAGGAATAATACTCATTCCACTATGGGAGCAAAGATGTTCATGTTATTATTTCAAGTGGAGGGACTAGGATCCATTACGGGGGTGGGGGGAAGTCATCTGTAAGCTGGTGACATGATGCCCTATTTAACTGTCCCGCTGTGGGGGGCAGTGCATGTGAGAAATGCAATGGGGACACACTAGAATTTTGCTTGGGAAGATTCAGTGGTCCTTAGGGGAGGAGGGGGAGGTTGGGTGGTGGAGAGGAGCTGTAGTGATGTCTCAGATCTGTAGATCCCGGGGAGTCCATTCTGAGAACAAGTACCTTTGTGTTTGACCTTGAGTTTGGAGTGGGGGTGGGGAGAGGAGGCAGGCAGGGGCCAGATCATTCAGACTCTCCTGGTGATGCTAAGCCAGGCTCCTTAACCTTAGAGAGGAGACTGCTTCTCTAGATATGGAGCAAGACAGCTAGGGAGTCCCTCCCTGTGCTGAAGTCCTTCTTGCTGTTGTTTCTGACCCATCTCGTCTTCGTTTCTCCCCATTTTATATAATTGCTCATCTTGCCCAGGGCAGCTGGATGTAGATCTTCAAGCGGCAGTTCCAGGGACCCTATTCCCAAACCCCAAATCTGGGCCTGAGGTCTGACAAGTCCCATGAGAGCTGTGGAGATTCTGAAGCAGGACATATAAGATAGTCAGGGCTGTTCAGAAAATCAGAACCTGGAGCAGAGCAAGTGGAGAAGCTGGAGCCCACTCCCACCTCCCTTTCGTGCTGTGACCTCCTCCCTCCCCATCAGGGGGCTGGAAAAGGTCTGTCCAGGCAACTGAATCTCTACAGCATCCTCCGCTGGGTGCTTCTCTGAGAGCAAAGTGCTGAGAGAGCACTTGTGAGGCTTGGGGGCAGGGGTGGGGGCAGGGGTCAGGGTGCTTTTTAATTTCTTGTTAGCGATGACAGCTGTAGAACTCAAGCAATTAAGGAGGAAGACTCCCCCAGGATGCCAGAGGGCCAGCCCCCGACCTGTGCACATCTTCCTCCCTTCCTCCTTTGCCATTTCCCCACTCCACCCCTCCCCACTTGTGTGAGTGTTCATACACACACACACACACACACACACACACACACACACACACACAGTCTTCCCTTCTCTGGACCTGGGAAGCTGTGGGCTACAATTATGGGGAGGAAAGCATTGCAAAGGGGTCCCTCCTCTGGGCTTCACTAGGGGGAACAGGGTAGACAAAGTAAGGAGAAGCCACTGGATCTTGAAGATGCTTTCTCCACCATCCAGTGGGTGGTGGAAGGGGGGTCCACTCTCTTTGAAGTTGGCATTGAGCTTAGGGGCATAGAAAAGGCCACAGTAACCTTCCCTGTGCTTTAAGAATGAGGGACACTCCCCTCCCCAACCCAGCCTGACCCTTAGAGGTGTAAAAGAAGGGTCTCAGTTGGGGAAGACAGGGAAGAGCTTTCATTCTGTGAAGTTCTCTGGGGGCACTGGCATCCCGCACATTTCCTCTCCATCATTTCACTGGGGATTCCTCCTAGCAGCCTACTCTGTATCCTGCCCATTTTGTGGACTCTTGTTCTGTTCCCAGCTGTAGGGGGAAGTACACATGTTTGATGCCGTTCTTTTTTTTTTTTTTTTTTTTTTGATGCTGTTCTTTTACTAACATCAGTCCTACCACATGGGCGGGGGTGTGTTTTTGGATGCAAGAGCAAAGCTCTATATCCTTGTCTAAACATCTCACTCCACCCACCAGCTGATACTTGAAACTTCACCAATTAACATTTAACATTTGCTTCCTTTAAGATTGTCTCCTTGTTAAATTGCAAATTCCTTTGGGAAGGGAACCCCTTTAAAAGATCTGACAGCTGATATTGATAAACAGGTAACTGGGGTGGAGGTGGGGGACCTGGCTTGCCAGGGTTCTCGAGTGGTATCAGGTTTATAGAAAAGAATAGATTCACTTCACAGCTTTCCTTGGCTTCTGATTAAGTCTTTAGAGCCAGAGAGAATGAGAACTCAGGCTGGTCCTCTCTGGCCTAAAAAAAAAGAAGCCTCCAAATTTGCATGGTCATGACCATTATTATCCATAGTCTCATACAGGCACTGAACACTAGTGATGCTACAAAGATGCCCAACACATGGCCCTTGCTCTCAAGATGCTCACAGCCTGGTGTGGGACACCTAGCTCACCTGAGTGACCAGTGAGGAGCCTATGGAGGTTTCAGAGAGAGGGCTTACATGTACCAAGGATTCTCTTAGGGAGATTAGCAAGGTTGGCAGTGACCATGGAGATTTGAGGCAGGGAAGAGGGGACGATGCAGGTGAGAGCTAACTATCAGTTAGGCTGATAGTGGTAGGACCAAGCTGGACTTAAGGAGAGGCATTTTGGAAAACTAATCTCTAGGACTCTGGCTATGGAGGAGATGGGAGGAGTCTGGGGTTCAGAGCTTGAGGACCTGGGTGATGGTGGTGTTACTGGCAAGGGAAGGGAAAGTCTGTTGGAACTGTGTTTGGATAGAAGGCATGTTCTATTTCAGCATGTTGCATTTGAAGACAAGTCATCCCCCTAGGAGAGGGCAAGATTGCAGGCAAGTCATACAGATACAGAGTATGATTTTTTCTTAAAGAACTTCTATAAAGGGGATCCCTGGGTGGCTCAGAGGTTTAGCGCCTGCATTAGGCCCAGGGCCTGACCCTGGAGTCCCAGGATTAAGTCCCACATCAGGCTCCCTGCATGGAGCCTGCTTCTCCCTCTGCCTGTGCATCTGCCTCTCTCTCTCTGTGTGTGTCTCTAATGAATAAATAAATAAAATCTTAAAAAAAAGAACTATAAATATCAGCAGTTCTTCAAAGTGGCTAGTACAAGGGTCTAGACATTTTCCTAAATAGCTTGCATTTGATCAAAATGTTTTATCCATTGATGGAGTAGTTCCTGAGTGTCCACTAGGCACCTGGTCCAGTCTTAGGTAAGGACATGCAGATTGTTGGGTTTATGCCTTCAGGGAATTTACTATCTAACTGAGGTGACATGAAAGTAAAACTTGTTGAAAGAGGCTACATATGCCTATGGTTTCCCATGCTACCGAGTATGTTAGTTGTCTGTTGTACAATAAATGGCCACAAACTTAGCGCCTCAAAACAACATCCATTTATTAGACCACAGTTTGAAGGTCAGAAGTCTGGTGCGGTAGAGTTAGGTTCTCTGCTTAGGGCATCCCATGGCTGAAACCAAGTTTCAGTCAAAAACATGGACTGAGGTTTTTATCTGGAGGCTCTGGGGGAAAAATCCACCTCTAAGCTCGTTCTTATTGTTGCAGAATTCTGTTCTTTGTGACTGGGAACTGAGCCTTCATTTCCCTGCTGGCTGTCAGCCAGGGCTGCATGCAGTTCCCGAAGTCTGCCTGTATTCCTTGCCACATGGCCCCTTCCATGTTGCAGCAGCAAGGGCTTGTCAACTCCTTCTTGTGCTTTAAATCTTTGACTTCCTCTTCTTTGGCAAACCAAAGAAAACTCTTTGCTTTTTAAATTCTTTTTCAACTTTTTAAATCGTGGTGAAATACATATAACATAAAACTTACCATCTTAGCCATTTTAAGTGTACCGTTCAGCTGTATTAAATACATTCGTCACGTTGTGCAACCGTCACCACCATCCATTCCCAGAACTCTTTTCATCTTGTAAAACTGAAACTCTGTTCCCATTAAACACTAACTCTCCATTCTCCCCTCTCCTGACCCCTGGTAACCACCATAGTACTTTCTGTCTCTATGAGTTTGATTGCTCTAAGTAGTTGGTATAAGTGGGATCATGCAGTATTTATCTTTTATGCCTGCCTTATTTAATTTAGTACAATGTCCTCAAGTTTCATCCATATTGTAGCATATTACAGAATTTCTACTCTTTTTAAGGCTGAATGGTATTTCATTGTATGTATAGACCACATTTTGCTTGTCCATTCACCTATCGATTGATACTTAGGTTGCTCCATGTTCTAGCTATTATGAATAATGCTGCTATGAACATGAGTGTACAAATATCTTTTTGAGACCTTGCTCTCAATTCTTTTGGGTATATACCCAGGAATGGGATTGGTGGGTCATATGATAATAATTTTTAATTTTTTGAGGAAGCTCTATACTGTTTTCCACAGTGTCTGCACCAGTTTACATTTCCACCAGCAATGCACAAGTGTTACAATTCCTTTACATCTTTACCTACACTTATTTTTTGTTATAGAAAAATTTCTTGGGCAGTCCCTGTGGCTGAGCAGTTTAACGCCGCCTTTAGCCCAGGGGGTGATCCTGGAGTCCCGGAATCGAGTCCCATGTCGGGCTCCTTGCATGGAGCCCGCTTCTTCCTCTGCCTGTGTCTCTGCCTCTCTCTGTGTGTCTCTCATGAATGAGTAAATACAATCTTTTTAAATAAATAAATAAATAAATAAATAAATATAATTAGAAAAAATATTTAACTTTATTTTTTTTTTAGAAAAAATTTTTGATGATAGCCATCCTAATGGAAGTGACGTGGTAATCTCATCAAAATCAAATTTTGTTTTGCATGCTCCTAATGATTAGTGATGTAAAGCATCTTTTCATGTACGTATTGGTCATTTGTATGTCTTTTTTGAAGAAATGTCTCTTAAGTCTCTTTCCCATTTTTGAATTGGGTTGTTTTTTGTTGTTGATAAAACTCTCTAGGGTTCATGTGATTCGGTCAGGCCCATTGGGATAAACTCCCACTTCTAGAGTCAATTTGCCATATAACATAAGCTAATCACAGGAGTGCCAGCTATCATATTCATAGTCCAGGGATTGTATAGAGTGTCAGGGAATGCTGGGAGTCCATCTTAGAATTCTTCCTACTGCACTCAGAATTAGATATGAATTTCTACAGCAGCCTATAAGACTGTTCTGACTCCTAGCTACTTCTCTCCCCTGCCATTTAGCCATTCTTACTTTCCCTTAAAAGACAAGCATGTTCTAACTATAGGGACTTTGCACTTATAGTTCTCTCACTCTAGAGTACTCTCCCTCAGACATTTCCCTGGCCTTTTACTGTATTTCCTTCAGGTTTCTGTCCTAGACACAGACTTTTGCTGACCCCATCTCAATCTCTATTCCTTCAAATTGCTTTATTTTTCTGCATAGCATTTATTACCAC
Organism: Vulpes vulpes; assembly: GCF_048418805.1. Lineage (NCBI taxonomy): Eukaryota > Metazoa > Chordata > Mammalia > Carnivora > Canidae > Vulpes > Vulpes vulpes. Next base: position 141,041,212 of record NC_132780.1, read on the forward strand.
CTGATGTATCATATATGTATATGTCTATTTATTTGTTCCCTGTGTCCTCTCATTAGAAGTTTAGTGAGGCATTAACTTTATTTTATTCACTATTCTATATCCAGTACCTAGAATACTGCCCAACACATAGTAGGTACTCAATAAATATTTGATGGATGAATAATTGCATGTGTTTTTATACCTACTGAGAGCTTTTGAAATGGAAAGGTTCTTCCAGAGCACAAAATAGATGAAAAATTGTTCCTGTATTATTTTTGTTTCACAGTTTAAAACTTTTAATAGCTTTGAAAATCTTTAACTAGGGCAAATTAAGCACAAAGTAAGTAGAAGAAAGATAAAGAAAATTAATGAAGTAGCAGAAAAACATAAATCAGTGAAACTAAAAGCTGCTTTTTTCCCAAGAAGATCGTAAATTGATAAACCTCTAGCCATATTGATCAGAAAAAAGAAAACACACAGATTACCAATGTCAAGAATGAAAATGATGTCTTCACTATAGAGTATACAAATACTGAAAAGTTAATAAGAGAATATTATGAACAATTTTGCTTCAAAAATCTCCATAACTTAGATGAAATAAACAAATCCCCTAAAGGCACAAACTACAGAAGTTTACTCAAGGAGAAACAGCTTGAATAGATCTATATCTGTTTTTTAAAAGCTAGATTTGTAGTTAAAGCTTTCCCACAAAGAAAATTCCAGGTCTAGATGGTTTAACTGATGAGCATTGCCAAACATTTAAGGAAGAAATACCAATTCTACACAATCTTTTCTAGAAAATTAGAGGAGGGAATACTTCCCAATTCATCCTATGAGGCCAACATTATTCTGATACCCAAACTAGACAGATATTATAAGAAAAGAAAACCGTAGATCAGTATCTCTCATGAGGGGCACCCGGCTGGCTCAGCTGATAGAGCACGCAACTTCTGATCTCAGGGTCATAAGTTCAAGCCCATGTTGGGTGTGGAGCTTACTTAAAAAAAAAAATCTCCCATGAGCATCAATGCAAAAATTCTCAGCAAAATATTTGTAAATTGAATCCCAGTCTTTCCTTCCCTCCATGATAATATACCATGACTAAATGAGATTTGCTCTAGGAATGCAAGGTTTGTACCATTAAAAAAAATCAAGCAATGTAATTCATCATATTTAAAAAGAAAAATAAAAGATCATCTTAGTAGATGTAGAAAAAGCATTCAGCAAAATTCGATATCTCTTCCTCATAAAAGAATTTCAGCAAGTCAGGAATAGAAAGGATTTTCCACAGCCTGATACTGAACCTCTACAAAAGAAAACTGATGGTAAAAGATTGAATGTTTCCCCTCTAAGATCAGGGATAAGACAAGGATAAGACTCTTACTGTCTTTTCAACATTGTATAAGAAACTCTAACCAGTGCAGTAAGGGAAGAAAAAGAAATACAAGGCATTTATATAGGAAAGGAAGAAATAAAACTGTCATCATTTGTTGATGACAGGACCATCTGTGTAGAAAATCTGATGGAATATACAAAGAAGCTACTAGAACTAATAAATGGATTTAGATTTAGTAAGTTTGCAATATACAAGATAGATACACAAAAATCAGTAGTATTAGCATATATTAATAGTAACATTTGGAAATTTATAGTAACAATAATTAATAGTAACAACATTAATAGTAACAATTGGAAACTGAAATTTAAAAATAATACTTTTTTAAAAAAGATTTTATTTATTTATTCATGAGAGACAGAGAGAGAGAGGCAGAGACACAGGCAGAGGGAGAAGCAGGCCCCATGCAGGGAACCCGATGTGGGACTCGATGTGGGACTCGATGTGGGACTCGATGTGGGACTCGATCCCGGGTCTCCAGGGTCATGCCCGGGGCTGAAGGCGGCGCTAAACCACTGAGCCACCTGGGATGCTCCAAAATAATACTTTTAAAAGTGATTATCTATTGCCCTGGGCTCTCAGTTCTTCGGTTTTGGGAAATTTTCTTCGATTATGTCATTAGTGATATCTTTCCTTTAGTTTGATTCCCCTCCTATTGGGATATTTTTCTCTTATTTGGATATTATTGCCTGAACTAGTCCTCTAATTTTATTGTATATTCATTCATATTTTTACAGCCTTTTGTTATTGTCCCTCCGTTTTACAGACATTTCCTCAGCGTTCTCTTCCAAACTGCTACTAAATTTCTTATTTCTGCTATCACACATTTGATTTTTCAAGACTTCCCTCTTATTTTCTTTTAGAAAAACCTATTCTGTTTTTGTTTAATTTTTGCAATAGTTTTCCTTATCATTCTTAGAATAAAACGATAGTGTTGTTATTTTTAAGTTTCTTCTTGCTACATAGTCTCATCTTCCTCCAAGTCACTTGCTTTGTTTTGGTCTGTCTTTTGTGTTAGAAACTTATCTCAGGTGTCTCATAATCCTGGTTGTTTGGTTGCTTTTAAACATGGCTATCTGAAAAGCTGGTTGGGCGCTCTAAGTGTGCATGTGCGTGTAGTTTGTCATCTGTGAGCCTCACACTAGGATGATCTGATTAGGATATTACATTTTAAAGCTTCAGATGTTGGTATCTTGGATATTTTCTTCCTTTCAGGTTAGTCAGATTCCTCAGATAATGCACCTTCCAGTTTCCTGCCAGTTTTCTGAGATTCCAGGGAGCCTGGGTATCAGAATCCACCATATGATCATTTTCAGTAAGATATTTCTGCTCTAAGTATCCTGGGGACCTTTGTCCAAAGACATTCATTTTTTCCCCTCACTAGGGAGTAAGCCTTTTGCCTGGCTGTGTGGGGTAGGGGAAGAATCTGAGGATCTGACTGCTTTTTAAAAACACCTGTGATCAGTTCTCTCTGTTTACTAAATCCCTTTCGTTCCTACTTCCAGAGGGAACTGGCATCACTATTTCCTGAGCCTTCTCGAAATTCTGGGGTGTAGATTGGGTGGTTATGGTTTTCCTCACCACCTGTCCCTTCTTTCTCTCTTCCACCTGCTTTCTAGCTTTCAAAGTTTTGTTGCTGTTATCTTCTCTCCTGTTCTTCCTGTCCTTGCGGGTATATACTTTTAAAAACAAAATCGAAGTGAAAGAAACATGTAAAGAGCCTTTAACTTTGTTTTAGCAGAGTTTCAGGGAAGAGCAAAGTGGACGCAAATGTTCAGGCTGCTATCTTTTCCTAGAAGTCCCTTAATCCATTATTAGAGACTTTTATTATTGTCAATTTTATGTAATCATACTAAAATAACAGACCAGGTGTGCTTTGCTCAGGTGCTAACCTGTATATTCCAAGAGTGCAGGACCTATGTCAGTTTGCTTTACTGTGGCATTTCATTGCCCTATACTGGGCTTGACATGTAAGAAAGTATCAACAAATATTTTAAATTAATTAATTAATTAATTTGAGAGAGTGAGTGAGAGGGAGAGGTAGAGAGAATCTGAAGCAGACTCTGCACTGAGCACAGAACGTGAGGTGGGGCTCTATCCCACAAACATCAGATCATGATCTGAGCCGAAACCAGGAGTTGGACGCTTTACCGACTGAGCCACCCAGGCACCCCTGAAAGCATCAATAAATATTTAGTAAATGTATAAATAAATATTTAGTAAATGCAAATACACAAATGAGCTGCCTTCAGAGCCTTTATTACATTAAAAAACTTCCTCAGTGATGTCAAGACTTCATCTTTGGGAATTGAATAGTATGTGGAAACAGCCAAAAGGTTGTTTAGTGCCAAGATGTGTAAACGAGGAGAGTGAGCAAAGTTAAGCAGATAATAACAACACCTTTTTTTTTTTTTGGGTCCCAAACAGGGTGTGGCACCAAGTTATGACACTGATTTCCTTGTTTGGTATACAATGAAATCTAAGGTCAATTCACAAAAGGAAGCAAATGGTATATGATTTTAGGGCAAGCCCTTAGGTTGCAGAAGACTGCCTTCCCTTTCAGAAAAAAAATAAGGCTGAAGCAGATGAGGGATGACCACCTTCTTGGCCACGAGGTTTGGTAATTCTACGGCGCTGGGGGCTGACGTATGGTGAGAGGAGCAAGAGAATGCAGAAGGCCAATTCTCTGAGACATGCATCCTAGTAGGCAAGAGGGAAGAGGTGTTGGGAGAAGCAGCTTCTCTGAAGCCAAAGTGGGGTCAGGAATCTGGGCACCTCCCTCTGGCTGGAAATGACAACACCAACGGCCCCAACTATGTATTATGCACTCACTTCATGCCAGGCACTGAACTTTATACACGTTGCCTCATTAGATCTTTGCCATAGCCTTGTGGGGTTGGTAGTCTTATTACCCTCATTTTCCAGGTAAGGAAATTAAGTCACACGGAGAAGAATGTAGTGTAGATATTTCAAGTCAATTTAGCCCCAGAATAACTAGTGGTAGATGGCAAAGGAAGATGGTGACCTGAGGGGAATATATTCTCCGTGGCCAGATTTTATTATAAAAGCTGGGGATTGATGAAGCATATGCGAAAATCAGCCAGTGAGTGGTCTTCTGGTGGTTACTCCATGAGATCTTTGCTGACCGACCAGCAAATATTGATAATTAAATATTGCCCGTTTAATTATCACAAGGATGTTGAATTGATGATCAACAAAGAGAAAAAAAAAGTTTCTCCTATGATAGTTGAAAAAGAGCTAAGGCCAACTGAAACATTCTGGTGATTGAAGAATCAATCAAGGTAAGCAATTTTTCTGACTCACTCTGGGATGAGTTTTATTTTAACCTTATTTGTGCCTCTTTCTGTGATGACTGAGGCTCTCTGGCTTTACTCTGAATAGTGTGTGATGGGACCTGACCCCATTGGACTCTGATTTGAAATCCTGAAAGCGTTTGATTGAAGTTCTCGTATCACCTTGCATTCTTGTTATTTCCATCTTTGATCACAGAAAGGAAATTCTGGTTTTGGTTCAGTCTTCTATTGAAACCATAATGATTAAGAGTGCGAGCTCTGGAAAATAGACTTGAGTTTAAATCTCAGCTTTCTTGTTTATTTGCTAGATGATCGTGGGCAAGTTACTTAAATTCTCTAAGCAGTAATTTTACAAGTATAATCTATTCCAAAGGGTGAACATGGGATTAATGAGGAAATGTAGTGCACACAGTAGGAATGCAACCAAAGGCAGCATTTACCATGAGTATCATCTACCATCATTCAGAGTCTACATATGGATGTCTAGACCTACAGGCCCGTACAAGTCCTTAGGCCAGGATGTGAGGTGTACGGATCATGGAAACATATAGTTCTTCCTATATAAGTGTATTTGGAAAGACAACACACACACACTCCCTTGCAAAGCTAAACGTTTGTATTGATTAATCAACAATTTGAAGCTGGCTTGCGAGGGATACACAGCTAGTACTATAGGAGTTTTGGGGAGATCACTGAACAGAAGTGGTCCAGGCAGTCTTATTCGAAGAGGTGAAATTTTGGACACCTGGGTGGCTCAGCAGTTGAGGGTCTGCCTTTGACTCAGGGTGTGATCCCAGCGTCTGGGATCCAGTCTCACATTGGGCTCCTTGAGGGGAGCCTGCTTCTCCCTCTGCCTATGTCTTTGCCTCTCTGTGTCTCTCAAGAATAAATAAATAAATTTTAAAAAAGAAGAAGAGGTGAAATTTCATGGCTGATGAGGCCTAGGTGAGGATGAAGACATAAGTGCATTGGGGGTTGTCAGAAGTCCTGTCTGGCTGGAATGGGATGCATGGGTAGGGAGGCAGTGGGAATAAGGTTGCAAAATAAGCTAGGGCCACACCAGACAATATTATCGATAACAGTGGGAATAGCAATCAACCTTTATTTAGTTCTTCCTGTGGGCAGACAATGTGCTCATGCTACACCCTTTCCATGTATTACCTCCTTTAATCTTTACTCCAACCCTAAGGGGTATTCTTATATGTGTAGTTATTATTATCATAAGTTTTCGAGAAAACTAAGGCTTAGAGAGGTTGGGTAACTTGCCCAAGGACACATAACTAGAAATTGGCAGAACCACAATTTGGATGCACAAATACACACAGACAGTGACACAGACAGGCACACACTGGGGTCCGGGCTCAGGCGACATAAAGTCGTCTCTCTCCTCTTTCTTTGTTTCCCTTCCCCTACTGCTGAGTTAGGTGCTAGTTCTTTCCTTTGGGGCATCCAGTGTGGAAAAGCAACCCCTCTGCTCACCTCAGCCACCTCTGCCTCAACTATTCCTGAGGCTTTCGTCCCCAGGACAGCTCAGAGGGCAGGGCTGGGACTGAGATGGAGGAAGTGAGGTGATGGGGTGCAGGAGTTATGGAGGCGCTCAGGGTTGGGGCCAATCGGGCACTTCGTGTCCTACTTGCCTCACTTGCCTGACCCTAGTTCTGACCCTACAGAGCGGGTGTGGGGGCTTTGCAGCTTTGCCACATGGGCCAAGAAGACCCTCCTTATTCCAAGGTCAGGCAGGAACTCCCAGGGCTCGCTCAGGCCACCACTCTCCTTTCTGTTCCCCAATGAACAGTGGGCTAATCTCAGATTGGTCTCAAATCATCTTTCCACTGTTTCCACGGAACCCACTCTTGTTCAGAGTGCCCCACAGCCCAGCTGGTCCCTGCATCCTCCACGCAGCTGTCCTCCTGGGTCCAGGCCCATACTCTCCTGCATCTGGCTGCAGTCTCCAGCAAGGCGTGGCCTCCCCCAGGGACAGTGGGTGGGGGCAGCTGGTTGATCCCAGAGGCCTGTTCAGAGAGCCACTGTGCTATGCCCTGGGGGCTGGGAAGTCAAGCACTGCTCTCCCACGCCCTCTAGAGGCTTGGGGTGGCACTGGGGGAGGGACCTAGGAGGGGTCCTGATTGAGGAGGGGGCCCTGCGCTTCCAAGAATGTCTGGATGGTGTCCACAGTCACACAGCAGCTTCATTTGAAGCCCATTGCTGGAAGGTACCCAGCAAGTTTGCGGTGTCAGCTCAGGAGAAAAGGGTTCAAGGCCGCCCACCTCTGGGTGTGGAGGGTCTGTCCTTCTATAGACCAGAGAGGAAGCTCCCTAGCCTACGCCCAGCCAGCCTTACAGGATAGCTCCTCTCCTCATCTTACCTCCCCTTTGGGAAGCTTCAAAGGGGCTGGAAGTTACCCCTGCCAGCCCCGGGGATGCAAAGAGACAGCTCCTCAGATAGCCAGGGGTGCCCTGAGGAGCTTTAGGTTGGGGGGGTTGCAGAGGGGTGAAGAGCGTATCCCAAGGTGGCTTTGTGAGGACAGAATGCAAGAAGGTGGTGGGAGAAATCTTCAACTCCTGGTTGGGTAGGACAGACAGAAACGGAGATGAGAGGTGACGACGTGGGGAGAACAGGGGAGGATGGGAGCCTTTCCGGCCCGGAAGACAGGGTGCTGGAGACCTGGGCCTCCAGAAGAAACTGGGCAGGGCTGACCCAGCTTCCTTGTAATACACACGCATGCATAAATCATTTGCAGAGCACTGCATCTCCTTACCTGGTCCCCATCAACGCATCCCAGGCTCACCTCAAATTGTCCATTACGTGGCTGAGGTATTTGGGGGGCTCGGCCCTACCCTCTTGCTCATCCTTTCGTTTGCCTCATCCTCACTGCAGTAGAGGAAGGGCCCTCCTTCCTGGGTGGTTCTGCAGCCTCCGTTCCCTTAGGAGACCCACAGATACCCGAGTGTGAGACAGAGGAGAAATGAGTCAGTCACACAATTTTGCCAGGCCAGCCCTAGGGAAGCAAGGAGACAGCTGGCAGTAGAGCGAGAGAAGACCTTTTTTGGGCTTTACCGGCTGGTAAAGTGAGGTGAGGGGTGGGGTGGGGGGAGTGACACCCAGAAGAAAAGCTGGTCTGGCCTGAGCATCCCAGCAGTGTTGGGGGAAGGAAGAGCCTTTATCCTCAGACTGCCCTGTGGACACCACCAGCCTTACGTCCCCAGTGCCTGCCTGGGTCCAGGCTAGCTGTGTGTTATTCCTACTTCTCAAACTATGGCTCTGGGCTCCTCTAGCTAAGCTGATGTCACAGTGGAGGTGCAGGACCTACCCCAGTGAGGATGCATTGTACCTGGAGAAGGGTTGGGGGTGCCCAGGGCATGGAGCTGGGGGCTGAACCTCCCTCTCATCCCCTCCAACCAGGGAAGGGTCTTTCTCTCCATTTCCCACAAACACTCGCTTTGCCACTTGACAGCCTTCTCATTCCATTCCCTTACTGCTCTGCTTCTGGCCCTACCACACCCCTGACAAATTCCTTCCCCCACTTCAGCTCAAAGATTAGAATCATGGGTACCCTTCCCACCTCCCAAGGTCCCTAAAAGCTGACACCCTGTCTCTTCTCTTTTCTCTCCCACTCCCCAACATTTATTCCCGGCCAGAAATGGGCCTAGAAGTCTCCAGATAAACATACCCCTGCTATCATTCCCTAAATTCCCCCAGAGAAGAGGAGTTTGGGGAGCCTCTGCTTAGGTAACTTAAATCCTTCTTGTGGTCATCCCAGCTGTTTTGGTTGATGGCCAGAGGCAAACGGGGCTGGTAGTCAGATGATGGACAGGAGAGTTTGCTCCTTGCCACCCACTTCTGTTCCAGTAATCTTTATAACATCTCTAAAAGGTGGTCCCAGGCTGTGCTCCCTGGTCCTCCCTCCAGACCTTTCAGTCCCGCAGGCTACAGGTCGAGTTCACAGCTTGCTCAGCCTTGCTGCTTCCTCCCTGTTCCCTATGGCTATGGCCTGGGAGCCCTAAAAGGGTTCCAGAAATCAGTCTATAGAGAGGACACTGAGGCCAGAGATGAGCAGTACCTTGCTCCAGGTCACACAGCAAGGCAGCGACACTTCCTGGTTTTGAACTCAAGTGTCGGGACCCATAGCCACAAACCCATATGTGGATATCTGATGAGCTGCTTCTCGAGCAGCAGTGCTTAGTGGCTGGGCTTTAGAGATGCTATTTGTATGAGGGGCTTTCAAGGTAAATCTTGTGGTAGTTTTGGGAGAGGCTGTTCAGGGGGCGCCCAGCCTCTGCAGCCCCAGTGGGGAGGGTGCCATGACCCAGGTTGGCTTGCCTGGAGCAGGGGGGTTCTGGGAACACTCTTCTCTTCTCTATGGGGCCCTGTCATGGGTGTTGGTGGTGGTGTGTGTGTGGTTGATTAGTCTCTGCCGGCTTCAGCCTAGAGAACTGAGGAGCTATGGGGAGGAGGAGGTTTCGGTGGATAAGTGACAGGGTGAAGGTCACACCGTGGGGAAGGAGCAGCTCCCCTGAGCATAAGACTCACTGCGCCTACCTCTGTCCTCTTTTGAGCCCTAGGTCATGCCAAGGGCTTGGGAGAGGGGTCTTAGCACCCCTCACTGTACTCGAGGCTCTCTCTAGAGTGGCTACTTCAACTCCCCTGGCATCCAGATAGGAAAGAGTGCATCCCACCTCCTTAGAAATCTCACTTTTGCAGGTTCTCCCTTAGTCCCTGAAGGGCCAGTGGGAATTGAGGAGATGTGAAGACCACCTTTGCCCCAGCTCATCCCCCACTGCCCAGCCTGCTGCCCCCACAGAGAATGCGGGTTAGGGAGTAGTGGGGGTTCTGATGAAGCTGAGGCTTTAGACAGCTGAGGAACACTCAGCCAACAGGACCGTCCAAGAAGCTCCCTGGGACCATGGGGACAGGCAGGAAGGATGGAGAGAGGGATGGAGATATCCAAAGAAAGAGAGAGAAGGAGAAAAGGAGAATGTTCTGATTCCTTATAACTGTCTGTGATCTGGGCCCTTGGGGTTGGGATTCCAGCCCAGGACTGGGGCTGGCCGTGTCTGCTATTTTTTTCACCAGTGGAAGGAACCCATGAACGGTGAGGTCCCTGCCATGTTGGATGGACTCTATTTATGTATGGAGAGGTGGGGAGTCCTGGCCTGGTCTTCCTAGGAATGGAGGAGACATGGAGGCATGTATGTAGACCAGACAGGCCTCATTCTCAGGTGGGAGCTATACATTCCAGCCTAGAGTTGAGAGCAGACTGGGGCAGGGCAGACATTCAGCTGGTGCGCCCCAGCAAGGCCACCTCATTGGTAAATAGCTACTGTTCTAGCACCTGGTCTCCCCTACCTCCACAGCTCTGTGTGCCTCTCTGGCCACCCTGGTCCCTTCCTGGGTCCCCTGGACCTCCCCACAGTCCAGAACCTGTGGGGTTTATGCATGGTGTGGCCTCTACCCCCAGCTCTGTGTGAACTCGTGCCTGAGCCATAATGGATGTTCAATATTTTGGTCACCACTTTCAGTTGGGCAGTGGGGACTAGTCCCCATGGAGTCGAGCAGGGGGCCAGGTCCTGGGACTTGGGGAAGCTGGTGGCAGACATGACAGCCCAGAATGTGCCCTACCTCCCTCTCCTGATGCCTCCAGCTATGTTTTGGAAGGACTGAGTGGGCTGACATCTAGGGAGCTATAGGTAGAACCATATCTCCAGGGGACCTCCGGGGGCCATGGTTCACACCAGCTGTGCCCTCTGCCCATGGGCTGCCTGGAATGAGGGAATGCTGAGCCCCTCCACATGGGAAGGAAAAGCAAACTGCAAAGTCTTGGATGCAGCAGCCGACCTGCTTCAGATGCACAGGACACCTAGTGCCAGCACCCCTCTCTAGCACTGCCTCACATCCCGGTTGGCCAGTTGACTCTTGGGGGGCAGATGCCCTATTTCCTCCCAAGGTGCCTGGCTCAGTGCTGAGCCCAATTAAGAGATTATGTGGCCCTTGGAGAAACAGAAAGGGCACCAAGCTGTGAGTCAAGAGATCTGAGTTGAGGTCTTGCCTCTAGATAGCATATGGCTTCGGACAACCCTGGACCTCATTCTGCTCATCTGGCCGGTGAAGGGATTTCCAAACTTCTTTAGTCATGGAGCCTTTTCATCAAAGGAAATCTCAAATGAAACTCTGATAAGTAAGGCAGATAAAATGTGTGCTGTGCCTGCCCATTCCTACAGCCTCCCCTCACCTGCCCTGCCTCTTGGGACCTCCCTAGGCTCCCAGGAACCCGGTCTGATGTTCTCCTGACATGGATACCTCTTCACTAATTGCTTCACTAATTTTCTTGAGGATATTAGGCCAGGCTGCTCCTGAAGCGGAGGGGAGGTGTCCCCCACTCCCTGCACTTCTAGGTCTGGGAAGGCAGGCAGGATGGTGGGCCTGACCAATCATTAACTAACTTAATCTCTGTGAACTGTCCTGGGGGGCCTGGGTCATGGGCCAAGCTCTTGGCTCAGGCCCTGGGGGTCCCTGGGGGAGGAGGGTAGAGACCCTCTTGCTAATAGGCAAGGGCACTTTGGGTACCTGCCTCTTTTTTTTCCCCCCTAGGATTTCCCTGAAGGAAAACATGAGTCTAACCTATTTCCCTAATCCTTTCTGTTTGACTTGAGCCAGATGCTTGTGAGTTTATATTCTCTGAGAGTTTGCTCACTCATGGGGGGGTTGGAACAGAGAAAGAGGAGGGAGTAACATGTATCTGACACTCTAGACCAGGAGCTTCACCTGTATTGATAGTCTCCATTTATCTTCTCACAACCCTGGGCGATAAAGCACCACAACTCCCATTTTACAGATGAGGAAACTGAGGCTCAAGCAGATAATATGATTTGTCCAAAGTCTCTTGGCCGGGACATGGAGACTCCAAGATAGAGTTCAGCCTGCCGGGCTTTTTCTATCACATACCTCGGGGGTGGAGGGATGGGGCAGGGTAGCTGGTGGGGGCTTTTCACAGTATGGATTCACCAAGCCAGTATCTTTTCAAAAAAGACAGAGGTTCTGGTCTCCCAGGTGAGAGAGGAAGCTGTCTGACCTGCTGGGATTTGAGGGGTTCCCCGAAACCAGCTCTCCCCTCCACCACTTGGCACCATGCCCTAGATTTCACCCATCTTTGAATTAGGCATTGTCTTCTCCAGGGGCCTTTCAAAATACGAAGACCCCTGGAAGATGTGACAGCTTATATCAATGATCTCAGCTGGAGTGTTTGATGGGGTGTTACAAAGTCTTAAAGCTTAGGGAGTGTAACCTCGGGCTCTTACCTAGGAGGATCCTGAGGTCCAGAAAGGGGAGTGACTTGGCCAAGGTGACATGGCATGCAGCAGACTTGACCGCCGCTCCCCTCTGCTGTTTCCTGGTTTTCACACGTCTGTGACACACAGATGGAGACCTCAGGGCACCTGTTGGGGGATAGGGAAGGAACAAAGCTTTGTGCCCCGCCCCAGCTGAGTGGCCCTGCCCTGGTCACAGGCTGGTGTCCTCTGCCCTCTCTCTCTCGCTCCTGGGCAAACAACAGCGCTGCTCACTGTTGCAAGCTGGGCCTATCTCTAGTGTCTGCTTGTTTGTTTAATTCTCCAGCAGAGACATGCTGTCCCAGAGGGCGGGGGAAACCAGTGCTGGGGCTCACCCCCCGGAGGGAGCAGCATTGTCCCTCTGGGCTTCAGCTGGAGATGTTTCTGAAGAAGCCCTAATCCCCCCCTGGCTTCCAAGTCTCTATCACCCTCAGAGGAGTACTGGGAGAACTGTGTGAGCCAATCAGAATCCTCCAGATCTCACTTCCCTGGCCTGTTCTTTATCCCTGTCCACTCCTCTCTCTATCCTCAAGTGTCACCTCCTCCAGGAAGCCCTCCTCTACTCCCAGCAATTGTATGGCTTCCTCAGAGTTCCAATTTTCAGTTTGCTCTTTGGCTCCTCCAGACCAGAAACCCCGTCCACATCATGGCAGCCCCAGGGCCCAGCCAAAACAGAGCTTACTGGCTGAGTTTGATACTTGCTTATGGGATGAATGTCCTCTGCTATCTCCTGCAGAAAGCCCTTCCTGTGGCCCATCGCAGCCAGTCTGACTGCTTGCCTTGGTATTTTCACAGCACCTTGGGCTTCTCTTAGGGTCACTTTCCTACCTTGCTTTCCAGTGTAGCTGTGCGCATAACAGTCTGTGTGCGGCAATGCTCCAAGGCAGGCATTTTCACTCCTGCCTTACAGAAGAGGAGAACTGCGGGTCAGAGAGGTTGAGTAACTGGCCTGAGCTCACTCAGCAAAAGAGTGGCAGCCAGGAGTGCCACTTGTATCCACTGGAGCCAAAGCCCCTGTACTTTCCAGTGCCCTCCTTCAGGGTCCCTGTATCTCCTATAATATCAGTACAGCACCTGATGCCTGGTAGGTCCCGGGAAAGATCTACAGTTGGAAGGAGGCTCAGCTCCCAGGCAGGCCCAGGTCTGAAGGGAGAATACAGCTTTAGGACCTTAGCTGCCACCTTGTGCTACCACTCTTCCCAGAGGAGGGCCTCCCTCCAAGACTGGGTGGGGGAGTGTGAACAGGGGCAGCAGTGGGCAGGATAGGGGTCAGACTTTGAGGGGTAGCAAGGACTGGGGTGTCAAGGAGTGAACACGTCTAGAGCTGTCAGGGAGAAGCAATCCAGGGAGACAGACTGGCATTAGGGGATTAAACTGAGCTCTGTAAAGGACAGGCAGAGACTTGGCTGATAGGGCCTAGGGACAGTATGTGCAGCTGTGCTCCCCCAGTGATCCTGCCCTGCCCCTCTGCCTCTTCTCCTGCTTGCTTGCCATCCCTCTTCCCTCTGCTTTTCCTGACTGGCTTCTCTGGGAGAGGCATCCTCTGCTCCAGTCTCATTACCAATCAGCATCATTGCCTATCATCACCCCAAGTCGAACCTCCAGATCCAGATGGGAACGTGAAGCTGGCACGAGAAAAAGAGGCCTTCCTTCCTTACTTTTGCTTTGTTTTTCCACGGCTTCGTTGCAAAGACCTAGTGGTAGAGAAGACCTAGTGGTGGAGAGAGGAGGGAGGGAGAGACGCCAGCGGGAGGTCGGAGGGGTTGGCCTGGGAGACAGAGACAGAGAGGGAGCGATTGACCCTTAGCCAGAGACAGTGAATTGAGAGGAACCAACCCAGTTCTCCCCCCTTCGATTCAACAGGTTTGTATTCCTGCTTTTCCAGTGGATCAGATCTGTGTCCGGCTAGGTGCCTGGGAGTCAGGGGATGGCATGAGGGAGGAGACATTTCTTCCATCGCAGCGAAACCACCTGGAGAAATGCTTAGCCAACACAGCAAGAGTAAGCAACTCTCTCCTCACCTTTTTTTCTCCACTTCGGAGGGGCTTTGTCCCTTCATCCATGGGTTTGGAGGTTAACTGCCCACACCCACACAGGCAAGAGCTTCCCTGAACATCAGAGTGACAGGACGTTAGGACAAAGTACAACTATTGTGTCCTAGGCCTGATCACTACTTCCTTTGTCTTGGGCCACTGCTGGCTCCTGGCTACATTTCATGCTCTTCTCTCCACTCTCCCCCCCAAGGCTCTCCCCACTTCCCCCTCCCCTGGAACACCTTCCCCTTCCTCCTTGGCTCCTTCTGAACTGCTTCAGAGCTATAGGCTGAGGCTGCCCTGGTCCGGAGCCCTCTGAATGGGGCCAAGGATGCCCTTGGAGGGGACCCAGCAGGACCTCTGTCTGAGCTGCTGTCTGCTCCATGCCCCGCCCTCCATGTTGCTAGGAGACCTTGGGTCCTTCCTTGCACTTGGGATTCTTTGGGGGTTCAGTTTGTTCTGACACTCCCTGCCCTGCAGCAGACCTGTGGAGGGAGGATGGTGGAATTGAGTCTGGTGGAGGGGAGTAAGTGTGTGGGAGGAGACAGTGCTAAAGAGACTTGATGTGGGCTTATGATTGTTGATTAGTGGTTCTGACTTCCCTTTTTTTAAGACCTAGGTATGTTCGGCTCTCAGTTTGATGGTAATGGGGGCATTGGCCGGGGGTTGTACATCAGGATAGTGTGTTGTTGGCAAAGCTGGTGACACCACCCTGGGGGTAACATGCAGAGTCAACCCTGTTCTGAGTCACCAAACTTGTCTCTGAAATGAAGGGTGGGGGTGGGAGACTCCTCCCCACCCTAGTGAAGGTGGTCCAAAGCCCCTCACGCAAGGAAGCAATTCTGCTCCTTCATTTCCTTGGTTCTCTGGGCCAAGTGCACAGAGGGAGACTCAAATAGGTAGCTGCAACACACCTTACTTAATACTACCATGGGGGATGTTTGGCTCAGGTTGGGGAAAGCCCTCGGTGGTTGTGACCATTGACGACCACCCATCTTTGGAACTTCAGGATCTTTAACTAAGACACCCTCTTCTGGCCTCTTTCAGGGCCAGGAAAGGCAGGGTTGAGGAGGGATGCAGCGCAGGGTGGAAGAGCAAGCCCCTTCTCATGTTGCTGGGAGCCTCGGTCCTGGGCTCTCTTTGCCCCAGGGCAGGGATGAGGGAGGGGAGCTCTGCCAAAGCACCAACATCTTGCGCTCTGGCGGTGCTAGACGCGGACCAGGTTGGAAGGAGGAAGTTTAATGGCTTTCCTTCCGTATCCCATACAGCAGTTTGGAGCATGGAGCCTAGGTAAGGAGGCTGGCCCCAGAGGGGCCCTGAGCCAGCAAACAAATGTTTACTAAATGGAAAAAGACCTTGTCACTGTCACTGTGGAGCTTGCCAGGTGATGCAGGCAGGACGGGAGGCATGAATGATGGAAAGGGTAAGATGGGTTGGGGTTGGGCAGCCCCTCTGCTCATAGGGCCCTCAGGACACCAGTCCTATGGAATTGGCTATAAAAGAGGTAACCCAGCACCCTCTGCAAACCGCAGTGCCATGCGCCAAGGCAAGGGGTGAGCTGAGTAACCTCCCTGGGTCGTCTGGGTCCATTTGGGGAAAGTTGCTGCGCTTGTGGCCCAGGCACTCACAGAGGCTACATCAGCCCTGGGCCAGGCCCTGGCCAGATCTGGATGAAAAATGAGACTGGTTTGGTCCCTCTCTCCCCTCAGGTATCAGAGCCCCCTCCTTGTTCTCTGGGGGAACCTGGGAGCTGCTGGGTCAAAGCCCAACCAGGAATTTTTCTAGGCTGGTTCCTATATGCCAGGGTGGGGTAGGGGGCCTTGGGGAGCACTCAGGGAAGAGCAGGGCAGTTGGGGAGAGGGGGCTTTGAAGGGAGTGGTGGTGGGGGGTTGCTGGAGGAAAGAGGAGAGAGGTTGCCAGCCAAGAAGAAGTAGGCAAGGGATCCTGTGGGGGCTGGGGGTCCTGAGAAGAAACCCCAACTCTGTACAGAAGATGAGCTGAGAGCCTGGGCTGGGGCCGATAGAAGCCTTGGCCCCCAGCCTGGTGGGAGCTCCGGGCAGCTGGCCTACAGACGTTCCTCAGTGTTGGTAAGTAGGTTTGAATCATCACTCAGGCCCTGGCCTCCATCCGCCCCCACCAGCCCCCTGGCCTCAGTTCCCTGGCAACATCTGGGGTGGGGGGGAGAGCAGGAACAAGGGCTTCTGTCTGCCCGGCTGCCTCTCCCTTTGGGCTCTGCCAGACTCCACAGTGCATACGTGGGCTCCAACAGGTCCTCTTCCCTCTGGGCCACTGACTAACCCCAGAACCACACGGCTTCCCATTTTCAGCCCTACAAACCTGGTGCCAAATAATTTTCCCCAAGGAAGCTTTCCTGGACACTTCCCAAAGGACCCCAGTCACCCCAGTCCGTTGGCTGTAGCTCACTCTGATGTCAGCAGGCCAGATGAGGTCTCCAGATGGGCACAGTGTCCGCACGGATACATCACGCCTCCTGCACCCAGCATCGGGCTCTCTGCACTTGGGTCCATTGAGTCCCTAACACGCCACTGTTTGGGGGGTCAGGAATTCCCGCGACGAGGGGGTGAGGGGGTAGCCTCCCTCTCCCCTCCTGCCGAAGCCCATTCCCTCCGGAGCCAGAGCTGGGGTGTGCAGGCAGCAGTCACTAGGGGGCGCTCGGCCACCACAAGGTTGCTGGGTGAACTTGGGAGAGCCGCGTCTGCGTGAGAGCGAGGACGCGTGTGTCAGTGTGAGTGTGTGTGTAGGGGGGCGGGCTGAGAGTGCTGGAGTGGGGAGAAGGCCAGGGGTCACGCCAGGATTCCAACAGGTCTGTACGTCCTTCTTCCCAGCCGTCCCCGTCCGACTCCTTGCCCGCCCGGCCCCCCCCTCCGATACTCCCAGTAAGGAAGGGATAGCTCCGAGCCCTGTCCGCACATAACCTCACTCTCCTGCTCCCTTCCCCCAAGACCGCGCGGGCGTGTATGTGTCTGGGCGGGGGGGGGGGGGGGGCGGATGGGCAATTTTCAGGCTGCGAACCGGGGAGGGGGTCGAGGTCCCCTTCGCTCGGGAGGGAGGGCAGGCTTCGCTACACGTCCCAGGGGAAGGCCCGAGGGGCGCGCGGGGCAGTTGGAGGAGAGGCTGCAGCCTGGGCCTGTCCCCGCCCCCAGGGCGTGCCAAGGGCGGGTCCGGGCGGGGCCTGCCTTGGTTTTAAGCGGCCGCTAGTGGTAGGAGCGCAGAGGCTTGGGGCAGCCGGGCTGCGAGGAGGCCGCGGCGCGGGGGGCGAGTGGAGCCGGCGGCAGCGGCGCTGGGTCGGGAGGCGCAGGGCTTGGCGGACGAACCGGCGGGGTCACCGGCCAGGGGTCTCCGCACTGGAATCTGAATTCATTTATCCAGGGTTTACCCTCCTCCTTTTTTTCTTAAGCAATTTTAAAATCCACATTCTTTCCCGTTTTAATTTATTTTTTGCTTCCCACTCCCCGCTTAAATCGGGCCGACCGTTTGGGGGAGATTGCTCCTTTACTTCCCCAAATCACTTCGGATTTTGGAAACCAGCAGAGAGAAGAAAGAGGTAGCAAGAGCTCCAGAGAGAAGTCGAGGAAGAGAGAGAGAGAGAGAGAGGGGGAGAGAGAGAGAGAGACGGGGTCAGAGAGCGCGCGGGCGAGCGAGCAACGGCAGGACAGGGGCAAAGTGAGTGACCTGCTTTTGGGGGTGACCGCCAGAGCGCGGCGTGAGCCCTCCCCCTCGGGACCCCGCACCGGACCAGCCGCGCTGACGGACAGACCGACAGACACCGCCCCCCGCCCCAGCGCCCACCTCCTCCCCGGCCGGCGGCCGAGGGTGGACGCGGCGGCGAGCCGCGGGCAGGAGCCGGAGCCCGAGCCCGCGCCTGGAGGCGGGGTGGAGGGGGTCGGGGCTCGCGGCGTTGCAGTGAAACTTTTCGTCCAACTTCTGGGCTGTTCTCGCTCCGGAGGAGCCGTGGTCCGCGCCGGGGCAGCAGAGCCGAGCGGAACCGGGAGAAGTGCGAGCCCGGGCCGGGAGGAGCCGCAGCCGGAGGAGGGGGAGGAGGAAGAAGAGAAGGAAGAGGAGAGGGGGCCGCGGTGGCGACTCGGCGCTCGGAAGCCGGGCTCATGGACGGGTGAGGCGGCTGTGTGCGCAGACAGTGCTCCAGCCGCGCGCGCGCCCCAGGCCCTGGCCCGGGCCTCGGCTCCGGGAGGAAGAGGAGCCCGCCTGGGCGCCGAGGAGAGCGGGCCGCCCCGCAGCCCGAGCGGGAGAGGGAGCGCGAGCCGCGCCGGCTCCGGCCGGGCCTCCGAAACCATGAACTTTCTGCTCTCCTGGGTGCATTGGAGCCTCGCCTTGCTGCTCTACCTCCACCATGCCAAGGTAAGCGGCCGTGCCCACCAGGCGTCGCGGGCCGCTGCGAGCGCCTCTCCCGGCTGGGGACGTGCGTGCGAGCGCGCGCGTGGGGGCTCCGAACCCCACGCGGGTCCTTGCGCACCGGGCGCGCGGCTGCCCCCTCGATCCTCGTCCGCGTAGGGGGAGGGGGCGCGCGCTAGGTGGGAGGGCACCGGGTAGACTCTCACCGCCCACGCGGGCCCTGCCCACCCACTGGAGTCACCGCACGTACGAGCTGGGCCGACCGGCGGAGGGCGGGAGCCGGAGGAGGAGGCCGAGGGGGCTGGGCTTGCGCTGCCGCGGGCGGCCGAAGTTTGCTCCCGGCCGCTGGTCCCCGACGAACTGGAAGCCCGGGCAGCGGGGGCGGGAGCCGGAGCCGGAGCCCAGTGGGCAGGGGGGTGCCCGGACCTTGGACCGAGGGAGGGCAGAGAGCGTGGAGGGGGCAGGGCGCGGGCCAGAGAGGGGGGTGCTGTCACTGCCGCTCGACCTCTTAGGCCCTCGCCACGAGTTTGAGAAAAGTTTCGGGGTGGATCGCCGAGGGGACCCCCGCTCTCCGCCGGCCACCTGCGCGGAGGCACCCCCGCCCGTCCCCGCTCGCGTCCCGCTCGGTGCCCGCCCTCCCCCGCCCGGCCGGGCGCGCGCGGCGCGGAGCCGATTACATCAGCCCGGGCCTGGCCGGCCGCGTGTTCCCGGAGCCTCGGCGGCCCCGAGCGGGGAGCCCCCGGGCGGCCAGCGGCGCCCCTCCCCCCGCGGGCCCTCCGCGGGAAGGTGACCTCTCGAGGTATCCCTAGCCGGAGGTCTCGGAGGACCACCCCGCACCGCTCCCCGCGTCCCCAGCCCCTAGCCCCTTCCTGGGCGAGGGCGGGCTTCTTGACGCCCCTTCCCCACTTCCTCCCCACCGCGGAGAGAAGCCCCTGCCACCCTTCTGTTCTTCTTCCCTCCCCTCTGCCGAGAAGAGCCGTGTAACCCCTCTCCGACCCCAGAGGCCAGGGAAAGGATGATCGCTGTCAGAGGTCAGGGTGCAGGGGCCCACTCGGGTGCTTTGTCAGACTACCTAAAGTCCCGACTTGGTGACAGTCTGCTGTGCTCCCCTCCCCCACACTTCCGAGCCCTGCTTTAGCCTTTATGGGGGGTGGGCTAAGGGAGGATTCAAGAGCCTCCTCAGGCCACTTTACACTTTTTGGGGAAATGGCTTAAAATTTGCCGTGGCATGGGCATTGTGGGACTAGCTTCCTCCCCCCCTACCCCCACTTTAGGAAGGAGCTCCTGCCAGCCTTGCAAACACTTTGTCCTGGTGAAATGGGGTGCTGGAGCAGGAGCAGGTGGTTTTCTGGAACTCCAAAACTTGCCCACCCAACTTGCTTTTCAGAGCCACTAAGGGGTCCTTCCTGCTCTTCCCTTATGCCTTCCCTCAGCCACGGAGTCCCCCCTTGAAGAGAGGTAGAAGGGAAATGGGCCAGGGTCCCTGCTGCCACTCTGAGTGCCTCAGACCCTGGCACAAAGGCCTTGGCTCCCGGCCTCCAAGGGGAGGGGGGGGGGAGGGAGGGAGGGAGGAGTGGCCGCCTGGCCACAGTGTGACCTTCAGAGGCCCCCAGAGAAGGGCACCTGGCCCCTCCCTGCCCTGAACAGCCTCTCCCAGTGCCCCCTGGCCTTGGAGGGGTTTATATTTCTGTCCCCTTTCCTCGTTGGGGCCCAGGAGGAGTGGAGGGCATAGGGAGAATTTTGGCATTAGGCAGCCAAGGGGTATCCTGGAGATGAGCCTAAGGTGGAGGGCCTAAGGTGGAGACCCCCGGGGGGTCCCCGAGGGAGCCACAGCGGGAGGCTGCCCAGCTGGGATCCTGGAAACTGTTATCTGACCTTGGCCCTAAGGGGCAAGGCTGGGGGATCCGGCATGTATTGGGGGTGTGTGGGAAGGAGACAGACAGACTTTGTCAGTGGGGTCTGCACTTCCGTGGGCTGGTGTACAGTTCTGCTGCCCAGGATCTGCCCCCAATGAGGGGCAGGTGGGGTGGGCAGCTGGTAAGAACCGAAGGCCCTCTGGAAGGCCTGGGAGAAGCTGTTGCCTGCTAGGAGCTGTCAGGTCCACATGGTTGGGCATGTTGACCTTCATAGCTTCTGGGGAGGGGAGAAATGATCTGGTGGGGGTGGGGAAGGATAGGAGGGAGAGGGGAGGCCTCAGGCCTGGGTAGTGCAGGGGGCCCCCTAGGGGCTAGGCAGTGCTAAGGCATAAAGGCTTTCCTGGTTGAATTTGCGGAAAGTGCCCAGCTCCCTGAGAGGGGCCTGGGATCCCCGCAGTCTGGGGCCGGTGAAGAAACTAGGGAACAGGGAAGGAGCTCAGTGAGGCTCAGGGCTTTGGAGATACATTCGGGCTCCTGGGAGGTCTGCGTGCTGGAAGACAAGGGGTTCTCGCCTCCCAGAGGGTTTTCTCCCTGGTTTTACCTTCTAGGCAACCTGTGGGTTTGCTGAATATACCTGAGGATATTTGCTGAGTATTCCGGAGGCCAGAGGAGTTTGGGTGGGGGAGGGTGGTTGGTGTCCTTCGGTCCTCCGCACCCCCCTCGTTCCCTAGCACCAGCTCACCCTGATATTTGTCATGTCAGCAGGAGAAGGTCACCATGTTGTTCTTCTCGCCCCCTGTCCTTCCTTCCTGCCCCAGTCCAAATCTGTCCTCCTATGTGACCTTACTACTTACCCGTGGCTTTGGACCAGGGAGTCAGGGGAGCTGAGAAAATTCACTTAACTCAGCAATGGGCTGGTGAGGGGTGGGGAGGAAACTGTGGGGAAGGGGTGGGCACCTGGACAGCACAGCCTTCTAGTATTTTCTTCCTGTGTTTTCGGTTCTCCAACCCCCAACATCTGGTCATTCTTTCTCTTCCTTCACAACTGGAGCAGCACAGGGGTGGTGGGCACTGCGCTCTCTGCTGTGGGGAGCTGGGCAGGTGCCTTGTTCCACTCAGAAGTCTTGGAGAAGCCACAGGCTGCTGGTCAGTGGGTGGTTGGGCCTCTGCACCCCTGCTCATGCCCATACCTTGCTCTTTGTTTTGTCCTCAGTGGTCCCAGGCTGCACCTATGGCAGGAGGAGAGCACAAACCCCACGAAGGTGAGTCCCTGTAGCTCTGGGATAGGTACCCTGTCTCCCCAGGGGATGGGTGGGGAGGCCTGATTCCTTTCTTTCAGGTCTGTGGGGGTAGGGGGTGGGGGAGGAAGGGTACCGGAATGGAAATCAAGAATGGAAGAGGGGAGCACCATGAGAGTAACCCTTCATTCTGGAGGACTCTCTTTCCTACTCAGGCCTCTGCTAGAATTAAAACTTGTTGCCTTTTCCTTCTGCTCTTTCCAGTAAAATTTTAGTTGGAGAGGGAGCCATGAGCACAGGCCAGGAAGACAGTATTCAAAGATCCCAGGTGTCGAGGGAGGTGTCTCTTGTCCCATCTGCCCCCAGGGGAGGATGGATATTCTGTGTCACATCCAGCCCAGCTCTGTCGTACCTGTGGGGTCTGTGTGGAGGGGGCCGTGACCCTTGCCTGTTCAGCACACTGGCTGTACATGAGCTGGAGGTGCAGAGGGCCCAACCTCCTGAGACCCTCCCCTCTCCCCACAGTATGTACTCCTTTAGGAGGTAGGAGAGAAGGCCCTGCAGGCTCCCTCTGCCCTCTGGGTGGGATAGGTTTGGGTGCTATGAACTTCCCTTCTGGACCAGCAAAGCTGTAGCTCCCAGGTGCCCTGCCCCCTGCCCAACTAAGAGTCCACCTGCCTTTTGTGGTTTGGAGTAGGGATCCTCCCATTTCTCTAGGGAAGCCCCGGCTACCCACCCACCCACCCACCCAACTGAATTTGACCTCTGCTCCAAAGTAGGGGAGGAGTGCCCGATGCCACTCCCCTAGCTCCCCACCTTTGAGGAGGCAAGGGCCTGGTCTTCCCTCCAGGCCAGTTTTCCAGACCCAAACCCAATGTGGCCCAGGGTAGTGACCAAGGGCAGTGTTTACACTCCCTGGGCCAGTGGTGATGCCCAGCCGGTTCTGCTTCCCTACGCCCTAGAGCCCTTTCCTTGGCCCCAGGGCCTGGCTTCCCAGCCACTCCACAGCCTGTGCCACCCATAGGCTCCTGGATCCCAGGATATGATCAGCCCACATCAGCCTCCTGGTGGTCTCTGTGGTCTGGGAGAGGCAAGACAAATGTTTTTTGTTTGCTGGGGAAGGATTGTCTTCAAGAAATAAGGAAAAGCAAAAAAGCTTGCTGTGGTAGATGCATGTCCATGGCCTGAGCAAAAGCAGGCCAGCTTTCCTTGGAGGCAGTGGCTGGGGTACGAAGGGTATAGGAGAAGTTGTCCCCTCACCTTCCTTCCTATGGCCTTGGGAATTCCAGGCAGCTTTTCAAGGGAATTCCTAGTCTGTGTCTTTTTACCCTTAGCTACCAACTGCCACGGCCTAGGCCAGACCTCTCTGCTTTCCTGTCCTGGCCTGGGCCTTGTGCCTCCGAAGCCTGGGCCACCTCTGTCCCCAGCCATGACAAAATGTCAGGTCAAGAATTCTTGATTAGTCATCTTTGATATAGACTTGGCTTGAAAAAGGGCTTCTTCATCATTTGTACTCTTTTTGACAGAGCTTTACCGTAACCCTTTTGACGGTGGAGGAGAATTCTGTGCCTGTTGTCTGCATAGGGGACGTAGACCTCAGGCAAGGCCAGGGGACTGGCTTGGGAGCTGCCCCCTGCTCTCCTTGCTGTTTTCACACCTATGGCCTTCCCCTCCCTTGCCCTCAGCTCCCCAAATTCTCCTCAACCCACCGATTGTATACATGCCCACTCCCCCCAGGATCGTCTTCCTTCACCCTCTGGAGGGAAGAGGAGACTCAGCTACAGTTTCTGGGGAGAGGTAGGCTAGGGGGTTGCACTTCAGATGCCTCGGTGAGGTTCCAAACTTTGTGTTGCCTTGGCTGAGAAAGAGCGCTTATTCTCGGGGGGCCGGAAACAGAGACAAAACCCCAAATTTCGGTCTCAGTTTCAGTAGCGATCTTTAGAGATCCACCCAACCCACTACTACAGATGTGCAGTGTGAGGCCAGAGAGGGAGGGACTGGCCCAAGGTCACACCAAGTCATGGCCAGGGTCTGGACCTCTTCATGGGCTGGATGCTGCTGCTTTCTGCTATGTGGAGGAAAAGCATTTCAGGGAGAGGATTACTATGTGGTAGTGGTTGTGTGTGTGTGTGTGTGTGTGTGTGTGTGTGTGTGTGCACGCGCACACGTGCTTGTGTGCACCCTGGAGTGGGACAGGCTGGGCCATAATTTAGAGTCATCACCCCAGGTCCTGAGTGCCTCTTCCCAGGAGCCCCGCCTCTGTGGCCTAGAATTACCCCTTCATGCTCCAGTGCACCCCGGGCTCCACGGCCAGCCTGGGAAGCTGTCTTTACCCTGCCCTCCCTCCAGATCAGCTTCTAGAAATGCTCCGTGGCTGCAGTGGCAGCACCGTTTTTTCCATGATGCAAGCAGTTTGCCCTCTTGGGCGGGGTTATCGGTGGCTGGCAGGGCCTGCATAGTGTGCCCACCCACTGCCACCTGCTGATGCCAGGCAGGCCCAGCCCCTGTGCTGGTGTTCACCGTCTCCCCAGCCCGTGTCTGGGGAGGGGTCTGGCAGGTGGCGACGTGTCCCCCCCACCCCCACCATGCTTCCACATGATTTGCCTTGGGAAGGCTTTGATGTCAGGACCGATTTTAACTGTACCACTTAGTGGAAGTGCAGCCTTGGGGCAAATTCCTCAGCCTCTCTGAACCTCCAGTTCCCCCTTTGTAAAATGAGGTTCCTACTGGAATGTCATAGTGTCATGTGGGGAGAACTATTGGCGACAAAAACTGTGGACTCCTGTACACAATGCCCAGCAGATACTAAGTCCTCATTAAATTGTTGTTGGTATAGTGGATGGTATGGCAGAGGTTGTAGGGAAACAGGGAGTAGGTTTGCCAAGCGGGCTCTTCTTCCTTTCATGGGAAACTCAGACCACCCCCCAGCAAGGGTACTGATACCTGAATTGTCCTCTGGCCTCAAGGTTGACCTGGAGGTTGGCTCAGCTGTCATGACAATGCAGGGGGATCAGATGTGACTGACCATCTCCCCCAGAACCTGACAGCCTCATGTGATCTTTGGAATAAAACCAGACCTTCATCAGTGCCGGTAGTGGAAAGCTTAGGGAAGGCTGTCAACCACAGCTGGAGGGACTTGAGCTAGAGTTTTGGAAGGACTGACTGGCCCAGTAGTGGGTACCTCTCCCAGGGAACCCCGAGTGGTTGCCCTACAAAGCTGGGTGGAGAGAGGGGCTGGCCATCTCTCACGTGACCTGCTGGCCTCATGTCTCACCCTGTCCCATGCAGTGGTGAAGTTTATGGACGTCTACCAGCGCAGCTACTGCCGTCCCATTGAGACCCTGGTGGACATCTTCCAGGAGTACCCCGACGAGATCGAGTACATCTTCAAGCCATCCTGCGTGCCCCTGATGCGGTGTGGGGGCTGCTGTAATGATGAGGGCCTAGAGTGCGTGCCCACTGAGGAGTTCAACATCACCATGCAGGTGGGCATCTGTGGGGAGAGGGGGTGGGAGCGGGCTGAGATGTGGGGAAACAGGTGGTCCCCAGCCCTTTCCTGGGCAACTCTTCAGAGAAGGAACCAGGCTTGCCTTTGCTCAGCTCCTGCCCCGGAGTCAGTCAGGGGGAGGCATGAGGAGTCTTGCCCTCTTGGGAGAAAAAGATGCCTGCATTTCCTGATCTGGGGTTCCCCACAAGTCCCTACTGCCACAGTCCCCTCTGTGACCTTTCCCCCTGGGCTCAGAAGGAGCTGACACCTGTGACAGGAGCCCCTCTCTTCTTCTCTTGGAAGAGGAGGGCCCTTACTCTTAGGGGCTCTGTTTAAAAGCCAGTCATTTGGTGCTGCCCAGTGACGGGACCCATCTCAGCCAGGGTAGGGTGGGAGGGAGCTCTGACACCCTAGGGAAGATGGCTCTTGGGTAGCTGCTAGGGGTCAGGGGAAGGCCTAAAGGGGATAAAAGGAGGGGAGGGATGGGGACTGGCAAGAACCCAGGACCTGAATTCCCAGCCTGGCCAACCCGTGCAGAAGAGCAGGGGCTCCTTGAGGTCAGCAGGGTTGGGAGTTGGGGTGGGCCTGAGGCTCTTTCTGGGAGAGCCCCTGGTCCCTTCTGCTTCTACCACCCTCCCCTGCTCAGTAGAACCCCTGGGTGCTGAGTGGCAAGAGCCACAGGGTGTCCCATCTGGGTATGGCTGGCTGGGTCACTAACCTCTGTGATCTGCTTCCTTTCCCTCTAGATTATGCGGATCAAACCTCATCAAGGCCAGCACATAGGGGAGATGAGTTTCCTGCAGCATAGCAAATGTGAATGCAGGTGAGGATGGTGTCACGGATTCATTGGTTCAGCAGAGCGGCGGGAGGGTTAAGCATGCCCCACTTGTTAGCCATTTCTGCCTTCCGTCTGCCTTCCAGCTGACTTTGGGCATTTTAATTTCCTGCACCGTGCCTCAGTTTCTACATCTGTCATATGGGCACAATAGTAGTACATATCTCATAGCACTGCTGGAGGGGTTAAATGATTTATGTTACATTAAGGGGACTGAAACTGCATTGATAAGTCATAAATAGTATGGTGCTACTCCTGTTAGCATCGCCATCTGAACCTCTTTCTGTTTTGTTCTTTTTCTCTACCTGCTGCAGACCAAAGAAAGATAGAGCAAGGCAAGAAAAGTAAGTGGCCATGACTTTAGCTCCTCTCCCTCTCCTTGGCCAGTTATCTTGGTTTGGGGCTCTTGGCTTCCTCTGTCAGGGGGTCTGATGGCTTCATTGGGTGGGGGAATTGGCCTCATGAAGAACTGGTGGTGGTAGTAGTGGGATGGAGCAAACTCAAGGATTATGGCTCTTGAATTAGGGGCAAAACCCAGCCTGGAGCCCGGAGCTTCCTTTGGAAGAGACGATGCATTCCAGGTCTCCAGGTCATTCCTGTCCAGGACTTGCAGTTTTAGTGTGCCAGAGGGGGTGGGGGGCAGGTGGCTCCCTGGCTTGGTCTAGTCTCCCGTCACCCACAGCAGGGAGAGGGTGAGGGTGGCAGAGAGGCCAGCTTTTGCGTGTCAGAGGAAACGGCCTCTTGTGGTGGTTGCTGTGGTGGTGCAAATTGGACTCGGGACTGGCTGAGGTGTTTTCTTGATGATACCCTCCTGCAGGGGTGAGGCAGGCCCAAGCCACTCAGCCCTCCTGGCCAGGGAGGAAGGAGTTGACTGTTGGTCCTTTTCTGAGGCTTCTAGTTGCTTAGTGTGGCCGGTTGGGTCAGAATGGGGTACCGTCTGGGGGCAGTGAGCCTTCAGGACCTGGTGAGCAGCTGGCCGGGGTAGGGGTGTGTGTGGGACAAGCCTGCAGGGAAAGAGAATGAGAGAGAGCACCTGTGTCCTTTCCTCCCCCTCACCATCCTGTCTGTTCCCAGAGCTCTGGGGGACAGAGAAGCCCTAACCCCTTGCCTCTTCCCTAAGTCCCCAGCTTCCAAGATTGCTATGGCTCCCAGAGAAGTGATTTGGGACAGTAGGCTCAAAGAGAGAGAGAGAGAGAGAGAGAGAGAGAGAGAGAGAGAGTGCACATGCGCAGGGGCACAGACCTTTCTCCCTCCAGTGCTTTCTCCTAGAGAGAGAGCAGACTTGCCCCTCTCACTCCCTCCCCTCTTATTTCTTCCCCTGTGGCACACATTCTGGGCATCCTCTGGCCTGGCAGGTGTGGAGAGTGCTGGTTCCCTGGAGGAGAACAGGCTTCAGCCTGCCCCCCCTTGCCTGTTTCCCAAATGCCTGCTTTGCCCACAGGGAGAGTGGGGGGCTCGCCTGGGCTCGGAAGAGAGTCTGGTGAGATGGTGTAGCAGGCTTTGACAGGCTGGGGAGAGAACTCCCTGCCAAGTGACGCCCAGGCCCCTCCTCCCGTGCCTCCCTAACTCCCACCCCACCCTACCGCCTGCCTGGGGCTCTGAGGACACCCATCTCCACCTCTCAGCCCAGGTTATGGCCAGGCAGGCTGACGCCTTTCATGTGCCGCCCCTGGTTCTGTGCCAGCCCCCAGTGTAGCTGCTCTCCCACCCCGGGATTGGCAGAGGCAGGAGCCCGGGAGGGACCCCTTTGCTACTATACTTGGAAATGAAGGTGGAAGGTGCCCGATGCACAGCCTGGATGCCCTCCCACCCCCTGCCCCGCTCCCACCCCCATTTAGTCAGGTCTCTCCAAACTCTGGCCTGCCTTTTACAGCCCCCGGCCTTCAGGGTCAGACTTTTACAGGGTTGCTGGCCAAAGAGCCTGCCGACAGGGCTTTACCCCCTGCCTGGGACCGGGAGCTGCTGCAAGCACCCCGAGCAGGCCTTTGGGTCCTGTGTCCCCCGCTCACCCTCTGCTCCCCAGCCAAAGCGTTGTCAGTGGCTGGGTGGGCTACCCCAGGGTGGCCGAAGGGAGAAGAGGGAGCCGTTGAGCGCCTGCTGCCCCGGCCTGCGCATTTTCCTTGAGTCCGCCAGCCTCCTGATGCCTCGTTGCAGGGAGTGTGCCCTGAACCCTATCCTCCTCACTGCTTCTTGTCCTTTCCCCTTCCCCCTTGCTCTCTCTTTGTCTGTCTCTGTTTTTTTATTTTCCAGAAAATCAATTCGAGGAAAGGGGAAGGGGCAAAAAAGAAAGCGCAAGAAATCCCGGTATAAACCCTGGAGCGTGTACGTGGTGCCTCCGCTGTTTCATTGCCTGGAGCCTCCCTGGCCCCCAGTCAGACTCCCACCGGCGGGACCCCCTAACCCTCCCCCCCTCTGCCCCCCCCCCCCCCCCCCCCCCCCCCGGCTCTTCTGGCTCTCCCCACCGCCCCAGTGTCTCTCTCTCACTCTCACTCCACTAATTGGCACCAGTGGCTAGATTTGGTGATGGCGTGGCTGGTCCAGGGTCGGGTGGGGTGGGTGGACAGAGTGGACCTGGAGGATTCGGGGTGGGGACTCCGGCTTGGCTGGGCACCGCCTTTCTCTCACCTACTGGGCACTGGTGGCGGGCCCATTTGGCGCGGGTGCCGGGCACTGGTGCCTGCTCGCCCGACTGGTTTCCACTGCTCTGGGCTTTTGCACTTGTCTGGAAGCAGAGGGTGGTGGGGAGGGCAGACGTGGCGTGAGGAAAGGGCGCGAAGGATGCGAGGCAGTGTGTTGTCAGCGGAAGGAGGAGAGATTGGGTGGGGTCAGGCACCGTATGGCAGTCCCTCCTCGTGGCCCTGGGGCCTCTGGAGGGGAGCCTGCTACTCTGGTTCAATCCCCGGCCCCCACATAAACCTCCCCTGAGGTCTGGAGGCTCTTCCTCTGGGTTGGAGGCCGTGCTGGGCATTCTGGTCACTAGTGGCCTGGCTGTGGACACCACCTTTGGGCTTGGCTGGCCGTGATGCCCTACTTCAGTCTGTCCCTGGTGGTGGGGCCTGGGCGCGAGCCCTTGCCCGTGGGGAAGGTGGCCCTGATTGCCATCCCAGCAGGTGAAGGAGAGTCTGGGTGTGCTCTCTCTGGGGTGATAGCTGTTGGGGCCCTGTGGCCCAAGACTTGTTCTTGTTCCCACGGGACAGCTCTCCCCCTTCCAGTGGTCCTCTCCTTGCACTCTGCCCCTGTGTCTGCCTCTTCCTGCAGGCAGGCTTCCTAGCCAGTGCTGCCTCTTCCTGCCGCGCGCTCTGTCTTCCGCTGCAGCACTTGGATCCTTCCAGGGCATGGAAGGGTAGGGGGAGCAGCCAACGAGCTGGGGGGGGTGCAGCTGCGGACTGTTAGGGGGTGTTGCATGTTTTTTTTTTTTTTTTTCTCTCTCTCTGCTGACGCTCTAGCTTAGATGTCTTTCCTTTTGCCTTTTTGCAGTCCCTGTGGGCCTTGCTCAGAGCGGAGAAAGCATTTGTTTGTACAAGATCCGCAGACGTGTAAATGTTCCTGCAAAAACACAGACTCGCGTTGCAAGGCGAGGCAGCTTGAGTTAAACGAACGTACTTGCAGGTTGGTTCCCAGAGGGCGAGCGAGTCAGAGAGGGGCTTCACACAGAGATGGGGAGAGAGAGAGAGAAAGAGAGAGAGAGAGAACGAGCTCTTGTGCACGCGCATCCAAGAGGGGCCAGCTGCTTGCTCGGCTTCTAGCTACCTGCCTGGTGATTGATGGCTGCCTTCTCTGCTCGCGAGGCCCCTGCGGTGGGCGGCAGGCGCTGGCCTGGCCTGGCGGGGCCTGTTCAGAGGTTGCCCTGGTTGCCTGAGGGGGTAGACTGGTGTGGCTTCATGTGATGGTGTGGACGCAGGCTGAGTGTTGTGTCCTGTGGTCCCGCGGTGTCCTGTGGTGGCTGTTGGTCCTGACGTTGTTATTACTACCTTGCTACTAATATCGAGGGCCCTTCTCGGTGTGGGGGGTGCTGCCGTCTATAAAGCTTGAACACCCTTGGGGGCCTGGCCACCACCCTCTGAAGTCTGCACCGCTTGGGGTTCTCTTCCCCTCAGGGTCTCTCATGGGGGCAGGGGGTGTGTCCCTCTTAGGCTGGGGTCCCCCAGGGCCTGGGCTCCTGCTGTTGGTTTAGGGCGAGTAGGAGATTTAACATTTGGGGACACTAGATACTTTTAATACTCCAGTACCCATGGTGACAACCCCAGACGGCCCACATAATTCCAAATGCCTCCAGGATGGACGGGTCGGGGGGGCATGCCCTCTTTCCTGACATTAGATTGCGAACTCCTCCAGCAGAGCCTGGCTTTTATTCACCCGTGTGACCCTCCAGGCATCTGTACCTCTGTCCTTTGACCACAGCGAGGCCTCAGAAAGTGTCGAGTATGTAAGTGAATACATGACTGAGGTCAGGGGATGAGGTCAGGAGCACAGAGCCGTGACAGGTTGGCTGGCAATCTTTTGATGCCTCGAATGGTGTTTATACCCGCCTGGCCTTTGCTCAAAGGCTGGAAGCCCTCTGGGCCAGCCTGTTTCAGCCAGGGAGGGGGGCTTATATGGGGATTCTCAGGCAGGATCAGGGTGCCCCCAGCTAGTCCGGATGCTCCATTAACAAAGTCCTTGGAATGTGGCTGCCTTCCCCACCCCCATGATCCTGTGCCTCTTGATGTTCAAGGGATACCGGGGACCCGGCCCTGGGGTGTTGGCGCGGGCTTCTGTCTGTCTTGGTGGTACGTGCAGATAGGAAGTGTATGTGAATGCTGGGCTTGGGCTCTGCCTAACACTAGGGCCCAGTGAGGGGTCTCCAAGTGTCCTGGGGGCTTCGGGGAAGGTCAAGGATTTATCATTCTGGGATTTCTGTGGTGATTATTTTGCAGAGAGACTGGGACGGGGTGTGTGAAGTGACCTTGGGGCTTCTAGAAGTTACCCCAACCTCCAGAAACCGCCCCCCGTATGGAGGAGTTTCAATACCCCAAATTGGGGGCTTAGGATCCCCATTTCCAGGCTCTCAGAAGGGCAGGGCCTGCTCTGACCTCTCACAGTAGAGAAGGTAAAAGGCCATCAGTCCCAGGGGCTGGGGCATGACAAGACAGTTACTGGAGTCCCCTCTGCTCCAAGAGGAGCAGCACAGTGAGTGATCGCCTCTCCCCACCGCAAATGACACAGCACATGTAAGAGGCAGCCTGGTACCCGGGGCCAGCCACTGCCAGCCTGTTGGAGAAAGACGAGGCCCTAGCCAGGGCCTGGAGGGAGGGCATGGTGACGGGAGACGTGTCCCTCAGCACCTTGCTGCCTTCCACTCCCTGCCCCGGGAGCAGCCCCTCCCTTTCAGCCAGCCAGAGCCCTGGGTCAGGGTGCTTTCCCCACTCTCTTCCCCATGCCTGTCCCACAGGCAGAGCTGAAGCATGCCTTTCTGCTGGGGCTCTTGCCTAACTAACTCGGCTCAACTCTGGTCACCATCAGCTCTTAAGTGTCAAGGTCTTTAGTACGTGTTCATTTGTCGCCTATGATGACATGTCCCCACGTCCTCATCTTGTCTCAACTAGATTGTAAGCTCTAAATGGCAGTGGGAACCCTGAATGCAGCTCCTGCTCTGGCGTCTTAATCAACCCATCCCCCCATCCCTGCTGCCACCCATGGGCAGGGGCCGGCTCTCCCCTCACATTGGGCTTCTTGAGGCAGAGCCATGCTTTTGCTGTCATCTCTGCAGCAGGGATTCACAGCAGGGACTCGGGCCCCCAAGATGGGGAGGCTACCTGCCTCACCGCTGTGTCCCCGTGCCTGGCCCTAACCCCTGGCCTCTGATTCCCACAGATGTGACAAGCCCAGGCGGTGAGCCGGGCTGGAAGAAGGAGCCTCCCTCAGGGTTTCGGGAACCAGACCTCTCACCAGGAAAGCCTGATTCAGAATGACCGCTACAGAAACCACGCCGCCGCCACCACCACCACACCACCATCACCAGAACAATCCTTAATCCAGAAACCTGAAATGAAGGAAGAGGAGACTCTGCGCAGAGCACTTTGGGTCCGGAGGGCGCAACTCCGGCAGAAGCATTCCCGGGCAGGTGACCAAGCACGGTCCCTCTTGGAATCGGATCGCCATTGTATTTTTCTTGCTGCTAAATCACCGAGCCCGGAAGATTAGAGAGTTTTATTTCTGGGATTCCTGTAGACACACCCACCCACATACATACTTTTATATATATATATAAAATATATATATAAAAATAAATATATATATTTTATATATACATAAAATATATATATTCTTTTTTTTTTAAATTAACATTGCTAATGTTATTGGTGTCTTCACTGGATATATTTGACTGCTGTGGACTTAAGTTGGGAGGAGGCTGTCCCCACCCAGATCCCAACAGGGAAGAGGATGGGAGGGGAGACTCTGGCATGATCTTTTGGTCCCTCGTAGGAAGGCCAGGGTCCCCTTCCCTGCCCAGGAACGTGCTTGGCCAGGGCACGGGGGCAAATTTGGCCTGCTTTTGGGGACACTGACAAACCCAGCCCTGGCCCCAAGCCTCTACCCCGAGTCAAATGGACAGACGACAGGTACAGGGACGAGGACACTGGCTCTGACTAGGAGTTCGGGGAGCCTCAGGACACTGCTGTACTTTGAGGATCCTCTCCACATGCTGCACGGGCATCTTGCCCCCAGGGGCACTGCCTGGAAGATTCAGGAGACTGGGCAGCCTTCACCTACTCTTCACTTGCTCCTGACAAGCCCAGGGTGCCGCCAACAGAGGTCTTGGCGAAAAGAAGAGAGACATTGGTGGAGGAAGGGCCGCCTGGTGGCAACTTGTCCTCCGAGGGAAGGGCCCCCTGCCTTGGCCATCTCCCAGCTCTCCTTCCCTGGTGCAGCCCAGGAGGGCCTGACGTCCTCAGACCATTGAAACCACTAGTTCTGTCCCCCCAGGAGACCTGGCTGCGTGTGTGTGAGTGGTTCACCCTCCTCTGTCCCCAGACCCGACCCTTCCCGCGGCACAGAGAGACAGGGCAGGATCCACGTGCCCACCATGGAGGCAGAGAAAGTGTTTTATATACGATAATTATTTAATATCCCTTTTTAATTAGAAATTAAAACAGTTAATTTAATTAAAGAGTAGGGTTTTTTTCAGTATTCTTGGTTAATATTTAATTTCAACTATTTATGAGATGTATCTCTCTATTGCTCTCTCTTGCGCTCTTATATGTACCGGTCTTTGTGTTTAAGATTCATGTTTCCAATCTCTCTCTCCCTGATCGGTGACAGTCACTAGCTTGTCCTGAGCAGATATTTAATTTTGCTAACACTCAGCTCTGCCCTCCCCTTGCCCCCGGCTCCCCACCACACATTCCTTTGAAATAAGGTTTCAATATACATCTACAGACTATATATATATTTGGCAACTTGCGTTTGTGTGTATATATATATATATATATATATATATGTTTATGTATATATGTGATTCTGATAAAATAGACATTGCTATTCTGTTTTTTATATGTAAAAACAAAACAAGAAAAAATAGAGAATTCTACATACTAAATCTCTCTCCTTTTTTAATTTTAATATTTGTTATCATTTATTTATTGGTGCTACTGTTTATCCGTAATAATTGTGGGGGAAAAAGATATTAACATCACATCTTTGTCTCTAGTACAGTTTTTCGAGATATTCCGTAGTACATATTTATTTTTAAACAACAACAAAGAAATACAGATATATCTTAAAAAAAAAAAAAGCATTTTGTATTAAAGAATTTAATTCTGATCTCAAAGCTCCTCCTGGTTTCTCCTTCTCCATTGGGTCTTTGTTCCAGACTCCCTCCTGCTGCCCCCTTTCCTTCCTCCCTTTGGGGAAAAATGGCATATTTCTTAGGTCCGGGAAAGGAGTCCCAGGTATGTAGGCAATGGAGCAGCCCACCTTATGTGTTGGGGCCCACAGTGCTCCAGTTCTGGCTGAACTGATCCTGGGGGACCCCATCTACCCTCTGCCATGACATGGGGGGAGGGGCTCTGAAATGGGGGAGGGAGTGTCTTAGGACCCAGGGCCTGCCATGAGCAGTTCTGCCTTCAAGAATCACGTGATCCAGGCCCCATCCCTTGGTAGAGGAAGGAACTGGCCACACGTCTGATCTCGCTGCCCAGGGTACTGGAGAGGGCTGGGTCTGGCTATGGGGCTTGGCTACAGCAGGCTGCGAGCGGTAAGGCGGTGCTTATGGGGACCTGTGTCCTCAGGGTGTAATTAAGTTTTACATAGTGGGTCCTGGAGTTCCTTGAGCCCTTGGAAGATGGATGCACAGCTCTGGTTGCCCCTGAGAGGGTTCCCTGCCCCTCCTTGTTGGGTAGGCCCTTCTCTCCTGTGGTCCTAGTGAGGGTAGAAGCTATCTAGGTCTTTGGCATTTGTGAGCAATGCTTCCAAATCCACTTCCTCTTGCCTTTTACTCCCTCAAACCATATTTATTGGGCCAGCCACCACGTTAGGGCAAAGGATGCTGTTATAAATAAGACGATTTCGCTCCTCAAGGATCTGGTGAGGGTGGGTGGCTGAGGAGTCACAGAAATGATAAATCCATGAATAGAAAGATACGTAAAATGTGAGGGAGCATCTGTTCATTTGAGATGTATTGGGGGTGGCGGAGTCGGGGGTTCTTGACATTACCTCTTGGTAGCCCCTTAAAGAATGGGTAGGAGAAGATAGAACTGGGAGGAGGGGGTGGTTGAAGCAGATATTCCAGGCAGAAGGGGCGGTATGAGCAAAGGTATAAGGGGGACTCTCTAGTGGGTGATGGTGAGTAGAGGCAGGAGAGAGGCAGGGTTAGCTCACAGGGAGCTTGCAATGCCATGTCAAGAGCTTCTGGCCTATCAGAGATGAGCAACAATTGAGAGGTTTTAAAAGGAACACCCAGTAGTGTGGCAGGCAGGAGGCAGCGAGGCCAAAAGGAGGCTGTTGCATCCCTCCAGGTGGAGGTGCTGAGGGTGTGGTGGCGACTTCTGCCTCTCCTGGCTACACTGTGGGGAGGGGAGGCAAGGTCCCTGACCCTGACTGAGCATTTGGTCTAGTAGGCACTTTGCACCTGCTGGCTCTTCCATTGGTTAACACGGAATCCACACCACAGCCCTGTGTGGTAAGGACTCTTGTCATCCCAAGTGGGTATTTGCTGGAGCCTCCGAACTGGCCTCCCAATTCTCTGACCCTCACCCCCCACCTTAAGTTGATTCTCACACCATAGCCAGAGTGAGCCTGTGAATCTGTGGGCCAAATCATGTCACCATTTGGCTCAAAACAATGCAGAGACTCTATTTTACTCAGAGAAAAAACAAAAGTTCATACGATGGCCTGGAAAGGCCTGGAACCATCTGGGCTGTCTACCTCCCTGGCTCTATGACCTCTGACCACTCCCTTGGTCACTCAGCAACAGTTACTATGGCCTCTCTGTTCCCAGACTGTGGGCTCTCTCCCATCTCAGGGCCTTTGCACTGGTGGTCTCCTCTTCCTGGAGCACTCTTCTAGACATGGCAACGTGGGGCTCTCTTACCTTCAAGTCCTGTTACCTTCTCAGGGCAGCTACCTTGGCCAGTGCGTTTACAATTGACACTGCTTCCTCACTCTGCACTTGGATCTTCCTTCTCACCTCCCTTCTTTTTCCCCATAATATGTGCCATCATCTTCTCACCCGTTCTAGAATAGCGGTGTCCAGTAGAGCTGTCATGTGAGCCACACATGTAATTTGAAATTTTCTAGGAGTCAGATTTAGGGAGATTAAAAGAAACAAGTGAAAATAATTTTAATAATACATTTTACTTAACCCCAACATATCTAAAAATACCATTCCAGCCTCTAATCTCTATAAAAATTATTAAGGAGAGATTTCCCTTTTGTTTGAAATCTTTGAATCTGATGCATTTTTTAAAATTTTATTTATTTATTTGACAGAGAGAGCACAAGCAGGGGGAGAGGGAGAAGCAGACCCCTGCTAAGCAGGGAGCCCGATGTGGGGCTCGATCCCGGGACTCTGGGATCAGGACCTGAGCTGAAGCCTTAACTGACTGAGCCACCCAGGCGCCGCATGTGTTTTGTTCTTATGGTGCCTCTCAGTTGGGAGCAGCCACATTACAAGTGCTTGGTTTACACATGTAGCTAGTGGCTAATATTTTGAACAATGTAGCTCTAAAGCTTACTTTCCCTTTTGTCTGTCTCTCTGCCCTCCACCTCTGACCCCACTAGAATGCTGGCAAAGTGCGGGCAGGCAGAGATTTTTCTGTTTCCTTCATTGCTGTACCTCCAGCTCCTAGAACAGTGCCTGGAACATAATACGTGCTTAATTAATGTTTGTCAAATGATTGAAATTGAGAACCTGAGGCCTGGTGACTGAAAGGTTCATCCCAAGGTCATGGAGGTGGGTGAGGCCAGCAGTGGCAGTGGGAGTTGGAGGGGGCTTGCTGACAGGTGGAGACACTTGAACAGGCTTGGACAAGGAGGGGACTCAGAGCCAGCAGTAGGGATTAGGGGCAGAGAGGCCTCTCAGTCAGTGCCAGGCACCATTTCCCCCTGCGGATGGGGCTCATGGTTTCTGCTTGCCAGTTGGGAAGTAGGAGGCTCAGAGAGGGCAAATAACGAGCCCGAATTTATGCACAGCCAGGAAATGGCCAAGCCAGAATTTAAACCAGCTTTCCAGACTGCAGTTCTAGTGCTTGGTCCACCATACCGTGGTTGCCCCGGGGCTAGGGCAGAGCATCAACAAGTAAAAATGAATTGTCTAGACTGAATACAAACAGCCAGAAGAAAAGTGGGACAGGGGGAGGATGTGGTGGTGGCTAAACCCAGGGCTGAAATCCAGAGTCCCCAAGTGTGGTAAGGCAAGGCAAGAGATGTCTCCAGGGGCTGGGGCTTGTCAGTGGAAGATCCGAAACCTAAGCATGAAAGAAATTGCAACATGCAGCCTTGGAGGAGAGAAACAGTCTTTAAATAGACTATGGGGAAAAGAAGGATAAAATGAAAACGTTGCATCCTCTGGTTGTATAAGACCTGCTCATCCCCCACTCTGGAGGGAAGCCCAGCGCCGAGCTGTCCCAGCTCATCTCTCCCTCTGTGGGACTCACACCCTCCCCTCTGGCCTGGCCACTTTTTCCCCCTGGAGATACACAGTGCTCCTTCTCAACTCCGATCTGCCCAGCCTGAGTCCCTTTCTTTTTTTCCTAAGCAGGGAAGGATCCTGGCCCTAGCCCCAAAGGCCTTGGGAGTACTTGCTTCTCCAAGGAACCTGCCAGCCAACTCTTTTCCCTCCTGCAATGAAGCTGGGCAGATCCACACAGACCTTGGTGGTGCTGGATCTGTTTCATATGTGAGGACCATCGTGGTGGCCTGTGGGCAGCCTCGGCTGCCAACTGTTCTTCCCATCCCTGGGCACACGTGCCATCCTCTCATCAAGAAGTAGAGTCTATTTTTCCTCCTTTGCATCTGGGCTGGCAGGAGAACCTGCTTTGACTAAGAGAACATCGCAGAAGGGCTGTTCTGGGGCTTCTTGGCCCGCATCTTCAGGGACAATGTGGTTTCCATTTTGCCCTCCTGAAAGGCAGCTGCCATGTTGTAAGGAAGTCCAACTTCCCTTGGAGAGAGCCATGCAGAGAGAAGGAGAGAGGCTCAGGGCAGGATCAGCTCCCAGCTGTTCCAATCATCCCGGGTTGAGGCACCAGATGTGCGAGCGAGGTCATTTTGGATTCTCTAGGCCCAATGGATCTGCTCTTGCCAACAACACATAGAGTGAGAAGCTATCTGTTGCCCAAACATACGCAGTCATGAGCAAATGCACCAACTATTGCCGTTTCAAGCTATGAAGTTTTGGGAAGATTGTTACCTAGCAATCATAACTAAATCACCCAACTAAGTGGTCACTTCCCTGGGGCTGGGACCTTTGTCTCTTCTCAACCATAGTGTTTTATTGGCATGTGGGGGGTAGAATGAAGTTTGAAGAAGGAGGGACATGTATATTATAGACTCAAAGACCAGGGGTCTGGCTTGGTGGGAAGTCTGGTGGGAAGATCAGGACAAGGAAGTATTGTCCAAAGTTTTGGAGTGAGGAAAGCAAATCAGTTCTATAGAGGTCTCATCAGGAGAAAGTGGGCCTTACCTACAGCATGAGTCAGGGAGGCTAGAGGCTAAGAAGAACTGGCCGAGAGAGAAGTGTAATGAATTTGGAGGAAAAACCTATGGAATCTTTTTCCCCTCCCTTCCTCTTCTCTTCCTCCCATCCTCCAGCATTTATGGACTACCAGCTATATGTGCCGTGCCCTGGTATAGAATGACTTCTCCTTTTCTAGGGGTGGCTTTAGCATACCCCAGCCTAGAGACGGGGGGTGGGGGTGGCGAGTGGAGGAGGTAATCTCCAAGCCCTGCTGGGTTGGCCTCAGAATTGTTGGGGGAGAGAATATGCAGCCACCTGCACAGGCCACCACCCATCAGGACTTGGGGAGTAGGGGAGGGGAACCGGTAAATATTTACAATCTGCTTGGAAAGGGAAAAGGCAGAGATAGGGCCTGGCGGAAGGCTGCAGAGGAAGGGATGGAAGCCACTCAGAAGGGGGAAGAGCTGGAAGGGAGGGGAGCGGGAGTTCATGGGAAAAGGACCCCTCAGGCTGAGGTGCCTATGGGTGGAGGGCGGGGTCTGGGTCTCCTCAGGACGAGGGGGCTGGGATCCCAAACAACTTTTAAAAACTTGCATCTGCCTTTGGTGGTGGTGGGATGGAGGGGAGGTAGTCTGTTAACAAAAGAAATAAAGTCCTGCCTTCAGGTGGCTCCCTTCTGAGGGGGTGATGTGGCCTCTGCCCTCAGGTTGTTCCCTGTCCTCACAGAGGCTCTAGTCTGAGGGAGGAGCCAGAAGCCTGGCCAGCAGATATCTCTTTGTTGATTAAGATGGAAACCAGTCTCAAGAAAGCACTCCCTTGCCTTCATTTGGCTCTGGCAGATGTTTGGAATCACAGGGTATGGGTGCTTGACGAGCCCTGTTGGGGGCCTGCACCCCCATCCTTCCCTCTTCTTCCAGCACACATTTACAGGTCCTGCAGGGCTTCTCACTCCATTTGTTAAGAGCTGAGCACAGCTCATCAGTCTGAGCCTTGACACCCAGACCCTGACGGTCTCTGGGTCTGGCTCCAAGTGGGACAAAAGCCAATATGTGTCCCCCTCCTGGGGCCCTGCCTGTTCCCTCTGCTGGGGAGGTCTGAGTGCCCCATTCATCACCTCCTCAGGCTCCCTGCAGGGAGACCATGTCCCCACTCCCCACCCTGTGTTGGCTAAGCCATCAGCCTAGGACTGGGAGTCTCCCAGGCAACGGGGTGACGGCCTGCGGGACCCTGCCTGGTGCCTCTGCAGAGCCAGTCTGGGCTGCCCTGAGCCCCACCAAGACTTCTGACAGGTCTAGGCTAGGACCCTGGGTCAGCCACTGGGCCACAGAGCCAGCTCACCTCTCTGGGCCTTGACTTTCTCTTCTCTGAAATGGGGACAATCACACTAGCATTGTGAGCTTGTGGGGAAGAGGTGATGTTGACGTGTGGAAGTACCTAATACAGTGCCTGGTACGTAGGATGTACTCAAAACCAGTCTTTATAATTATGTTGTTATGTCTAGTCCCCACATCAATGTCTTTTTCTTCTCTGAATTCCTCCTTTGGTATAATTTGGTTGTTTTTTTTGCCGCCTCGGTTAAAAAAAAATTTTTTTTAAGACTTCACCTATTTATTTGTGAGAGAGAGCACGCACACGCACATACATGCATGCACATAAACACAAGTGTGGGGTGGAAAGAGGGGCAGAGTGGAAGGCAGGTTGGGGACATGCAGACTCTGCAGTGAGGCCAGAGCCCCACAAGGGGCTCAATCCCACACCCCTGAGACCCTGACCTGAGCTGAAATCAAGAGTCTGC
This sequence comes from Vulpes vulpes, assembly GCF_048418805.1. Classification (NCBI taxonomy): domain Eukaryota; kingdom Metazoa; phylum Chordata; class Mammalia; order Carnivora; family Canidae; genus Vulpes; species Vulpes vulpes. Next base: position 141,080,998 of record NC_132780.1, read on the forward strand.
TCCTTAACCGACTGAGCCATCCAGGCACCCCCCTCACTTTAAAATTTTTAAACTGAAATACCATGACTAGGTTTTATATAGAACTTTGTGAGGGTAGATCCTTCCTCTCTTGCTGAGAAGTGAGGCAAGCCACAGTAGGTTCAGCCCTGGAGCCCAGGAGTAAGGAAGAAGGGTCAAATTGAGGGGAGGAGTTGTGGAGAGAGCCCTCTTGGTCAGGGATGATGCCCTGTGGCTCTTAACCCAGGGCCGGGCACAAGACATGCCATGAGCATTTGAGAAATTAATGAACAAATGAGCAGGGCCAGAACACGAGGCTATTCTTTTTTCCTAGTCCCCCCAAACACACCGGGAATCCCCAGTCTGAAAGAGGAGGCCTTGCATCTACCCTTCTATACACAGCTGGGCCTTGGACAGAAAACCTGGAGACCTGAGACAGGGCTGCCTGGGCCAGCTGCTCTCAGACAGTTCCCAGCTTCCATCTGATGCACCCAGAGTGGAGGAAGCTCTCAGGGGGTCCATCTCAAAAGTCTCCCAGGACTGAAGTCCTATTGTTTGGCAGAGAAGTTTTGTAGTATAGGTCTAGTCCTCTGGGACTGGGGCAGGGAGAAGGAGGCTTTCCCTGGAAATTTGACAGCTGGAAGCTTCCATTTCGGTGGCAGGGGTGGGGGGGTGTCTTCTGGGGAAATATTCGGGAAGGGTGTTTACATATATTTTTCTTCTGGTACAGGAATCCCCATGTCTACTTTAGCTCTCTCTGCTTCACTCCCCATGGCTTCTTCTCTGGTTGATCCACACTCACTCCCCTCCATCCAGCTTGAGAAAGAGAGAAGGTGGCCGGGCCTCCATTTAGGGCTGGGCTCCTGAAGCTGGGATCCTTGGGGGAAAGCCTGCCCCTAGCAGTCACCCTTGAGGCCTCCCGTCACCCAGGGCAAGACAGGTCTTCTTTCACAGGAGCACACCCACAGGCTTGCACACATGCAAGTATGACAGGGGTCACTGCTCCCAGTCACGGGGCTGCCGCCTGGTTGGGTAAGGGCTCCCAGGGCAGGGGCTGTGAGGCTCAGCTGAGGGCTCCGTCTTCTCAGGATGACCCCCCATGGGGCTTGGGGCAGGGGGTGGGTGCTGACCTGGCTGTTGCCCATGACCCAGAGCTGCCCTCTGGGAGCTGCTGATTATTCTGCAATAACCACCTCATGGATATTAATAACTCTCTGTCTGGCAGTCACAGACTTGATAACACCAGGTCACTTCTGGTCTGGCCTGGCCTAACCGCCCGGGTTCAAATCCCAGCTGCTAATTCTGGGTCCCCGATGTCTAAAACCCAAACCTACAACACAGCTCCAACCGTGACAGCTTCTAAACCACGTCTTAGGGCAAAATTAGCTTTTTGACTCTTAGTCGTTGTTTGTTAAACGGGTACCATGACACCCAAGGATGCGGGAAATTAGGATGGGCCTAAGGTGGTGACTGGCATGTAGTAAGTAAGTGCCCAGAAAAGGTCAGCAATTGTTGCTGTTGTGACTGGGCACAGGGTGGTGGGAAGAGAGGATTTGGGATCCAACAGAGCTGGGCTCTACTTTTCACATAAGTAGAGTTTTCTGGCTCTCTGAACCCTGGGGCAAGTTACTTGACCTCTCTGTGCCTCATTGCCTTTATCTGTGAAATGGGTGTGATAACACCTATCTCCCAGGTGTTAATGTGGATTAAGTTAGATAATGAATATAAAATCATTGCCACCTAAGAGGGGGGCTCAATAAATATAATATATGTTGCAGGAAAGAATGAACATTAGTCACATCCCTCTGTCAGGGTCTCTAGGGGCTGGGACAGAGTCTCTGTCATTGGTCTGGGTGCTCCCTGAGGATGGAGGTGCAACTCCAGGCTTGTTTCCTTGAGGCCGATCTACAGAGCCCAACAAAGGCTCAGCATCTCAGATGATTTATTCCCATGGTCGGTATGGAATGTGGAAACAGCCAGTGTAGAAACCCACAAGGGAAGACAGAAAAAGCTTTTCCTTTCCTCTCAGTAATGGGAGACAGGCAGGGCCTGGGACCCAGCACTAAGCCCTGCTCCTGGGCCTGGGAGAGGGGATGTTTGTGCCCACAGAGGTTACGAGAGCTCAGAGAAGGCCCTCTGGTGAGGCCAGTGGGCTCATCCCCACCCCCCATCCTTCTGGCTATGGCCACCCTTGGCCCTGCCCAACTCCGGAGGCTAAAACAAAAGCCCAATCTGTGGGTTTGTGTGTTGGGGGGTGCAGGGAGGAAGGAGAGCAGAAGAGACATCAGTTGGGGGAAGACCTCTGCTTGATGCTAGTAAAACCCTCCCCCAGGCCCCATGACTTCAGAGAAACTGCCCACAGATGCCGGTGGTGTGCCAGGCCCAGCCGTTGGTTTTTGTCTAAAAGGAAGTTTGCATGAAGACTCTCTTATCTCAACCGGCCTGATGTGGCTGCTGAGGAGTGAAGGAAGCCATCGGCTCCCTTGCCCACCACCATGTGCCCACTCCAAAGGCTTTTCCCAGCCATCTCCATCCCGGCCACACTTCTGGGGGAAGGAGGGGAGGTGGTTCCTCAAGCTAGGGGTGTCTGTGGATCTGAGGGGGTGCCTGCTGGGGCTCAGGGGGTTTTAGAGACTCTCATTTCTGTCCCCCTCCCCTGCCCCTGTACTGGGTATTTGGATACCTGAGCTTCTGCTGCTATTAACTCATGTGAGCCTCCTGGTCAGCCTGACCCTTATAGGTATGAAGAGGAAATGTCCTGGAGGTAAGGTTGCCAGGCACAGCAAATAAAAATACAGGACACCCAGTTAAATTTTCATTGTTTGTCTGAAATTTGAATCTAGCTAAGCATCCTGGTAACCCTACCTGAAAGGAGTGACTGGACCTTCCCCCTACGTGATTCCTTAAGGCGCTTTGAAGATTTATTTATTTATTTCAGAAAGACAGAGAGAGAGAGACAGAGAGAGAGTGTGTGCACGTGTGCCTGCATGGGGTGGGAGGGGCAGAAGGAGAGGGAGAGAGAGAATTTGAAGCAGACTCCTCTCCGAGTACAGAGCTCCACTCGGCTTGATATCACGACCCTGAGATCATGACTCAAGGGGAAATCAACAGTCCAACGCTTAACCTACTGAGCCACCCAGGCACCCCCCTTCAGGTGCTCTGAGGCTTCTCTCCCTTCTCCTCATCCTTCTTGCTGCCCTGCCAGTGAGGTTCCCAGTGTAGATACTGCATTTGGTCCCCTGCTCCAGGTATGTCCATAATTTCTGGCTGCAGCAGAAATGTGAAACAAATTAGGAGCCTTCTGAGAGCACAGGCAAGGTCTCCCTGCCCAAGACTGGGGGCTTCCTGAGGGGAGGTGCTTTGTTCCTCACCACCCCAAGACTGGAACCTCTGTTTCTCCTCCCAGTCATGATTGAGACCATTCTCTGGAGGAAATGAACCTGACCCCCAAGCCTGACCTTTTCCATAGACTCAAAAAAGTCTTGAGTGCTGGGACCTGGGGGAGTCCTAGAAGAGCCTGCTTCTCAGCAAACCTCCTTCTCTTTTCTGATGGTCAGTCAGTGTGGGAGCCACCTGAACTCTGGATGGGGCTCAGTCCCCGATCAGCCCTGTGACCCTAGGCAGGCTCTGGGTCCCCTCCGGGCCTCAGTGTCCCTCTATGTACAATGGCAACACATCCAGCTTACTGACCTTGCAGCAGTGTTTTCCAAACTGCAAACTGTGACGTGTCAGTGGGTCAGGGGGTCAGATCAGTGGTCTGCAGCCAGCATGATGCTTTGTCTTAATTATGAAAGAGAACAGAGAATATTAGGAGAGGCTTACATGTAGTGCGGGTAAATATGATTTCTTGCAGCTCTCGGGGTATGTGTTCATATGTGTTCAGCGGTCATAGGGCAGGATGTACTTTTTTCACACGAGTTATGGTAAAACAAAAATGTCAGGAAGAAGCTATCTCAGAATCGGTGCCAAAAGGTGGCAGGGGCTGCTGGAGACCCTGAAATGGGTGTCTGCTACTTCTCTACCTCATGGATGCCAGGCCCTCTCAGGGGTTCTCCTTCACTCTCCCAGGTGGTGTAGTCCTGTCTTCCTGCCCTGCTTCTGTGGGTGCGGACAGACCCTTCGCAGACACCAGGTCTCACCCCGCTGACAGCCCTCAGGAGCTGGGGCTGGTTCCTCAGCCAGTGCAGCAAAAGAAGGTGCTGGGAGCCTCAGCTCGGCAGTGCCAGCCTGCCCAGCCGCCTGACTCTGCCCGACAGTAATGCTGTATTGGGAAACCGGAGCCCCGGCCAAGTGGAGAAGCACTGCTGCCTCCCTAGCTTTCCCAACTGCCCTCCACCCTGCCAGCGCTAAAGCTTATTAACCCCTTCGTGGGGCCTGGGGGAGGGGCCCTCTCTAGGAGTTGTGGGGTCTGGGAGGGTGGACATGACGGAGAGGGTGAGGGCCTGGGGACCCTCTGCTGGGTGACCTGACGAGTTTCTGGCTTTCTGAAACTCACTGCCCTGTCTTTCCTCTGGAGAATAAGATCCAGGTGTGACCCACATTCTGGGGAGGATTTGAGGATAAAATGGGAGGAAGTTGGGAAAGACCTGGTAGATTGCTAGATTGTTCTATCACTACTTGCCTCTGTCTCTGTGGGTGCTGTCATCTTGCAGTCCAACTCATGTGTGGTAAAACAGGCGGAAGGGGAATAGGCCCTGGAGTTGGGTCAGACTCACTCAGGGAGGGGAAGATTTGGTGTGGGGAGAAAAAGGTAAAGTCAAAAGCTCTTGATCTGTTTGCTTGTAATCTGAGGGAAAGAATAGCCTTGTCTCAGAAACCCCCGTCTGAGGGGGAGAGACACAGCCCTGTCCTCAGGGAGCCCCAGTCTGAGGGGAGGCCTGTGGGAGCCTACCTCCTTGACCCTTTTCCTTGGTGTGGTGGCTACAGTAGGGCCCTAGAGGCGCTGAGCGGCTGGTTTGCCAGAGTTGGCCAGGGCATTACCATCCCTTTCCCTGCAGCGTTTGCCTGTAGCCCTAGGTATAGTATGGTCTGGAGAGTACCAGGGAAGAGTCCTTTCCCTCAGCCATGCCAACCTTCACCCTGCTAGCTCTCTCTCTCTCTCTCTCTCTCTCTCTCTCTCTCTTGCTGGCTGAACATAGGTCTGAAATTACTTCCTTAAGTCGCTCTTTAGATTTAGGGCTAGAAAGGGATGTTGGAGGTCTGTGAGTCCCAGATCAAAGGAGCAAGTGGAGGCCTGGAAAGAGAAAGAATCCTACCTGAGGTCATACAGGGACATAAGTGCAGACCCTAATTCTCAGACCTGTGCTCTGGGCCAGCTGGAGATGTGGGTCAACTCAACACATGTGTAACTGAGAAGTCACTGTGAGGGAGTGGAGGGAGTGCATGTGTGTATATGTGCGCATGCATGTGTGTGCATGTGTACAGGGGTGGTGGGAGGGCTCCAGTACAAGGCACTCTGGGTCCTGTGTGAGCAGATGTGTGTTGATGTGGTGTCCTCTGTGAGGGGTCTGACTATCTCTGTCTCACTGCCGGGAGGACAGGGACAAGCCTGCCTGTACCAGGGATATTGGACAGGTCTTATCCCATCCCCATGCCAAGTTCACCCGGCCCATCCCTCTTGGGACCGAGGGCAGAGGGCAATGAGTCACAGATGACTCAGGTGCTGGAGGCCACAGCCACGCGTGGCACATGATAGCCAAGAAGAGCTGGGCCTGTTCCTGGACAGATGAGTGACCCGGGAAGATGACACTATGAGTCTTCTTTCCTAGAGGACAAAAGGGTTCCATTCAGAGCTTTGAACCTGGGCGCTTGTGGTGGGGCTTTCCTTTCTCCCTGCATCTTTGATCCACCGGCTGGCTAAGCGGTCCTCTTCATCGTGTCCTCTCCCGGGGCAGAGGTGGAGCTGTGCTGAGCCATCCCCGCTCCCTCAGAGGTGTGGGATCAGGTTCACTCACAATGGGAAAGAGTTTTCCTCGGCCCTTTGGAGATAGCATCCAGCAGCACACTGCCCTGCCCTGCCCTGCCCTGCCCTTAGACAGTGTCTGATAGCCCTGTCTTCTTTGCCTGAGGCAAAAACACCAAAGCCTTGACCTGCTGCTTGATCCTAAAGCCTGGCCCACAGGATGAGCCATTCTGGGCTGTGCACAGCGTTCTGGGTTTGAATCTTACTATGCGACCTGGAGCTGCACTGTTTCAAAAGCTTGGATGTTTCTTTTAGCTTCTCTCCCTATCGAGGCTTGCAGGCTGGGTTGAGGGAAGACCTGGGAGATGCCCCCTCTCTCTCCCCTCTGCTGGAGGTGGGGGATTGGAGAGGAGTGGACACGGGATGGGAAGCCCCGGCCTGGCAGGCCGTGCTCCAGGGTCCCTGTCCACCTGAGACACTCTGCTGATTACAGGGTGAGCAGCCACGACCAGACACTGTAATCTGCCATCCTCCCTCCTGCCAAGGGCCTGCTGCATCTTTCCCAGTGCTTTTTACAGCTGTTTCCTACCAACCCTGGGAAGGGGGAAGCCCTTATCCCCATGGGGTGAGCTGAAGACGCAAAGAGGGGAGGAGAAGGAGGGAGATGAGAAGAGAAGGAGGCGGGGAGAGACTGAGGGTGCAGAAAGGAGATGTGAGGGGAGAAGAGTGAGGTGTCGTTTGACAGCAGAAGCCTTTTCCTGGTTGACAGACTGAGGAAGAGGAGGGGGAGGAAGGGTTGGCATTCAATCTCTGTCCCTCAGACCCCAGCTTGGATGCTCTTCCTCAGAGACCCACTGACCTCATTACTTCAAGCAGCGGCCTCCTCCTTCATCACCTTCTACGATTATGCTCTTTGGTGAGGAAAGGGTAGTTCAGATCATGTCACTTTCGGGCTCAAATCCCTGCAGCAGCTCCTCATTTCCCTCAGAATAAAAACCAAAGCCCTCACACGGCCCACAGACCTCCATGATGCCTTCCCAGTCTGGCCACCTCCCTGACTTCCATCTTGAGCTCTCCCCCTCTACTGCATTAACCCCCCTGGCCTTCTTGTTGTCCTTCAAACATATGCGGCCTGATCCTGCACCGGGGCCTTTGCGTGACCTTTCTCCTTGTTCCTGGAATGTTCTTTCTCCAGGTATCTACTCTCTCACCTTCTTTGAGTTTTTACTCAAATACCACCTTCAAAATTGAGGCCTCCCCTGAGCTGCCTGTTTAAGACGGCAACACTGGCCCCACACTCTCATCTCTTACCTTATTACTCTTTTCCTAAATGCTGATCACTTTCTAATGCCCTCACCTTATACAATGCACTTATTTGTTATGAGCGCTATGTACGGGTGGTTTCCCCGCCACCAACTAGAATTTAACTTCCACACGAGCAAGTGTCTTTGTTGTGTTCACTGACATATCGTAAGTCTCTGGAACAGCATCCAATGCATAGCAGGTGCTCATTTTGTTGAGAGAGGTATTAGCACCTATCCCGGTTGGAGAAACCTGTCCTCTCTACTTCTCTCTACTACTTACCCACTCCCAATGCCTCCATCAATGTCTCTGTTTATAATCTGTCCCCCCACCTAAAAAATAACAGTTCTATGACAGCTGGGGCTTTGTCCGCCTTCTTCACTGGTGTGTTCCCAGCACTTCTCTGGCTCAGAGTAGGCTTTCAGTAAATATTTGTTGGCTGGATATAAGGGACCTGAGGCAGAGACCAGGAAGAGTAGGAAGGCAGGACAGTGGCCAGGAAAAGGCCTATATGGGGGGTTCTTGTAGAGGAAGATTAGAGGGTGTCTGCTGGTCACTCTGAGGCCCCTTAAGATTCCCCAGTCTGGGTGGGAGACATGCTCATCCAAACCTGAGTACAGAGCAGAGGGAAAGAAAAGGCCAGAAACTGTCCTGCCAGGTTGATGATGGCATCAGCTTAACCACTTAACCTCCTTTCTGGAGGAGGTAGCCTAGTGCTAGAGCAGTACAATGAGGAAGACCATCTGACCCCACCAGTCAGAAGTAGCAAGGACCATGTGGAGGGACTGGGATGAGGTGGAAAGATGAAGGATGTGGTAGGGGTCAGCAGAGGCCCAGATGAGAGGCAGGGCTGAGCTGGCCAGTCAAGACCTCAAGGGCTTGGCGGGGTGGAGGGGGATGTGGGGGCATCCAATGGGGTCTTATAGGATACAGGAAGGAAGAGGCTGGGTTTCTCACCCAGAATCCCTAGAGGAGGAATCTGTCGCCTTTCTCTGGGGTCTGCAGTAACAGACACAGGGGAGATGGTCAGTGTCACCCCACAGCCCAGGAGGCCCCTAGTGGGAGCTCTGGCTGCAGGGTCTAATGGCTGTGCTTCCCTTAGAAGGTGGCACTGAGAGTGTGGTTTTATATTTGCTCCCAGCTGGTAGTTTTTTTTCCAACAAAAAGAAACTCTTGGCTTACGAAAAAGAACCATGCCCAAATCCAATGATTGCATTTGTGTAACATGAAAATGGGCTGAGAGAATGAACAAAAGTTAAAGAACCACAAACAGCAGGCACGAGGCCACCCTGCCAGCCCCACTGTCCCTGGCCACACAACCCTGTCCTTTGGCCCAAGGGAGAGGCTTGGCCGCCTGCCGCACGGTGTAGAAAACCCAGAAGGAAAACCATTTTGAAATTCTACCGTGATGGATACACTTCTAGATGTTTGGGCCATTTTCAGAGCTGGGCCTCCGCTTTTCCCCATCCTCTGTCACAACCTCCTTTGAATTCTTTAAAAGGCTCTATCTTTTGTTGTCAGGTGAGCACACTGTTATATAGGACATTAAACGGAAAGGTCGTGAGCAAAGGACATTAAGCTTTTTTCCTGAAATACCACTGGTAACCCTTGGCTTCTCTTGTAACCTGTTACTTTCCTATACCCGTGAGTGGTACTGCTGCTCCCATGGTTGCTCAGGCCCTACGCCTGGCTTTCGTATTTGATCTCCACTTTTGCTTAAGCCCCACATCTGAATCCATTAGCAATCCTGGGGCCTGTTCTACTTCAAAAATATTTCCATCCCTTGCCCTGCTCTTCCCACCATCTCTCCTGGGATCTATGGCTTCCTCTTTTCTCTCCTGTCCCTTCCACTTGTGTGTGCTCCTCCCAGCAGCCAAGATGAGCTCTGACACCGATCATGCTGCCTCTCAGCCTAAACCCTCCCTATTTGCAGCATAAAGCCTGCCCTCCTTACCTGCCTCTTGACCACCTCTTCTGCCTCCTGAAGTCTCCTCTCACCCCCTGGACACACTGATCTCTCCGTTCCTTGAACAGTTTTGTGTCTGCCATAAGAATTCTGAACTTGCTATTCCCTCCTTCTAGAACATTCTAGCTCCACGCCTTTGCATGGATGCCTCTTCCTCACCTCTTAGGACTTGGCTCAAACATCATTTCCTCCAAGAGGCCACCCTTGGGCACCTCCCGTTGACAATATCAGTCACATCAACAATTACATCATGTTTTATTTTCTTCACAGTATTCATCACTAGCTAAATTTATTTTATTTGTTTACATGTTGATTGTCTTTCTCCTTTTCTAGGATTCCAGGAGAGCAGGGACTTTGGGTGGTTTACCACTTCATGCCCATGCCTAGTGTTTGGGGTTTGATCCATATTTGAATGAGTGGATGGATGGGTGGATGGATGTTCCAACTCTGCCTTTGCTAAACTTATAGAGGTTTTGCAACTTCTCTTACATAATCAGGAGCTTGGTAACCTGTTTGCACTCTCATTCCAAGGATTTTAGGCTTGGTTGGCCAATCGAGTTGCAGCTCATCAATTCTTGGCGGCCCCACCCCTGCCAGCAGGGCCCAGAACACACAGTAGGTTCTTGGTGCACACCTGGGGGACTGAGCTGGTTAGTTCAGCTTGGCTCCTGTGCTGATTATCCAGGTGACTTCAAGCAAGTCCGTCTATCTTTTGTTGTTTATATTCCCCATCTGGAAAGATAAAGAGGTTTGCACAGAGTGTCTCTAAGATTCTGTTTGACTTTCCAGGACCAGAATGGAATGAACTAGTTCAGGGGCTTTTTGTGGATTGGGAATGTGTGAGGGGAGGGAAGGATAGCTAGTGGTTTGGAGTGGGGGTCAGATAGAACTTCTTTCCCAGGACCTTGAAGACTGTTTTGGGGGGATCCTTTGGCTGACGTTTGCTCCCCAAAGTTTAGGATTTGCCCCTTGTCGTTTCTTGTTTCCTCAGAGTTGTGACCATGGAAGCATGGCCTGAGGACTGTGGCAGCCTCTCTTTCTGGTCTGTCACAGAGGAAGCATCTCCAACCTGAAGCAAATGAAGTGCCTGAAATTACTCACATGGACTTGGGGGTATGCCAATGAATGCATCTGGGGGAGAGAAAGTTCTTTGCTTTTGTGTTCTCCAACAGATCCGTGCCCCCTAAAGTTGAGGAACCCATATTTAGAAGGCCAGGCTTACTAAGATGAGTAATAAAAGGAAGAGGAGGAGGAAGAAGAGAGAGCACCCTCTTCCTCAATTTTTCCATGTCTTTTCTGGACCTGTTCCCTCCCCAGTAAATTAGAAGTTTGGATGATGCTAGAGTACCATCCAGCATTTAGAATAATGATGCTTACTTTTACTTCATGTGCATTATCTCATTTATTTTTTTCTGAAAGCATTCCCTGCCAGCATCTCTGTTTTCCAGATGACAAAGCCAGAGTTTGGGGAGGTTAGGTGACTTGCCCGAGGTCGTACAGCCTGTGGGAGGCAGAGTGGGCCTGGAACCCAGCTGTTGGATCTAGGGTTCTCCCACTGGGCCCCCATCTGGGCCAAGGGGAGTAAAGAGAGAAAAGAGGAGGAGATCCAGGGGGATCTGGATCATGCTCAGATAGAAATCCTCAGTTTCTTCCGTTGAATTCAGAAGGCTTCCCTGCAAAGGGGGCGCTTGGTGAGCTGGGGAGCTGGGTTGTGGAGTTGGGGAGGGGAGGAAGTCCCAGGCAGCTGAAAGCATCTTTTCTGGTGGGTTCTCAGGTATTTATGGCCTCCTCGGCTGGCTGGAATGCAGGTGTGAGTTTGCTCTCGGACTTTGGGCTCTGCCACAGGCCTCCGGTTGGGGAGACTTTTCGGAATGTGCCCCTTGCCTTCCTGAGCCACCTTTGGCCTCACCTGCTATTTACCCTCCTCTTCCTCCCCCTCTACTCCCCCTTGGCAGCCTGAACCAGTGCCAGGAAATTGTTGGTCAAAGGTGAGGTCACCAAGAACCTGGAAAAACAACAGGTCCTCATTAACCTTGTTTATCTGACAGGTACCTGTTGCCTTATAAGCTTCCTCCTGCCCCTTCTCATTAACTGTGTGTCCTGCTCCCTTAGAAGCTCAGATTCTCCCAGCAGATTTGGGTATTTCTTCTGGGCTGACCCTATCGAGGTGCTCTCCACTCTTCCCGTTTCTGGTATGTGGTCTCTATATCTGTCAGGTCACATCCCAGATGGTGTGGTCACCTGGGTTTAGATGCTGGCTTCTTAGTGAGACTGTGAGCTGCTGGAAGGAAGGACAGTATTTGTGTACCATTGTATCCTCAAAGCCTGGTGACAATGTCTGTTCCACAGATGGGTGAATGGAAGAATGACACTCGTGCTGGTCTACAGTTCAGAGCTCACCTCCTCTAGGAGACCTCCTGGGATTACTTCCACCCTGCTCTCATTATCCTCTCCTTTCTATCTTTGGTCTGCCTGTCTATCCTGTCCTGACTTCTGCTGTTGCTCTTATTTTTGATGTGCGTTTTACCACAAGTGAGCTCTGTGAAGGCAGAAACAGTGTCTTCTAATTCTCTTGTGTGGCTCCCTGACCCCACTCCCACTCCAGTGCCGTGCACACAGCAGATCCCTAATTGACGCTTACTAACTAACTGACCCATGGGATCTGGGCCGGGTAGGGGGGGCAGGAAGGTTAGATTATATCTCAAGGTCTCCCAGCTTTTTAGTGAAAGAGCTTGGGCCTGGGACACCTGGGTGGCTCAGTGGTTGAGCATCTGCCTTCCTCTTAGGTTGTGATCCTGGGGTCCGGGATCAAGTCCTACATCAGTCTCCCTGTGAGGGGCCCGCTTCTCCCTCTGCCTATCTCTCTGCCTCTCTCTGTGTGTCTCTCATGAATAAATAAAATAATAAAATAAAAATCTTTTAAAAAGAAAGAAACAAAGAAAGAGAAAGAAAGAAAGAAAGAAACAAAGAAAGAAAGAAAAAGAAAAAAGAAAGAAAGAAGAAATAAAGAAAAAGAAAGAAAGAAAGAAAGAAAGAAAGAAAGCAAACGAACGAGCTTGAGCCTGTCCTGGCCCAACCTGTGCATCATTCCTCAGACCCAGGGCTCCTTTTGTGTGCAGTGCTGGTATTTTAAAACCATCGACGTTTATCCATTTTTTCACTCAAAAGACATTTGGCCAGAGCCTTCAATGTGCCAGGCACAGTGCTCATTGTGGTTCTCAGAGTTGGAGGTGGTATGGTTCCTGACCTCAAGGAGGTGAGATTATTTACCAGAGGAGGCCTCAGCATTGGAGTCAAACAATGGGGGCAGTCAGAAAGCTTCCCTGAGGAGCGGCACATGAGACCCTTACAATATTTTTACACAACCATTCATTTGGTGCAAGCTGGCTAAGAGAAGTCTTGCCCAGCTCCGTTAGTCCTAGGTATGCCAGTGGCCCACCTGTGGGCCTGGTTCATGGAGAGGGGGAGAATGCAGGCCATCCCTAGCACCAGCAAGGCCTGGAGCCACAGACACCAGCAAGCAGCAGGGAGAGGGCCTACTGCCTGCCTGCTGGCAGACATGCTGACTCAGAGGTGAGCAGAGATACTCCCGAGGCTCTGCAGTGACTCGGGGCAGATCTGGGTCCAGGACCCAAGTGTCTACACTCCCACCCCTGTGCTGTTTCCCGGAGATTGCCCACGTCCCTTCGCCTTCACAAAACCAGTGCCTCTGGGGGGCAGCACCCCAGGCTCTGGTCTGGGTGCCACTCGTGGATAGAGTGCTCCTTACCAGGGTCCCCTCCTCTCCCAGTGGCAGATGGGCATTGACAAGATGGCCCAGGCCGAGATACCTGTTGGAAGAAGGTGGGTGTGAAGGAAGCCTAGCAATCAGGGGCAGAGAGGATGGCCATCAGAGAGAGTATGCCTCCTGGAGATGTGTGTGCACAGCAGAGGCCCCGTTTCTCACAAGCAGGGCAAACCCATCAGAGGAAGGAAGAAGGCAAAGGACTTGTTGGCCACCAGCCTTCAGGAACAGGCTGCACACATGCAGCTCCCAGGCCTTGTTTTCCCCAGCAGCTCCAGGGCACAAAGTCCAGTGGGGTGATTTTGTCATCTCTTCCCAGGGTAGCCTTAAAGGGCCAGCACCATCACTTGGGGTTAATAGGTCACCAATAGGATGTGAATGTGCACAACAATGGGTGGGAGAGGTGGTGACAGAGGGGCTGGGAAGACACCTGCAGGGGAGGAGAGTGGTTCCTTTGAACACCTCCTCTCAGGGGCTGCCTCCTCTCCTGGCTGGGCCATGTGTGTCTTTAAGGGCAGACAGCCCAGGGAACTTGTGAGTGCAAAAGGGAGGGTAAAGTCCGGGGTGCAGCTCCCCTCAGCTCTGACAGGAGAGCAGTTTGGGAGAGGAAAAAAAACCTGGCTTAGATTCCCACAGTAGGGGTGGGAGGTCTTCTAGCCAAACGAGATGGAAGAGCAGGTCTTGGGACCTCAGGAGGTCAGGCCTTGGCTAGGCAGGTCCCCGGGGCCCCTGACCCCCACCCCCCATGAGACAGACTCCTATCCCATACACTCCGAAGGTACACCAACATCACCCCATCCTGACCCGGCAGCTCCCTGGTCCTTCCATTCTCCATCTCGGTCCTGCCTCCCAGTTTGGGAAGCAGAATAATTGTAATAATATTGATAATAAGGGCCACCCTTTGTTGGGCCCTGAGGCTATATATAGATTCTTTTGTAATCCTTCCAACAGTCCTGTGTGAGGGTACAAATTTCACCCCCACGTCTAACAGGGTGTAAAAGGGAGCCTTGAGCTATGTAACTGCTCAAGATCATGCAAAGAGCCCGGGGCAGAGTGGGTCTTGACCCCTGGTCTGTGCTGCATCAAAGTTTTGTGCTTTTTACCACTGTGGGTGATAGACTGTGGCCCTGCTGTTTGTCCAGCAGACTGGCTCAGCCAAGCCTTCAGAAGGCTTTTATGATTTGCCCCATCCAGCCTGGGAATGGATGAATGAATGAGTAAAATGCAGTCTGTACATACAACGGAATATTATTCAGCCCTCCAAAGGAAGGAAGTGCTAACGTACACCACAACATGGATCAAACCTGAGGACGTTTTTCTAAGGGCAATAAGCCAGTCACAAAAAAACGAATCCACAGGAAGAGCAGGATTGGGCCACAATAGTTCCTGATGTCAGTGTGTGTGAGCATCGGTGCAAAGAGGTGGGAATCTAGGGCTCTCGAGTTTGGCTGTGTTGGATCGTCTGTCACTGCCTCGGCCTCTGTGGCTGCAAGTGGCTGTGGCCTCCCTGTAACCTGGGGGCTCCCCAGGGGCAGAGCCAGAGGCTCTGGGGGCTTGTCCAGTAGCAGAGGCCTGGAGGAGGCAGAGAGATGGACAAGGTGACCCTTCCAGGAAAGCCTGCTGTGGCCAGGCTGTCCCTACTTCTGCGAAGGCTTTATCTCAAGCTTGCTCTGCTTTCCTACTCGCGGGTCACAGAGCAATTCATGACCTCTTTTGTCTGTTCTCAGGCATTTAAATCTAATGACTTCCACCAGATTCCTGCCTGTGGCTTTTAACTGTTATCATCTGGCTCGGAGACCACACGCCGGCTGCTTATCCTTTCTCAAGCCCTTTGCACACACAATTTCTTGGGGGTTTGGGAGAGCGGGTTTTATTAACCCCACTAGACAGATGAGATCACTGAGCCGTGGAGAGGAAGTGCCTCATCTGGAGCCTAGCAAGGCCTGGTGGCAGAGCCCATCCAGGCCCTCAGCCTGGGCCTCAAGCAGCTTCCCTTAGCCTGGGCCTCACGCAGCTTCCTGCTGTGCTGCTTCTCTGGGCCCTGTGCCTCAGAGAACTTTCTCATCTCAGGCTTGGCATGCTCTGGAGTTACACTTTGCTTCTAATTCTTTTACTTAATTTTTGTTTATTGTGGTAAAGTACACTTAACATAAAATTTACTGTTGCAACCACTTTAAAGTGTACAGTTCAGTGGCATGAAGTATATTCATACTGTTGTGTAACCATCTCCACCATCCTTCTCTAGAGCTTTCTCCTCTTTTCCAACAGCAGCTCTTTACCCATTAAGCACTCACAGCCGACCCCTCACCCCCCCACACACTGAGCTTAGCCCCTGGCGGCTGCCATCCTACTTCCTGTTTCTATGAACTGGACTACCCTAGGTACCTCACGTAAGTGGAGTATTTGTCTTTTTGTGACTGGCTTATTGCACTTAGCAAAATGTCCTCAAGGTTCATCCATGTTGTGGCGTTATGTTAGGGTTTCCTCCCTTTTGAAGGCTGAGTGATACTCCCCTGTATGTGGAGACTGCATTTGGCTTATCCATTCATCCATTAAATAGGCACTTGGGTTGCTTCCACGTTTTAACTAGTGGGAATAATGTTCACCGTGTCCCTGCTATGAACTCGGGTATACAAATATCTCTTTGAAATCCTGCTTTCAATTCTCTGGGGTAATATAACCAGATGTGAAGTTGCTGGATCATGCAGTAAGTCCATTTTTAATTTTCTGAGGAGCCATCAAACTGTTTTTCACAAAGGCTGCATCATTTCCTGTTCCCACCAGCAGTGCCAGTTTCTCCGAATCCTGGTCAGCACTTGTGATTTTCAGGTTTTCTGATAGTGGCCATCCTGATGGGTATGGTGTGGTACCTCATTTTAGTTTTGATTTGCATTTCTCTGATGGTAGGTGATGTTGAGCATCTTCTTATGTGCCTATTGGCCATCCGTATGTCTTCTTTGGAGAAATGTCTCTTCAAGTCCTTTGCCTGTTTTTGAATTGGGTTATTTTGTTTTGTTGTTGCGTTTTGGGAGTTCTCTCTATATTCTGGGTATTAATCCCTTATTGGGTATCAGATACATGATTTGTAAATATTTTCTCCCATTCTGGGGGTGGCCTTTTTATTCTGTTGATAGTATCTTTTTTTAAAAAAGATCTTTTTAAATTTATTTTTTTAAGCAATCTCTGCACCCAATGTGGGCCTTGAACTCACCACCCTGCGATCAGGAGCCGCATGCTCTACTGACTGAGCCCACCAGGTGTCCCGATGCACAAAAGATTTTAAGTTTTACAAACATATAGGACTCTTCTTCCTGATGCTGTCATGCTCGAAGCTGGCTACTTCACCTGAGATACCAGAGTCACGTACCTATGTCACCTCTAGACCTGTCTCCCCAAGTTCACAGCTGGACCACCTGGCTGACCTCACTGACCAACCACATAGCTCCTTAGAGGTCGGGCCCTGGCCTAGTTGAGGTCTGTTTGAGTAGCACCAGCACAGGGTGGGCACACAGCAGGTGCTCTGTGTGTGTTTGGTGAAAGGATGAAGGTGATCTTTAGTGACACGTGATTTGGACTGGGGTAGCGTGGTGGAAGAGATGGAGGGCTTCTGGTGCGTGGAGAATGGGTGTGAGATGACCATCCAGGAGGCGGAAAGCAAGATGGGAGGGAGCACAGACTCTGGAGCCTGAGTGCCTAGTTCAAATCCTCTTCTTGGCTGTGCAGGTTTGAGCAGGTTACTTAACCTCTAGGCCTCAATTTCTTTGTCATCTTTGAAATGGAAGTCATAACAGTATCTAGCTTAGAAGGCTAGTTATGAGAATCAGATGACTCATAAAACACTTAGGGCTTAACATATCATCAACATGATACAGATGCTGGCTGTTATTATTATTGCTTTATTATAGTCTCAGCTCTTTGAGGTCAGAGAACACATTGGTGTGTTCTCAGGTCTTGGTGTCTCTAGCACCTAGCACAGTGCCCAGTGGTACTTGGTCGCTCTTTATGAATGTAAGTGTCTTTTGTCAACAAGTCAGTCTTTTCCTCTTTCTTTGGTTTCTCCTACTGTGGTTCTCTGGCAAGTTTTGTCTTGTTCTCAAGTGTTCTGCTTCACAGTTAGGTCTTGGTCTCCCTGATAGGCCTCTTCTGATGGCCTCCTCAGCATTGTTGTTACTCCCAGAGGTCCCTGGGAGCCAAGTCTTGGAGGGAGGGTGAAGGATGATCCCTGATCCTTCCCTGGGTCCATTGGCATTGGGGCAATGGCTCCTCTGTGGACTGCCCTGCTACCCTCCATTTATGGGCACTGATGCCCTGACCAGCTGAGGTCCAGGGGTCCCAGAGCTCTGTGCTCTGCCCAGGGTTCATCCCTCCCTGGGTTCTTGATGTCCCAAGTCCCCTGACGTCACCTTAGGTCCTATGACTTGCCCCGCCCCACTCAGGAGGGACCTTGTCCCTGAAGACTTTGGCCTTTCTTCGGATATTCCTGGGCAGTGTGGCAGGTAGGTCAGGTGCCAGTGGACAGTGGGGAGACTTGGAGGTTGGCTTGGGGCTGGGGTGGGGGTACCACTTTGCCCTGCATGGCTGGCTCTGGGTGTAAGAGCAGTGAGTCACACCTTTCAGACAGTGGTGAGGAGAGAGAGCAGGGCATGAGCACTGGGTATGTGTGGGTGTGGAGGGTGGGGAGCCCAGGTTGTTCCCAACTCCTGAGAACCCTGGTAGCTGCCTTGCATCTCTGTGCGTGTGAGGTGGGCTTATGTAGGAAGGTGTGATTTGTGAGTGTGAGTGCAGGGACCCAGGAAGGGGGTCACGTGAGGTGTGGGTACAGTGAGGGTGTGTGTATGTGTGTGTGTGTGTGTGTGTGCGTGTGCAGTGAGTGAGGTGGGCTGTGTTGTCGATGGAGTGAGTACTGAGTGTGCTGCTGGGCTTGGGGGCTGCGTGGAGGCCAGAGTAGAGAGTGACCACAAAATTACAATGTACCTTGATCTCTCTTTATTTTAATTTAACCTCAGCCTCTGCCAGGGGTCAGGTTGCTGGGTAACTGTTGGCAGTGAGGGGAGAATTTAGGGCCTCCTGTTGCCACCCCAGCTGCTGATTATCATCTGATGATGTCTTAGGAGAAGAGGGACTTGGGCAGCCCAGGTGGCTCAGCAGTTTAGTGCTGCCTTCAGTCCGGGGCGTGATCCTGGGGACCCACGATTGAGTCCCATGTCGAGCTCCCTGCATGGAGCCTGCTTCTCCCCCTGCCTGTGTCTCTGCCTCTCTCTCTCTCTCTCTGTGTCTTTCATGAATAAATAAATAAAATCTTAAAAAAAAAAAAAAGGAGAAGAGGGACTTGCCACTCTCAGCAATCACACCTCTAGTGGGAGGGCCAGCTTTCGTGGGGGGTGCTCACACCTTGACCCCGGCCTCTGTGTGTTTATGACTCTGTTTGTGTATGATGTGTATGAGTCTGGTGTATCTTTGTGTATGTACATATGTGAGTCTGTGACCTGTGATGGGCTCTGCATGTCAGTTTTGAGGTATGTGTGTTTATGGGTGTGTATGCAAGAGAGGTGCCATTGTATCTGATTGTACTGTTTGAGTGGGGGAACACATCAGAATCACATTTTCAAAATTATGCAAACGGAAACAACATCTAGAACTAAATTTTAGGGATCCCTGGGTGGCTCAGCGGTTTAGTGCCTGCCTTTGGCCCAGGGCATGATCCTGGACACCCGGGATCAAATCCCTCATCAGGCTCCCTGCATAGAGCCTGCTTCTCCTTCTTCCTGTGTCTCTGCCTCTCTCTCTTTCTCTCTCTGTGTCTATCATGAATAAATAAATAAAATCTTTAAAAAAAATAAACAAAAATATTGAAAAAGAAAAAAAAGAACTAAATTTTAACAGTCATTGTGAAATTACTATATGTATAATGCCTTTGATATATTGTTGAAACTTAATTTTCTTAAACAAATAAAAAATATAATTTTTTCTAACAATTTGTTTCTCCTGATAATAAAATAATCTTGTTTTGATCAGATGCATTTATTATCACTACCTGAAAATATTATTTAGTTGTTTATTATCTTTCTTTCACACTAGAATATCATCTTTATGAGGGCAGGGATTTTTGTCTGCCTTGCTCATTTGTATTCCCAATAGCCAGAACAGTGCCGTACACGTAGAAGGTGCTGAATAAACATTTTTTGTGTAAGTGAAAGAGAAAGTATTCCCAAGAATATGGAATTTAAGTGGAAGCCTGAAGGGTAAGGAGGTATTTACCAGGTCAAGAAGGGGTAAGGACTGTTCTAGGTGGCAGGCAGTATGTACAAAGGTCCTGAGGCAGGAGGGGGCAGAGTGCATTTCTGAGGAGCAGACCCGTGGCTGGTGCAGCTGGAGTGCTCTGCGCATGCTTGCATGCGTGTGCATACATACATGCCTGCATGAGTATGTGTAGGGCTTTCTCAGCCATTTGAAGGAGTTTGGAAAGTCACTTATGGTTTAAGTGAAGGAGCGATTTGGTCAGATTTGTGTTTTAAAAACAACCCTTTCGTTGCTGTAGGAGGCTGGAATCTGAGGTGGGGAGAATGGAAGCAGCAGGACTCGGTGGGGACCCGGTGTTGGGCAGAGATGGTGCAGATTCCATGCTGGTAGTTGCAGTGGAGATGGGGCCCCTAAGACAGGGTCAGGAGGTTTTCAGCAGCAGACGGCGTGGGGTAGCCAGGGTCAGCTGGGTGGCGTTGGGATGTGTGGGAGAGGGAGCTGCCTGGAGTGGGTCTGAGATTTCTTGCTTGCTTAATTGGTTCGCTGGTGGGCTGAGTGCTTACTGTGTGCTGGGTGCTCCACTAACCGCTTCACTCTCCCAGTTAATCTTCCTAGCCTTCTGAGGCGGGTCAGATATCATCCACGGGGAAACGAAGGCTCAGAGTGATAAGTCCTCTGCTGTAGGGTTTGTGCTTGGCACAGGGAAGCCCTCCTAACACCTCATACCATCAAGGCTTGCAGTTGGCTGGGTAGCACGGGGATCATAGACATATCTGGGGTAAATATTTCATTTTAACTGGAGACCTATGGATGTGCTAACATCTGCTAGCTTTTTGGTGTGTGGCAGAGGCCTTCCCAGGGCATAGGCCCTCCGCGTCCCTGAATGTTCTCTCTTGTATAAACCACCCTGTGACACTCTATCTTCTCTGGGTTCCAGTTTTGGTTTAAAGTAGAGCAAGGACTTCATACTCTTAAGAGCCACTCAAAGGCAGGGTTCCTCCAGATTTTTAGCATGCCCAGCCACCTGGCCTGCCGGCCCCACTCTTTACACTCTGCCTTTTTCACATCCAACCCAATGGCAATGTTTTCAGTGGTTTACTGTTACCAGATTCTTCCAAACATTCAACTTGGATTTTTGAGAAGACAAGAAAACTCTTCTTTTCACAGTCATTTTTCATTGTTTTATGTTGTATTGAACTAAATTGTGTAATTAGAGTAAAAAGTGCCATAAACAGGTTTGGGGATGGACACAGTGGCTCTTGGGGCACATGTGGTTTGGCTGTGGGAGCAGAAGTGGGCGGACACATTGGTGATCTCCCAGGGTGGGCAGTGGTCTGCAGGCTTCTCAGAGAGAGTGAAGGGGTATCACATGAAGCCCTGGGCTAGGTCAGTTACCCGACAAGAATGTGGGCAAGGTGGAGAACTGACCTGGAGTGATGCTCTCTGTTATGTTTTACCAAAAGACGAAGTCCATATTCAGTATTCAGTACACATAGCTGGAGCCCTTGGGAATCAACAGGAAATGCTATCAGTGGTTTAAATGTTCAGCATCTGGGGATCCCTGGGTGGCTCAGTGGTTTAGTGCCTGCCTTTGGCCCAGGGCGTGATCCTGGAGACCCGGGATCGGTCGGGCTCCCTGCATGGAACCTGCTTCTCCCTCTGCCTGTGTCTCTGCCTCTCTCTCTCTCTCTCTGTGTGTGTGTGTGTGTCTTTCATGAATAAATAAATAAAAATTTAAAAAAAAATAATAAATGTTCAGTATCAATTAATTTTTATTTTTTTATTTTTATTTTTTTAGCATCAATTAGTTTTTAAAAAGTATGCTTCATACCTTAAATAATTGATTCCCTTAAGAATGAGCCAGACCTTCAAAAAAAAAAAAAAAAAAAAAAAAAAAAAAAAAAAAAAAAAAAAGAATGAGCCAGACCGGGGCACTGGACTGGCAGTTTATTCTGGAACTCATATTTTCCTGAGCCAAGCTCTGTGAGAGGCTGTAGGTAGTGCAGTTGGGGATGGTGGATGCAGTGTCCTCTTTGTGTATCTACACTTGTGTCGGCTGGGGTCCATCTCGAAAGCCAGGCTTCAGGCTTCAAAGAACTTCTGTTCCTAAAGAGAGTGAAGAGGAGGGCAGCCTGGGTGGCTCAGTGTTTAGCGCCTGACTTCAGCCCAGGGTGTGATCCTGGAGACCCAGGATCAAGTCGCATGCTGGGCTCCCTACATCTGGCTCCCTGCATGGAGCCTGCTTCTCCCTCTGCCCGTGTCTCTGCCTCTCTCTCTGTGTCTCTCACGAATAAATAAAGAAAATTTAAAAAAAAAGAGAGAGAGAGAGTGAAGAGGAGATATCCTGAGCTGGTCAAGATCTGGAACAGGAGGCCAGGAAGGAGTGACCTCCTGGTCAGAGCTGACAGGGTGAGTCCTGCCTACCTGTAGGGGCAGCAGGAGGACAGAGATGGTGCTTTCTTGACACATGGTGACCCCTTGGCCCAGGGCAAGACCCAGTGGGTTAGACACCTAATCTGTGAAGACTTGCCAGGCATCTGACTAGTTTTTGACTGGTTCTGGGGATCATTTCATGTCTCAGAGGATCAGGGGAAATGAATGAAGGAAAAAGGATTGGTTGAAAGAATGGATCAGCAGAGTGGCAGTGATCAGGGAAACGTGGGATAAAAGTGAACCTGTTTCCTTATTCAGAATCGTCAGGGAAGGGAATTTGATCCAATTCAGTTGAACTGTCATTTCTTGAGTCATTGTGTTAGGTTCCGGAAATGCCAAGAGGAATAAGACACCATTCCTGTCCTCAAGAGCTTATCATACAGCTGTGGAGGCCGACTCCAACAAGATCATCTCTTATAACATGTTATGGCTCCAGGTTTGATGAAAGAACTCAGTGATGTTATCAAAAACTCAGGCTTTTCCTATCTTTCTGCTCTGCTCTCCTGAACACATTAGCTTATTGTCCACATGCTTATTGCCCCAGGGTTACAAGATGGTGGCCACGGAGCCTCCTACAATTGTATTCAAGGCAAAAAACAAAAAGGCCAAGGAGAAAATGGGGCTGCATTTTTTAAAAAAGATTTTATTTATTTATTCATGAAACACACACACACACACACACACACACACACACACACACACACAGAGGCAGAGGGAGAAGCAGGCTCCATGCAGGAAGCCCGATGTGGGACTCCATTCCAGGACTCCAGGATCATGCCCTGAGCCAAAGGCAGACGCTCAACCGCTGAGCCACCCAGGCGTCCCTGCAATTTTTAAAAAATATTTTATTTATTTATTCATGAGAGACACAGAGAGAGAGGCAGAGACACAGGCAGAGGGAGAAGCAGGCTCCCCACAAGGAACCCAGTGCCAGACTTGATCCCAGGACCCCAGGATCATGACCTGAGAGGATGGCAGATGATCAACTACTGAGCCAACCAGGCGTCCTTGGGGCTGCATTTTTATCAGGGAAGAAAAGTGTTTCCCAGAACCTCCGTCAGAAAATGACCTCTTGTGTCTCATTGGCCAGGACTGAAAGGCAGTGCTGCAAGGGAGACTGGGAAAGTAAGGGTCAGGTGGTGAGCAGAGGGTAGGGGAAAGGGGGGAGGGGATGCTCAAGATAGCTTGGATGAGCCCTGATTCATCTCCGGGGCCTGGATACATGGCCACCTGAAAGGTGGGGGTTCTGGAGGAAGGGGTGGGGCAGAATGGCTGTTAGGTAGAAGGAACAGTGTTCGCCACGTGCAATAAGAACTACGATCAGGTCTGGGATGTGGAGAGAAACCAGAGGAGCAGAGTTAGCCTTCCCGGGGGTAGGGGGCTGGTGGGAGTCAGAGAAAGTTTCCTGGAAGAGGTGATCCCTGAGCGAGGCCTCGAGCACCCCTGTCAAGACCAGCTGGAAGGGGGACCTAGGTAGATGAATAGATAGCAGGAGAAGCACAGAGATGTGCAATAGTACAGTGCTTCCAGGGACGTGTGCACATTTAGATAATTAGTTGAAGGATGAAGTTAGAGAGGTAGAGGTGGATGCAGGTGGAGACGTGACAAGAAACCAAACCACAGTGGGCCTTGCAAGTCCTGCTGCTAACTTGGTTTCTACCCTTCAGGGTCTTGAATGGCTTTCGGCAGAGGAGGGGCGTGATGGGCTGGGATTTTGGAAAGGTGCTGGCGCAGAGAATGGATGGGAGAGGCTGGGAGAAGCTTAGACTGCAGCAGGGAGGTTCTTGCGCCATCCAGACAAGAGCTGCCCAGGGCCTGTAGTAAGATTTTCCAAATCCGCCTGCCAATATTTCAGCGACAAGATAGGAAGGATTCCATGGCACGAATCTCTGGAGGGACAGATGTCTCAAGAGGGCTGGGAAGCTCCCAAAAATGTACATCAGATTGTGCAATTGCACACAGGGTAGTCTGTGTCCCGGTGCCGAAGGAAGAGGAGCAGTGGCTGAGGAGATCAGTGGGCGGCATGGCAGCTCTTCCGGGGGTGCTGTTTTAGGAAGGCTTGAGCAGAGGAGGGAAGGGCAAATACGAGACAGGGCTACGAGCCGCGAACGCAGTGCCTGGAAGACAAAAATAGGCAGAACTTTGTGAGAGATACTAGGGGCAACAGAGGCTCGTACAGCCGGGGATCAGCCTGTGCAGACCAGGCCAGGAGGGGGCTGTGTCTGCGCCTGCGCGATGGGGAGTGGAGAAAGGGGTGCTCCTGGGGTTGTGTTGTCGCTGCCCTTCTGCCAGAGACCAGCAAGGGGCCCACACTGGGAGATGAAAGAGAAGCCTGGGGCCCCTGGAGGTGGGAGGAGCCCACCTGAGGGCTGCTCCTCAACGAGGTGTGCAGGGGGGGCCTCTCCCCATAACACAACAGTTCAAGCACAAAGGAAGCTTCTGGACAGGACCACTGGGTCTTCTTGGTCCCCTCTGAGGAAGCTCGGAGCAAGAGGCTGGGTGCAAGGAAAATGTGGCTCTGAGTTTCAGAGAGAGGAGGAGTTTGGAATCTGTAACCACACAGCTGAGGACAGTCCTGGGCCAGGATCCCTGCAGCCTGGGAAAGGCATGGCTCATGAGCATTTAGTAAAGGGAAGGGGGGCGTCTGGGAGCCAGCATGGCGAGCACGTCAGGCCCATTAAAAACAAGAGTATTGTGAAATAGATAAGAAGCGCCCCTGGAATAAAATTCAAAAAGCACCCAAGAATATACAGTGAAAAGTCCGCCTCTCACCCTTGCCTACTAGCCCCCTAGATGCGCTCTTGAAAGGCAACCGGTGTTACCGCTGTTCATGTATATGATCCATCTATCCATCTACCCTTTAAAAAAAGGCAAATCTGGTGTATTTCACTTGCCACGTTTTATTTTAACTTTCTTTTCCTCTAATTATTAGATTTCAGAGATTTTTATAACAGTGAAAATGGGGCTACCTTATTTTTTTTCTGCTCTGGGAGTATCGTAATACAATGCCCCGTCATTTATTACACCAGCCCCCCACAGTCCCCAGGCTTCCTTTCTCATCGTTGTCATATCTACAATGAATAACTTTGCATGCATAGCACTTTCTGCATGTTTGATATGTGTGATATGTATGCATTTCTATAGAATACTTAGAGAGGGAGTTGTTGAGCAAAGGATTTGCACACATTGAATTTTGATAGATACTGTCAAATTGTCCAACTCTGTAGAAGTTGTGTCGATTCATGTCTCCACCCTCATAAAGGGGAGGGTCTGTTTCCCTATATTTTGGCTAGCAGTGTGTTTTCCAGCCTTCAGTTCTAACTGGTGCTGGGCGACCAGATAGAAGGAATCTCTAGTTTTATTTTATGTAAATATTTTATTTATTTATTCATGAGAGACACACAGAGAGAGGCAGAGACATAGGTAGAGGGAGAAGCAGGTTCCCTGTGGGGACCCCAATGCAGGACTCAATCCCAGGACCTTGGGATCATGCCTTGAGCCAAAGGAAGACACTCAACCACTGAGCCACCCAGGTGTCCCAGAATCTCTAGATTTAATATGCAGTTCTCTTATTAAGATTTCTGACTGATGGATTCTCTGGCTCTCAAAAGGATGGGCAACTGATAGGTGCAGAAATTGTGGGAAGTGTGAAAACTCCACGAAGTTCTTGATAAGGTCTCTCAGGTGTTTTGATGGTTAAGATGGAAAAAATACAGCTGTGATCCTGAGGTAGTTTTATGGGTCAGTAGCTGGAAAAATGGTCATCCACTCATTGAACAAACATTCACAGAGCTTACATTCTATAGGAGGAGACAGGCAATGAATGAAAACCAGAATAAATAAGGAAATTATATGGTATATTAGAAGGCCATATGCCAAGGGTATTACTTAATAAATCCACATTGGTCTGGAAAAGGACAATAGATGCCATGGGGGCTCTGTCATTAGTCCCATCCTGTCCATTCAACAAGTAGTGATTGAATATCCACTATGTGTCAGGCACCACTTTAGGAACTAGGGATACAGCTGTGAACAAATCAGACAGAAATCCCCACCCTCCTGGAGCTGATACTCCATTGGTGTCAGAATGACAACGGCAACGTAAATAAGAAAAGTATATAGCGTATTAGAAAGAAAAAAAAGATGGGGAAGGATGAAAAAGGCTGGGGCGGGGGGTGGTCAGTCACGATTCCAAACAGGGTGGTTGAGAAAGGCTTCACTCAGAAGGTGGCATCTGAGCACCTGAAAGAAGGAGGAGGAGAGCCCTGAGGCTTTCTGGAGAGGGAATGCTGTTGCAAAGCCTGGGAGGCTGAAGCAATGCTTGGAATATTGGAGGAACAGAGAGAGGGCAGGTGTGTGGAGGAGAAGAGACAGAGGGAAAGGGGGGCTGTATTGTGGGGAGCTTGGGGAAGCCCTTGTGAAGACTGCAGCTTTTACCTGAGTGAGGCAGGTGCCATTGGAGAGTCTGAGCACAGAAGAGTTAGCTTCAGAATTGTTTTTTTTTTTTTAAGATTTTATTTATTTATTCATGAGACACACAGAGGCAGAGACATAGGCAGAGGGAGAAGCAGGCTCCCTGGGGGGAGCCTGATGCAGGACTCGATCCCAAGACCCCGGGATCACAACCTGAGCCAAAGTCAGATGCTCAACCACTGAGCCATCCAGGCGCCCCTGGAATTGGGTTTTAACAGGCTGATTCTGGCTGCTGTGTTGAGAATAGACTCAGGGCAGAGCAGGGAAACTGTAGTGATCCAAAGAGCAAGGGCAAAAGTCATGCGGCTCTTGCAAAAATCCAAGCGAGAAATGACGGTGGTTTGAACCTGACTGGAAGTGACAGAGAAATGGTTGGATTGTGATGTGCTCTGTAGATAGAGCCAATAGGAGTTGCTGACACATTGGCCAGGAGACATGAAAGAAAGGGATGCATGAAATAGGACGGCAAAGGTATTTAGTCTGAGCAACTGGAAGGATGGAGTTGACCTGGCCAGAGATCCTGAGATAGTAGGGCCTGTGGGTGAGTGGGATGGCTGGGAGGGGGCAGATGGGAAGGCTGGGTTTAGAATGCTGAGTCTGAGATGCCTGTGAGACATCAGGTGGCAATGAAGGGGGACAATGGGACATGTGAGTCCTGGAATCAGAGGGCTTCCTCCAGCTGGGCTGGAGACTTAAGTCTAGGAGCCAGCAATTTATAAATCATATTTAAAGCCTCTCACCTGGATGAGATCGCCCAGGGAGTGAGTGAAGACAAGGATGAGAAGGTGTCCCAGTGCTAGCCATGGGGCTTTCTGATCACAGAGTTGGGTAACAGAGAAGTAGCAGCAAAGGAGGCTGAGAAGGAGTGGCCAGGAGGTGGGGGGGGGGGGGGGCGGCAACCAGGAGGTAGCTTGAAAATAAAGTGAAAGAAAGGTTTCAGTAAGAGGCATGACTAACTGTTCCAAATGGTGCCAAGGGGTGACTGGGGATGAGGACTGCGGATAGACTTTGGGAGGGGCCGGAGCACCAGGGGGTGGGGTGGGGGCCGGGGAATCCCACCTATCACTAGCTAGGACTTGGCAGAGGCCTGAATGTTACACCGGTCCCATTGGGAGAAGTGAACACCAGGGAGAGAGTTGGGACCCAGAAGGGCTACAATAGGTGGCCATGAAGAATCTAATGATACAAGGTGGTATTTGGCAGTCTCTGCATGGGGGCGGGGCGGGGGGGTCCCCCCACACCAGTGTCTAAGAACAAAAGACTTGGAGGCTTGTTGACAGCTCCCAGTGTGTCAGCAGTGACGGTTAGTGATCCGAAGAGCAAGGCAATTATAGGCTGGGTTAATGGACATATCATATCCAGAATGAGGGAGGTGAATGACCTGCTGGGTTCAGCAGCACAAGGCACCCAGGGGAACTGGGTTTAGCTGGGGGAGGGGAGGTGGGAGTAGACACAGCAAGTGTGTGTGGGGAGGGCACAGGGGCTGGGGCCTGGAGAGGAGCGGACTTGGGGGCGGTGAGTGGTGTCCACCATTCCAGGAAGAGCTCTCCCATGAAGGCATGTCTCAAAGTGGTGGAACAAAGCTGAGTGAGTGGAGGCTGAAATGTGCCAGACTTGGTGCTATGACTTTTCCTCTATTTATTGTGGCTTCTCCATGAAATTTTATAATTTGTGAGCATTTCAAACCATTTCTGACCTAGGAGTGACCCACAACTTGCTGAATGCCTAAATCTCAAGTCTTGGGAAAAACAATGCTTCCTCTCAAGATCAGCTGAATGAAACGAGCAACTTCTAATCTGATCGTCAAGCACGGCAGAGGAGGTTTATAGTGGTAGGCCACAGGGCTGGGGGCTTGGCCTTCCTGGGAACATGCTGCCACTGACTTAGCAGAAGGCATGGGCAGCTGGCTCCCACAGAGCCACCTCTCATCCCTCCCAAGTCTGGGCAATAGCACGAAACTAGGAGAGAGCAGAGTACTGGCTCCTGGCCTCACGGGGCCCCCAGTCTGATGGGGACGTGATGGTGGAACAGGCTCCAGGGACTGGAAGGAGGTGGTATGACCATACCCCACACCTGGCGGGGGGAGGGGTACAGCCTCTAAGACAATTTCTATAACCTTCCCAGTCAGTGCCATCCCACAAACTATAATATGAGCCACATCCATATTTAAAGATTTTTCCAGCAAGTCACATTAAAAGAGTAAAATGAACAGGTGAGAAACATTTTAATATATTGTACATAGTCATATGTGTATTTATTGTACCTAAAATATCCTCAACTATTCTCATTTCAACGGGTAATCAAGGCATGAAACCTTAATGAGATAATTTAGATGATTTTTTTCATACTAAGTCTTCACAATCCGTGTGCATTCTTTATGTATGTAATAGCCTATCTCAATTTGTTTTTATTATTATTATTTATTTTTTTATTTATTCATGAGAGACACACAGAGAGAGAGAGAGAGAGAGAGAGAGGCAGAGACACAGGCAGAGGGAGAAGCAGGCTCCATGCAGGGAGCGGGACGTGGGACTCGATCCCAGGTCTCCAGGATCAGGTCCTGGGCTGAAGGCGGCACTAAACTGCTGAACCACCCAGGCTGCCTGCCTATCTGGATTTGGACCAGCCACGTGTGCTGGGCAGTGAGGGCTCAGCTACCAGTCTCATGTTTTTCCCTGTGCCTGAAGGAGCCAAGGCTGCCATGGGTGTGCGGGGATGTGGAGCTGGTGCCTGCCTGGCTGTGGAAGGGGCCCTCTGTGCACCCTGGGACACGATCCGCTGTGCGTCGTGTTGGCACGTCCCCATGCATGTTACTGGGTGGTAGGTGGCCTGTGCCTTGTGTGCCCGCTGTTTTCTAGCTGTGGTAAATGTTAACGAAGAGGTGGGAGGCAGGCCCTCTGGGAGGCCTGGGCTCTCCCCACAGGAGGAATGGAGATAACGCTGTGTACCTTAGATAGGGCTTTGGGCCTGGCCTATGAGGCTGCTGGGCCCTGAGCTGCCGGGGAAACACAGGCTGGCCTTCTGTTCCCAGGACCAGGATGCCTCGCTGGGAGAGTCTCAAAACCCGCAGATCTCAGAAGTGCCACTTGCCTTGACGTGTGCATTGGCCTCGCCCCACTCCTCAGTCCCTCTCACAAACCACCTCTTCACTTGAAGACCTCTTCTCTCCAAATCCACTTGCCAACAAGCCCAGCTAAGCTCGTTAAGATTTAAGGACATGGGGAACACATGGAGTTCAGATAATATTTTCTTAAAAAAAGAAAAAAACCAAACAACCCAAACCAATCGCACTCACTTGTTGAGCACTTGCTGTATGCCGGGCCATTACATAGGCTGCCTTCTTCCTGAGGCATGCCGGCCAGGCCCGCAGGTTGTCACCTACCCCCCCACGCCCTCTAGGAAAGAGACTTGCAAATCAAATAGGTCAGTCACAACCAGGATACAAACCTGAGCTTCTGATTGGACTAGTTCTAGCTACCAGAGAGTTCTCTCTGGGGATGGGAAAGCAGGAATAGTTACTTGTATTTGCATAAACAAATACTGGAAGGACACTTAGAAGCTAATGTGATTACATATGGCAGCGGGAGTGGGGAGGAATGGAGGTTTTGGGGGTGAGAAGTATCAAAGTATATCCCCCTTTATTACTTTGATCTTCGAACCATTTAGATCTATTACCTAATTTTTAAAACAAATGAGATGAAATTTTAACTGTTCATTTTTTCCCCTCCTGATAGAGGAAAATGAGATGAGCTTGATGGCTGAGCTGAAAATTTTTTGATGTCCAGAATGTGTGTGGGCCTTATTTTCCATAAAGATCAACTAATTAATTTGGATGTCAAAAAAGTGACTTCTTTCTATGATTTGGAATTGGTCTTCTTTAACTTATATCCTTGGTGCCCATTTCCTATTCTATAAGCTTCCAGTCTGATGAGGAAAATAATCGATTTCTATCCCTCAAACAAGCCCCAGTCTGTGATGGAGACACAGCCCTGTCCTCAGGGAGCTCTAGTCTAAGGGGAGACACAGCCCTGTTCTCAGGGAGCCCCAGTCTGAGGGGAGACACAGCCCTGCCCCCAGGGAGCCCCGGTCTGAGGGGAGACACAGCCCTGCCCTCAGAGAGCCCCAGTCTGAGGGGAGACACAGCCCTGTTCTCAGGGAGCCCCAGTCTGAGGGAGACACAGCCCTGTTCTCAGGGAGCCCCAGTCTGAGGGGAGACACAGCGCTGCCCCCAGGGAGCCCCAGTCTGAGGGGAGACATAGCCCTGTCCTCAGGGAGCTCCAGTCTGAGGGGAGACACAGCGCTGCCCCCAGGGAGCCCCAGTCTGAGGGGAGACACAGCCCTGTCCTCAAGGACCCCCAGTCTGAGGGGAGACATAGCCCTGTCCTCAGGGAGCTCCAGTCTGAGGGGAGACACAGCCCCGCCCCCAGGGAGCCCCAGTCTGAGGGGAGATACAGCCCTGCCTCAGGGAGCCCCAGTCTGAGGGGAGACACAGCCCTGCCCCCAGGGAGCCCCAGTCTGAGGGGAGACATAGCCCTGCCCCCAGGGAGCCCCAGTCTGAGGGGAGACACAGCCCTGCCCCAGGGAGCCCCAGTCTGAGGGGAGACACAGCCCTGCCTCAGGGAGCCCCAGTCTGAGGGGAGACACAGCCCTGCCCCAGGGAGCCCCAGTGTGAGGGGAGACACAGCCCTGAGACAGCCCTGTGTTCACAGAGTTCCCAAAGTCCAGCTCCTTTGGCCTATGTCAGGGAAATGAAGCGGTTCCTCCGTGCTCTAAAGCACCGACTTCTGCCCTGGGCCTGGCTCCTATTTCCCAGCAGGAAACCTCTCTCATTCTTGGCCTGCTCAGTGTGTCAACAGTTGATTAATTTCCCCTGAGTGCTGTCTGTGGTTCCCCAGAGGTGTCTGTGTGTCCTTCGTTGCTTCCAGTCTCTCCTGGAACCGGGGAATGCGTGGCGTGAGGGCATGCAGGAGGTGGGTGGCTTGCAAGGCACAGATTCTATGCTATCGCTCAGACTGAGCTGCGCTGAGCGAGGGTGGGCCACAGTGCTGGTCTGTGTGGGGATCTGGGGGCTGCCCTGCCCTTTGCTCAAGTAGCACGTGGGCAGTGAGAACTGGAGAGAGGGCCCGGGAAGTTTCTCTTTCCTTGGGCATCTCATTCAGTGAGTCTGACCTGGAAACAGGCAGAAGGATGGGAGGCTCTGAGTGTGCTCAGAGTTCCAGAGGTCATTGACCTGGGAAGGCAAGGGTGAACCTGGGGTGGAGCAGGCCAGGGCGTGGGCACACATGCACCCCCCCCCCACACACACAAGAGGCTGTGTTTCCTTCTAAGCAGAAGGCACTGCCCTTGGCAGAACTGTCGGGCCCGTCCCATTTCCAGCCAGGGTTCCTCAGCATCCTTGAAGGAGGCCAGGCTGTGAGGCCAGTGGGCTACCACCAACTGCACCCCAGCCTGCCCTGGGAAGGTGCTCACTCCACCCTGCCCCAGCCTACGTTCCCTTTTCTTTCCCCACTGGCAGAGGGGTCCTAGGGGTCTGGACCAGGCCTCAGAGGCTGGAACATATATGAGGATGAGAGTGATGGAAATCTGGTTGGAAGGCTGAGGGGGTAGCAATGGATTGAACCCTTGAATATCCCCTGCCTGTCTTCCTGTCTCCAATCTTGACCTCCCTTGTCCCCTCCCAAGCTGGCTGTGAAACTGAGAGGGAGACCCTGGCTGCCTGCAGGGTCCCAGCAGGCCCAGGTGGGGACAGCAGACACTCTATCAAGTACAGACATGGAGTCTGAGATTCCTAGCACCTCAGAGGTACAGAGGAAGGGTCTTGGCATGATGTGCTCCAATATCCTCATTGGACAAGTCGGGTAACCAAGGCCCATAGAGAATTTGGGAAAACATCCTAGACAGGCTGCAGAAGAGAGGGCCCTGGGACCGGGACCTGGAAAGCAATTTGCTGGAATGATAGGGGGGAAATGTCAGGGTTAGGGCGAAGAAGATGGGAAAGGAGAAAGCCATCTGATGGGGAGGGGGGCCGGGGGTGTTTGCCCAGAGTATCAGGCTGGCAGGAAAGAAAAGGCATTTGGGATCTTGGAAGAGACCTCAGGTAACCCCAAGCCTCAGCAATCAGCTCCCTAGGAATGTCAGCCAGCCAGCAGCACCTTTGAAAGAGTGCCTTTGGTCTGCAGCCCAGGGTGATCTTGGGCAGGCTATCCCCGCTCAGGGCCTCAGTATCCCCATCTGTAAAAGGAGACTAGTACCCAGCCTTCTTAAAGGACCTCTCATATCCATGTTTTTACATGATAAAACATGATTTACATGTTATCTTTGAGAGACTTTTTGGGATCCGGCACTTCTTACTCTCCCTGTGGGTCAGTTTCCACTTCTGTGAAATGGGGATAAAAAATACTTATCTCCCAAGCTCATTGTGAAGGTTAAATGGGTTAATACATGTAAAGCATCTAGTGCCTAGCACACAAAAAACTCTTACTAAATGTTACTTATTATTTTTATTATTTTTTTCATTATTTGTATTATTAATAATTAGGAGAGTAGTTGTCCTTGGCCTTTAGTGGGTTTCTTTTTTAATGAATGATCTGGAAAAAGGGCCTCTGTAGGTCATTTTAAAGGCAGCCGGCTCCAGGGAGGCCCACATCCTAATCCAGGTACCACTTAGTCTAGGCTAGGGATCCCAGAGGAAGTAAGAGCAGGCCTGGAAGCCCCCGGAACTTCATGCCAGGACCTGGGGTGACACAGGGTTTCTGGGCCTTGGGCCCCAGAGGCAGAGTCAGCACCCTCCTCCCCCACTCCACCCCAGCTGGAGACACCGGGCTGTGAGGCTGGCTGGAGATAGGGGAACACCGAGAGGCATCCCATGGAGGGCTTTCAAGAGGCTACCCTGCTCAGGGTCAATATTTGTTCAGCTCTTGGGCTGGCATGGTCCATCACTGCCTCTGGTCTCACATTCCAACCATCGCACCCCTATCTCAGGAACGCGCTCCCATCGACTTGGCGGGCCGCGCCCGGCATCTGCAGTGGTCTGCCCTGGTCTGCCGCCGCCGCCACCCCCACTCCCAGGCAGGTGCGTGGAGGATGCAGGCCAGGTGTGGGCGCTGGGCCCTGCCCTATCTGCTTCCCCATCATGAAGCTCTGGCTTCCTTGCCAACTGCACTCAGTGAGGGAGGGGAACAGGACCTTAGATTCCTATTTAAATCAGACCACTACCTCCGCATACATTTCATCAACACTTAACGGTGTTCGGGGAAGCTAGTGCCCTTCTACTCCCAAAAGAAGAAAAGACTTCTGGGCTCTTGAGAAGCTTGTAATCAAACAAATTTTTCTCAACGATCAATAACGTCTAAGACCTCATTTCAAGAAAAACTAGTGTCATGGGACCCCAGTATTAACTCAGATCAGGGTGGTTTA
The DNA here is from genome assembly GCF_048418805.1 of Vulpes vulpes. Taxonomy (NCBI): domain Eukaryota; kingdom Metazoa; phylum Chordata; class Mammalia; order Carnivora; family Canidae; genus Vulpes; species Vulpes vulpes. The sequence goes on from NC_132780.1 coordinate 141,114,511, forward strand.
GATATATATGCAGACATACAACTAGATACAAAATACTTTTCAAGTTCAGTTTATGCACAACTCAGAAACAAAAATCAATTTGCAGTTTAAGTACAAAGAAAACAATATGAGCAATCGATTTCCAATGGAGGACATGCACCTTAGTGCTGAAACCAAATCATCACTTGGAGTGTGAACAGTCCAGGGACTGCTGGAATCCAGGGTTTTGTTCCTTCGCAGGGATACCGGTGAGCGGTTGGCGCTGACTGGACCCAACACCTCGTTTACATATTAAGCCCCGCCTCTGCTCTTTCCTCATTGGCCCAGGACAATTGGTTCTAATAAGGTCAGAGGCCTAGCGCTGAGTCTAGCTTCTAAGTGCAAAGGCCCTGGGGTTGCTAGGGGCAGGTCTGAGGACAGGATTAATTGCAGGCAGGTTCTATTCAGGCTTTTCCCTGGTCGGTGACTGTCTCCAGAGCTCCTGACTTTCACCCATGAGCTCATTTGCTTCTTTTTCTAAGGTGGAGAGCTGGGCAGGGTAAGTTGTTCCACGTCTTTCAGTTTTTACCATGTCTCCTTGAGGGAAGGCATGAACTTTTAAATTTCTATTCTTATTTTCTCCCCTTTCTCCACAAAAGGTAGCATACTTTCCACATGGTTCTGTATCTTACCTCTTCAGTTTACTCCATCTTGGAAGGCTCTTGCTGATGGTATGTAAAGAATGCCTTGAGCCTTTTTTTACAGCTGCATAATATTCCATTATATGGCTGATCTGTCATTCATTCAACCAGTCCTTTGTTGAGTTAGGTCATTTCCTTCTTTAGTTTTTACAAACAATGCCCCAGTGAATGATCTTGTACATATGCGTCATTTCCCACGTATGAGGTATATCTGTGGGATCAATTCTCAGACCTAGGATTGTTGGTCAATGGGTATATGCCTTTGTAATCTTGATACATATTGCCAAATTGTTCTCCACGGAGATCGTAACAATTAAACTCCCACCAGCAATGGTTGAGTGTGATTATTTCCCCACAGCCTGGCCAACAAAGTGTGCTATTAAAAAAAAAAATCTTTTTTTTTTTTTGGATTTTTGCCAATCTGATAGGTGAAAAATTGTATCTTACTATAGTTCTTAGACATGCTTTTATTTACAAACTGTGTAGCTGGCAGGTGAAGGATGCAGTGTTCTGTGGGGGAGTGAAGGATTTCTGAGGGCCAAACCGTCAGGGCAGGGCTCAAGCTCCTGACCTTATTTGCTTTAATCCGTGGACACCTGGCCCCAGGAGAAACTCTAAGTGCAGCAGGACCCACCCAACTCATCTCCAGATCTGAAGTCTTCTGGAAAAGCCACATCAGCTTATCCTTGCCTGTGGATGGGTTGGGTGGGGCGTTGGGTGTATCAGTTTGGAGCATTCTCCCAGACGTTGGATAGGTTGCTGGGACCAAACACCAGGGGGGAAGTTGCCCTGCAACTTTAACCTCCTCCACCAAAGACCATGCCATTTTTCCAGGCTGGTCCTCTCTGGTATGTGAGAATCACAAGATAAGAGGCTCCAAGGAATGACTAGATGCTAAGCCCCTTTTAGTCTTGCTAGAATCACAATATCCATGGTATCCCTCAGGACCAGAGACCCTGTAGAAGGGGAAAACAAGGGTGCTGCCATGATTGTTCTGTGTGAGCCCACGTTTGCTCTAGGTGATCACCACTCTTTCCTGAGATTCATTCCTCAAGGAGAGGCCAGAGACAACCTCACCCTAAAATATGTGGGCCTGGTATTGCTGAGGCATGGGAGAATCAGAGAAGGGCCAGGGTGGGATATTCTGCCCCTGGAACCTACTTAAGGGTTCAGATGCTGGGCCTCCTTCCTTCCAAATGCCACAATGTTTACAACAGCATCTTGACCCCAGCCTGGGACCCCAGAGCAACTTAGTAGGATTTGTGGGTCAGCACCCCAGGATCTCTGGACTGAAGAATCTTGGACACAAAGCAGCTCAGACTTAGAATATAAAACACCAGAGTTCAAGTGACCCCAGACAGTACCCAGTTCATTTATGGTACAGCTGGGAAACCGAGCCACAGGTAGGGTAAAGGACTCACCCAAGGCCCCCCAACTAGCAGATGGCAGGGCCAGGCAGGGCACAAATATCTGGACACTGAGGCCAGTCCTCTCGGAGCTCAGTCCTAAGGGGTGGGGGCTGAGCCTGTTGCCTCAGCACTCTTTCTGGCTGAATGTGGGTGCCTAGGATGGTGGGTGCCACTGCTTGGGTGGCTGCCAGCTAGGCAGGACCCCCAGAAGCCAGAGTGGATGAGGGTATTTACAGGGCCCACCGTCAGCATGCCCAGATTTGTTTCCCGCCTGCTTTTAATTGCACCTAATGATTAGCGAGGAACTGAGAGAATCGCTGGCTCCTTCCTTAGGCTTCCCTCCTCCAGACATAGGGAGAGGGGCAGGTGGAGGCAGCCGGCCTTCCCAGAAGTCGGCCTAATCCCTTTGCGTGTCTTGGGAGAACTCTTAATGAGGATTGTTCCAAGTGGTGGGGGCAGGGTGGGGGTGGGGCTTGCTTTTCTGCCAGTGCCTGGAATTTCTGAGAACCACTCCCCCAAGATGCCAAGCCCCAAGTTTAGCTGCTAAAGCTCTGAATTCAAGGAAAGAGGAAGCTGTGATCGAGGCATGGAAAAGGGAAAAGCCCTTGTGGCAGGAATAAGATGTGTCACTCTGCTTCCTCATTGCCTTCTTGATTGGTCGCCCTACCTCCAGCCTCCTTTGCTCCTGTATTTCCTGCTCCTGGAAATTTCTTCTCCACTGCTGTCTGCTTGTTCCACCCTGCCCCCTGCCCGCCCCCCCTGCTGCCCCCCCCCCCCCCCCCCCCCCCGCCACCGCCAACTGAGAATGGCCCTGTTCAATCTACCTCCTCAGGAACCTTCTGCTACTGTTCCAGCCCCATGAGCTTTCTGCTCTTTGAACCTTCAGTGGCTGGAACATAGAAGTTGCTCAATAAACCTTCATTAATTAGACTGTGTCGAGCACCTAACATATATCGGTGTCTTGGACTGGATCCCCACCGAGATAAGGACTGGAGCACCTGTAGCTGATTTGGGAGGTGATCCCATGAACTGGTGGTCAGGGAGTAAGGAATTGAGGCGGGAAAAGGAAGGAAGCTGACAGAATGTGCATGTTTGGGCAGATGCCCCTGTGAGCACCTGGGATGGAGCTGAGCTGGGGACCCCCTGGAGACTGGGTGGAATAGTCACCTCAAAGTTACCACCCAAGGGGAAATGAGCTCAGGTATTATCCTTAGATCCTGTGGTCATTAGTTGAGGGATCCTGGGGTTTGGTGTCAACTCCTTGGCACTCGTGGCCTGCTCTGTGCGTGAAGCCAAGAGGGCTCAAACATCAGGATGGGGAGGGCTGTGGGGATGTGAGTGGGTGTGTCTGTGTCTGTGTGTGCTAGCAGCTGGGGGTACAAGGATGAGTACAGCAACCCCTACCCCGTAGGACTTCACAGTTTAGTGAGGGAGTAGGGTGCTAAACACATCATTCCAGTACAAGGTAGTAAATACCAGAATGTAAGTATCCATCTTGGGCCATGGAAACTTAGAGGTGGAACACTTGGCAAGCCTGAGATTTAGGGAAGATGTCCCAAGGAAGAGAAGGGAGCTGGAATTTGGAGGAATGACTCCTCAGGGGTGGAGGAAAGCGGCAGGGTAGTCCATAGAGAGGGAAGAGTAGGACCCAGTCACATGGGGGCAGGGAGCACTCTGAGCTTGTGGTCAGCTGATGTCGCCAGCTCTGCCACCATCCCTACCCCAGAGTAAGGGTCAGCTTAAGTTCAAAGTAATTTTCAGATAGCAATTAATCTTAACATTAACCTGGAAAGACTGACTGATGTTGAATTTGCAAACGCAGAAACATTTGCTCATTTAAGGAGCTTCATTAGCCATGTGTTGCCCATACTCTTTGAAGTACACCAATGGTCTCCAAAACAGAGTTGGACAAGACTGGCCCATTAATATTTAGGAAGGCACTGGAACTTTACTTCTATTTATTTTTTTCTTTCATCCTTAAAAAATGTCTATTTAGGGGTGCATTTTTCAATAATGTACTTATTAGTATGGTGGTACATGTAAATTTAAACAAGTAAATATACACATGGATGGGGCACATATCACAGACGTTTTATTAATAGAAGCATAGGATCAAAAGACTCAGGAGCCTATTGGAGTGGATGATGGCTGGGGCCTGCGTGGGATACGCCACAGGAAGAAGTTTCTAAGAACCTGCTTTTCTCCACCTGTCATCAAGAGGTTTGGGTTGTTTTCTCTAGTGGCATCTCCAGTCCTTTGTCAATAACCCTGTACCCGTTGACCTATCAGGAGCTTGCGCCCTCTTTGGTAGAGGAAGCCTCTGTTTGGAGCTGTTTCCATGGCAACGAGGCTGAAGCCATCATTTGCTTTCTCTGTTCCTGGGCCCCCTTCCCTGGCGGCTGAGGTTTCCAGGCCTGGCACAGGTCCGGTGTGCTCACGCTCTCTGGCTGACGCACAGCCTCCCCAGCCCTGCTCCAGCCCCTGTACCCCCATCCTGGCCTGGCCCCTTGGTCCCTGACTGATGACTACAGTCACTAATTACCTTAGTCATCTTTCCATCCATGCTTGTTGAGCTAATGGGGAAGGCAAACAGAAATCTCAGCACATATGGAAAATTTTTGCTGACATGGCTAGAGGCCGTGCCCAGATTTGGGGGGATTAGACCTTCCACTTTGAGACTATGGAGATGGACCCCCAGTGTCTCCATGGTTTCATGGGGAGGTAGTAGGCAGCTTCCCTGGTCACTGCCCTGTCTCCCGGTTGCAGGTTCATCTTATCAAACATGGAGCAAGGTGGGCTCAGAGTGGGGGCCTGGGGGTCAGTTATCCAGGCTTGGGGCTGTTTCCAGGTGGGACTCTCAGCTCTGGGCCCCCCAGGATGCCCAGCTGGCCCAGTCAGCTGAATTGGGAGGGCGGGGCCTTGGCTGCAGGCTCTTTCACACCTGAGGCCTGTTAATAATTACCCCGGGGGAGGGTAAGGCCTCAGAAGACGTCGCTAATGAGCCTGCTAAGTGACAGCTGGACCCTTCCTCCTCACCTGCTCTGGAAAACAAGATCTGGCCAATGAATTATTTGACCCTCCTTGGGCTGGGAGCTCCCTGAGGACAAGGGCTATGTCTCCCCCTCAGATGCCCCCTCCTCCCCCAGTCCTTGGAGACTTCTCCATTGTCAGTACCAGACTTCTGTTCCTGTTGTTGATGTCGGAATTTCTGCCTTGAGCGGGTGCCTCCTTGCCCTTGGGGGAGGCTGCTCCGCCTAGTACTGGTTAGAAGGAGAGCTGTCCAAAAGAATAGATGGTGGTAGTGTTCTAGATCTGCACTGCTGAGTACAGTAGCCACTAGCCATATATGGGCTGCTGAGCACTTAAATCGTGCCTCCGAATGACTGCCTTTGTAAAATCTAATTTTAATTAATTTAAAATTAAATAGCACATGTGACTAGTGGCTACCATACTTCACAGCACAGTTCTGTAAAGTGTCAGAGGGGGGACTTGAATGGGTGGCATGCAAATTTATGCCACACAACCCTCTGAACTGCCATGCTGTTGGCGAGTGAGAGCCCCTTTCGTTGCCCTGGCAGGCCTGAAGGAGTCCAAGGTCATTTTCTTCGGAGGAGGCTCCGAGGAGGCTGGGGGCTTTCTTCCCCCACTCTAAACCCCCCAGGCCGCTGAGGGACCCAGAGGAGCAGGGAGCTGGCCAGAAGGCACCTGTTCTTAACAAGGGTCCCCAAGAGCTGGGCAGCCCTCCCTCCATAGGGCACGGGGCTGTCGCCGCCTGAATGAGGGAGATTTATGGAAAATCCCCTCACACAACAGGCGGATTTTCCAAGCCTCATTGGCTGCTCTGGTTTGAGCCTTCATTAAGGAGAACGGGGGACAATGGAAGAGGTGGGGGTGAGGCCCTGGGTGCATTCAATTCTCTATCATTCGGCACTGGAAACTCCATCAATGCCTGCCCCCCCTTCCTTGCTCGAAGAGAGGTCACACACTCTCTCTTTTTAATAGTAATAATAAAAGGACCATATCCAGTAAAGTCAGACTCATCTTTCTTGCATTTTAAATATTTCCAGAGGAGACATCCTGTTGTTTTGCTTTACAATTCCCCAAGCCTTGTAACGATACAGTCTGGAATGCTCCCTTAGAGCTAACCTAATTGTCTACTGTTTTTGATTGGACTTAGTAGGATTTCTCTTCCCCTTTAAAGTTATGGTGACATTTCAAAGTGTCAAGGGCAAGTGTGTAATTTCCCAGTAAAAAATCGCAGTTGGAAGAAGTTACTATCTACTGGAGCTGAGGGACCTTGGAGATTTGCGGGCCTACCCCTTCACTGTGCATTTAGAGAGGCCACGATCCCCCCAAATGGGTAGCGACAGGGTTTGAGCACAAATACGTGCTCTAAGCTGGTGCCTGCCCAAGTACTGACTGCTTCTGATGGGGGTACATCTACAATAAATACTCAGGGATCTTTCCTGAGGAGAGAGCAATTCTTAAGCCAAAGGAATGGGTTTCTAATAGTGAAATATTAGGCCTTATTCCACAGATTTTTTTTTTTTTTTTTTTTTTTTTTTTTTTTTGGTCCCAAAGCCCCTTCTGGAAAGTATTTAGTGTGATAGAGATCAGTGGAGGTATCTTAGAGGAGGTAAGACTTTAACATGAGCCTTTTGGGGTGGTAAGATTGCATGGAAGAAGAGAGGGATGAGGCATTCCCAAGGGCAGGACTAGCTGGGGCAAAGGCTCAGGAGGACCACCAGCAGGATCCTGGGAGGGAGCCCTTCCCCTGTGGTGGGGACAGGAGACGAGGTGTCATTCACCGAACAGAGAATGGATGGGCACAGCCCGTTCCCTGAGATGGTGAAGTGTCCGAATCCTGGGGGTGACTTGCCTTGTTGGAGGAACTGGCTGGAGCAGGAGGTGTTTATGGTTTTCCCTCTCCTGGGGGCAGCCAGAGCTAGCCAAGTTTACAATTGCTCAGAACTCTATAAACATACTTGGTGAATGTGTGCATATGTGAGTGCATGTGTAGACAAGTGTCCCCACTGCCATCGGACCTTCACTTCCATGGCTGTGCAGGCCTAACCTCCTTACTGGGTGCTTCAGCTGGGTGCTATCTGCTCTCTTGGGCCTGGTGACACTTTCTGAAGGGGGTCAGTGAGCATGGATATCAAGGGACTCTGTGGGCCTTGTAGGTTTCCTGGGGGGACAAGGCCTTGTGGGGGGATCCTGGGAGGAGGAGGGCGTTCCAACCTGGGGACAGCAGGAGCAAGGAGATATTTGAGTATGATGGTGTGTGTGCATGCACACGTGTGTGTGTTTGATGAGCCTTGGGTACATGGAGGAGAAAAGGTGGGAGATGGGAGGATTGTTTGCAGGTTTTTGAGCTTTGGGGAAGCCTTTACACCTGACCTGATGGCTAACAGAATCATATTCCAGATCCTTTTAAGAAACCATGCAGGGATCCCTGGGTGGCGCAGCGGTTTGGCGCCTGCCTTTGGCCCAGGGCGCGATCCTCAAGACCCAGGATCGAATCCCACGTCAGGCTCCCGGTGCATGGAGCCTGCTTCTCCCTCTGCCTGTGTCTCTGCCCCTCTCTCTCTCTCTCTCTGTGACTATAATAAGTAAATTAAAAAAAAAAATCATGCACACAAAAATGGCTCCTGTCTGGTACATAGGACTCCATGTGTTGATTTTATTATCATTAGTGATTATACTATGATGCAGAGCTAGGTCCTGCTGTTGTGTTGGGGTTCCCCGGGCACTCCATGTTCTGACCAGCACTGAACATGAGTGGTACAGTGGCCAGTGTCAGGACAGCCTGTGGTCTCAATTAGGGGTCGGTGGTGGCCAGGGTTAGGGATCAAGCTGTGTCCAGGATGGAGTGAGCCTGTGGTTGAGATAAAGGGTCAGTGGTGGTTATGACTGGCTGTGGGTCAGTGGCCAGGGTGAGGGGTCAGATACTGACTGGGAACTGTTTTCTTTGTGTTAAGCTAACAGCTCTGGAAGACGCTGACCTTGTGTCAGAGGCATTATCCTCGGAGCCCAGTGCCTCTGTTTAGAGAACTCCGGAGGAGCCCAGAATGTGTGAGAGAGCCCTAAAGACTTGGGTTTTAGGCCTCCTTCTGCTAACTTAGGAGCCGAGCCCTGGGGTGGGGGTGGGGGGCAAGTGGCCTCACTTCTCTGAGCTTCTTTCCCCCTCTATAGAACACTATCTGCCTGCCGAGAGGGTAAGGTCTGTTACTGAGCATCCTCTTATAAAATATAAGCTCAGTCATCATTAATTATGCCACAGCCCACACTCTTCACCCCCATGGGCCTATGGGTAAATCCACAGTGGTCAAGCGGTTGGCTGGGGGTGAGGTGGTTAAAGCAGTACTCCCCAAGCTTGGCTACTCCTTGGACATCTTTAAAATCGTTCTGAGGACAGCCCTTATTCCAGCCCTCCCATGTTTTGAATTCACTGGAGTGGGAGTCTTAAAATCTCCCCAGGTGATTCTAATGGGCAACCAAGTTTGGAAACCACTGGGTAAAAGCCCATGCTAATTAATGAGCTAAAGAGAATGAGTCTTTAAGCAGCCACCTGAGGTGTGGGTAGAACCCACCAGCTGGCCTCAGGCCCCTTCCCAGTGGGGGTCTGACAGAGGGAGGTGGAGTGAGAGCCGCAAGAGACGCCAGGAAGAGCTTTCTTTCTCTCTTAACCTTCTCCACTCTTCTGTTTCTCCATCTGAGAAATGGAGTTAAGATTATATTAACCTTGTTGGGGAGCTGCAGTGGAATAAAGCACATTGTAAGTTGTTACAATAGGCACCAGTCAACCAAGAGATGTCAATTGAGTTTTGGGGGTGTGCGTGGAGAAAAGCAGGGTCCCTCTAACCTCCCTTCAGATCACTCCTCACCAGAAATTCATGGCCAGTATATTGATAGTCTGAAGCCAGGGCAATGGACGACACAGCCCTGGTGAATCCAGAATCTCTTGGCCCTGAGTAGGATCTTTGGGGGGCATGTATCCCCTGTTTCAAGTATTGTTCCTCCTAAATAGACTCTCCTTAGTTTTATTTTTGGTTTCAGGAAATACCATCCCCATAATAACCTGTAGGGTGGGTGAGAGATGAGGAGACAGCCTTCTGCCCCTTCTGGCTCTCTGCAAGTGTGGGATGGGATGTCATGGAACTCCTGGAAGCTTCAGCTCAGGCCTCTTGGAGGCCGCTCCTGGCCAGGTGTCCAGCATTTAGGGCCTCAGGAGAAAGTAGAATTTTCTCCTATGGGCTGTGTGCCTTTAAGACTCTGAGAGGAGTTGGATGGGGGCACCTGACTGGGGAAATTCCAACCAGTGGGTCTTTGAAATGGAAGTGACATCTAGTGGTTCGAAAAAGAACTGCCAAGCTGGCCCCCCAGGCCCAGGCTGGCCCTTGGGGTTCCTTCGCTGGCCACCAGGCCCCTCTTCTCCTGGGCCACACCCTGCTGGAGGGGTTTGCAGCCCCAACAATGGGCTCTCAATGGCAAGATGACTCTCCTGGCCCAATGCCAGCCTGGAACCCCTATCCAGACCCAGGTACCTATACTCAGGCCCAGGGCAGCTGGAGGGGCCCAGGAAGTGTGTCCCCTCCCCAGTGTGTCAGGGCTACTGTGTAGAGTCCCAGGTGAGCCAGACTCCTTAGGCCTCCTGTTCCTTGATTCTGAGGATCCCTGTCTTGCGTCCAGCCACACAGAAGTCTTATGCAGCCATAGTGCTGAATCATCGGAAACCTGCGGCCTGGCCGCTGTTATGCAACAGCCCTGCCACTGGCCTGCTAGTGTCAGCTCCAGACCTTTCAGGCAAGCGAAGGGCCCCAGGCGGTACATGGAGGTGTGTGAAATGGGGCCTGCACAGAGCCTTGGCTTTGGGACCAAAAGGGTTGGACGGAGGAGGGGGACAGTGTCCAGTCTATGGCTCTCCAAGGTTTCTGACTTGAAGAACCCTAGTCTGAGGGGGAGACACAGTCCTGCCCTCAGGGAGCCCCAGTCTGAGGGAGGTGACACAGCCCTGTCCTCAAGAATCCCAGTCTGAGGGGAGACACAGCCCTGCCTTCAAGAATCCCAGTCTGAGGGGAAGATACAGACATGCCCTCAGGGAGCCCCAGTCTGAACTGGAGACACAGCCGTGGCTTCACAAAAATCCCAGGTGAGGGTGAGGGCAGGAAAGAATGACGCACACATGAAACAGGCTGATGACCCTTGAAAAGCTCTGGAAAAATCAGGGCAGATGATTATAGGGTAGCAGAGCCCCAGTGACTAGGCTGGGAAGGAGGCAAGTGACAGCCTCTGGGATTAAGTAGCAAGTGCTCAGGGGAAGCAATGCCTTTAAAGGTGGCAAGAAACTCACCTCTGCCCTCCCTGTATTTAGACCTGGGTTTCCCCCCTGGTATCTGACTCACAGAGTAAAGGACCCAGTCCACCTCAGGCGCTGAACTCAGTAGCACCAGAGCCTGAGCAGGTGATAAAAGGGGCATTGCCTGGACACCTGGCATACCTTCATTTCGTCCCCACCTGCTGCAGTCCTTCCCTGCCTCTGCCCTGTCCTGCCCAATCCCCAGAGTAAGGCACAGCTGCTTCTGGCCTCAGCTCCGCAGTTCTGGAAGCTTCCTTATGCCCCTTCTCTATAATCCTAGGCTCAGCCACATTCTTCTGGATGAGGAAGCATCTGTTCCAGAGAATGAGTGTTTCAAGGTTGACTTCCTGAAAATGCTGTGCAGTTGGCTTCCTTTTAAGAGATTGGACACCTAGCATCTTATACTCTCTAGAATTTCTGAGGTAGGAAATGTGTGTCTAACTTGGTCTTGTTGTTGATTTTTATTTCAAAGAAGTACGGTAAAGGGACACCTGGGTGGCTCAGCCATTGAGCATCTGCCTTTGGCTCAGGGCATGATCCTGGAGTCCCAGGATGAGTCCCACATTGGGCTCCTTATAGGGAGCCTGCTTCTCCTTCTGCCTGTGTCTCTGCCTCCCTCTCTCTGTTTCTGTCATGAATAAATAAATAAATCTTAAAAAAAAAAAAGAGGTATGGTATGGACATGGCAAGACAGAAAATTCAAGTACAGTAATAATTGGTGAATCTAGGTGAAGACTATGGGCAGTTCTTTTCGACTTTTCTATAAATTTGAGGTTACTTCAAAATAAAATAAAAAGCTAAAACCAAATTCAAAACAGAAATGTGAATCTCTCTTCCATCCTTTTCTCCAGTCACTACTTAGTTCCCTTTCTTGGAGGCCCCTGAGTTAACCAGTTTTCCTGTACATCTTTCTAAAGATAGTCCAAACTACATTTATAAACTCTTTTTTTCTCCCATATAAATGGTGGCATTCCCCCACACTGCCCTGCATTTTGGCTCCCACTTAACATATTTGGAAACCACGTGATGGAAGTACACATAGAGCTGTCTTGTCTTTTTTTATGGCTCCAGGGTATTCCACTGAACTGGTGATTCAAATTTTCATTGGGAAGATACTGTATCATGAAGAGAGAAAGAGCATAGACTTTGGAGTTTAGATCCCTACCACAAACCAGTTGTTTAATGTCGAGCCAGTGAGTTAATCTCTTAGTGACTCAGTTTCCTTACTTGAAGACGGGTTATTAACGGCGTCTGGCTCAAAGCATTTTGTGAAGATTCAATGAGATAATACTTGTAAAGGGTATAGGTCACTGCCTGGCATGCAGTAAGCACTCAATAAACACTAGCCACCGCTCCCAAGATAATTTGGCCAGACCCCTGCTTTGAGAGAGCCGGGCTGGTTCCAGGCTTTTATTATTATAAACAATGCCACACACAAATATCCTTGTCTGCACATCACTTGGTACTTGTCGGAATGTATCTGTAGGGAAGATGCCAGGGACTGGAGTTGCTGGGTCAGAGGCCATGTGCATTTTTAATCTGGAAAGACGCTGCCAGTTTGTCCCTTCTAGGGGGTTCTCACCTCATAGCCACAATGCTGTGTTTGAGCCTGTTTCCCCATAGCCTTGCCAACACAATTGTGTTTCGCTGGAACACAGCATTTCTCAAATTTACTGGGGCACAGCAAACTTATGGAGCTTCTTGGGGGATTGCTTGGCCTTCGACCCCCCTCCCCACATACCCACCCAAGTCTATGAGGCGATTTGCTGGGTGAAGCCCGCCCACGATGGGGCTAGAATGGTCTCCAGCTTGCAGAAACCTCAAGCTGGCTCTGGCAAGACCCAGGCACGTGCACACATTCTATACATTTTTATTAAACGTATGGTGCTCACCACGTGTTTATACGTTGTTGGTGGCTGGTTTTTCTGGGCCTGTTAGCACAGCATAACTGTTGGTTAAATCTGATAATACTCAAGATTGTGCTTGTTGTCACCATTTCATGTCTGAGCCAGGGATTTGCGATTTCTAATTACATTTTTAACATTTTATCATACATATGAAGGCACACAGACAATGCCAGTATACAATTAGCTGTCATAATGGGGAGGCCTGATTATTCGACCTGGAGTTAGACTTCCTGCTGTGGATCACCTATAAACCGAGCTCTCGGGATGCCTGGGTGGCTCGCTCGGCGGTGGTTAAGCATCTGCCTTCAGCTTAGTGCATGATCCCCGGGACCGGGGCTCGAGTCCTGCATCAGGTTCCCTGCTAGGAGCCTGCTTCTCCCTCTGTCTCTGCCTCTCTCTGCGTGTCTCTCATGAATAAATTTTAAAATGAAGAAAATAAAAAATAAACTTAGCTCTCTTCCTTCTCTTCATGGAAAATTGGAGTCAATTATAAAAAAAATAAATAAAAGATAAAAAAGCAGACCCTGCATTGAGTAACCTATCATCTGAACACTGAAACCTCACCAACACTAAATATATTAGAAGGGTGAATATTCCTTTACAAAAGAGTCTCTGCTGAATTCATTTTAGTAGATTTTTATTGAAGCCCTTTTAGAGGATTAATACAGGCAGAGGATTGTTTGAGGATGGGGGCTTAGGGTGGGAGAGCAGGCCTGCTGTATCTCTTACTGACTTGAAACTGTTCTCACCCACAGCCTCCACGTACTCCCATCTCGCAGGCCCCGGGCTGGAGCGCTCCCTTATGATTCACTCTGATTTAGGCTGGCGTGCCAAACTTTCTAGGACTTTTGTGGGCTCCCTGGCCTACTCTGGCATCAAAGCCTCCGACGCCTCTTTCCCCTCCGATGACCTTACAGATCTGACAAATGCCAAGGACTTTGTCTACGCTAGATCTGGTGTGGAGTCCATCCCAGCTGCTCAGAGTGGTGGAAACAAATTGGCTGCATCTCTAGAAGCCCCTAGGGGATCAGGTTTGAGGTGAGGTTGCCCTTGAATGAAGGTCAAATAGGTTTCCTTTTTTTCCACTTGCTTAACGCACTTTATTTTTATCTAATTGCAACACACACAAAGAAAGGTGCACAAATCATAAGTTCATAGCTTGAGGATGTTGTAATGTGCATCTCATGAGTTTTACATGCAATTAATCATCCAGATCAAGAAAGAGCGCCCTGCCAGCTTCCCACAACTCTTGCTCAATCTCCCTCCCCAGTTGTCACCCCCATCAAAAGCAGGCACTCTTCTGTTTTCTATTCCTGACAATTCGCATGGCATGACTTTGGCACATTACATACATGGAATCACATCATGTAAATGGAATCGCATGTACTCGATTGTGTCTGATGCCCCTTGCTCGGCATTGTGAAAGTCACATGTGAATTCACCGCGTTGTGTGTAGCAGTTCCTTTACTCTCATTGCTCTGTAGTATCCCATAGTGTGAATATACAATGTTTAATCCATTCCACTGACAGTCATTGGGCCGTTCCCAGTTCAGGGCTACTGTGAATAATGCTGCTGTAAACATTCTTATCTATGCCTTGTAGTATACAAGTGTCTAGGCTTTTTAGGTACGGAGGGCAGGAATCACTGTGCCAGAGGGTAGACAGGGCCATTTTCGCAAGTGCTTTTCCAGTGGTGGAGCATCAGAGCTCTGAACAGCTCCTCCTCGTCCCCACCCACACCACTGTCAGTGGTTTCCATTTACTGTTCTGGTGGTCAAAATGACCTTTCCAAACCACAGATCTTTTGATCACCTTCCCGCTTTGCCCCCAACATTTTATTGTGAAAACTTCCTAACATACAGAGAAAGCTGAAGCAATTGTGCGGTGAGGACCCATATCAACACGATCGCAAGATCTAATCACGTAATCGACATTCAGGATGATCATTTTTTCCCCCACGTGTCTAATCATCTATCCATCCGTCAACTCTCTTCTTTTTTTGTCATGCTTCTTCAGGAAGGCAAAATTCACACAGCGTCACATTTATGCATTTCAAGTTCAGGTGGTTTAAGTAGGGGCACTAGCTCCTTCCTCTTGCTGAGTAGTAGTTTATTGTGTGGATATACCACAATTTGTTTATCCATTCTCCTGTTAATTGTCCCCATTTGGGTTTTTTTAAATAAAGATTTTATTTATTTATTCATGAAAGACACAGAGAAAAGAGGCAGAGACACAGGCAGAGGGAGGGAGCCTGCTATGGGACTTGATCCCAGGACCCCAGGACCACGACCTGAGCCAAAGGCTGAGCCACCCAAGGGTCCAGTCCCCATAGTGTTTTAATAACAGGATCACAATTTGTCCTTGCCCATTTATGGAGTGGTCTATTTATGGGAAGAGGAAAAGGTGGAGAGAGTCAGAGACAAAGAGAGTTAGAGACAGAGAAGGCAATATTCCTGTTGCCTCCACAGGTCCCATCCAAATCAGCACTGGGCCTCCTCTCTACTCAGAAAATTTCCGACTGCCTTGTGCTCAGCTATCTCTCTGAACTCTGCATATCTGGCCGGCCGCCCTCTGCTAGTGTTCACAGTTCACTGCCCCGGATTGGTATCTCTTTCATGGCTGACTGTCTTGTTAAGTCTTACAAAGTTCACAAAGAGCTCAGCACATCCTGGCATATGATTTAGGACTGGGGAAACAGTGGCCCTCGGTGCCAGGTGGGCTTTGAGGGAAATCATGGCTTTTGTGTCCTTTTGTTGTAGTTCCAGGCCTGGTGCAGCATCAGGCACACAGGGAGGGAGAAGAGTGGACAGGGTGGCGGTATGGGGGGACCGTCTACAGTCAAAGCCTAGGGAGGTCCCTATTAGGAATGACCCTGGGGCCCGGGCTGAGGGTTGCCAGATTCTGATGCCAAACCACAGCTGGGAATGCCAGGATCACTAACAAGTTCTTAGTGAGGAGGCTCCTGCCAACAGAGGCTAAGGACACTGTGAGAGGTGGACGGGACCCCCCAACTGGTGAGAGGCCAGAGCAGCAGCCAGGCACAGTGCTTCCCTCTCATCACCCTCTTAGCCCGTAATTCCCACGGTTCCTAACTTCTCTCCAGACTCTCGGCTGCTCTCTTTGCATGCTTCTGGGAGTGCTGAGGGTGTGGGCTCCCAGGCCTGGGCCAGTGATTCCTCCCACCTCCCTCCTTGTCCCCGGATCTGAATGTGCCTTAGTAGCTCCACTGTTGTGCTGGAGGTCCTCGAATGCAGTGGTTCTCATCATTGAGCGATGCCTGCTCAAGTGCAGAAATGAATTCCCCATTCAGCATAGGAGGGTCAGGCCTGAGAATTTTTTGCATGTCTAGCAAGTTCCCAGGTGATGCTCATATTGCTGGGCCAGCGACCAGTCTTTGAAAATTACTTCTATAGCACCCAAGTCGCTCAGTAGGTCAAGCATCCAACTCTGGATTTCAGCTCATCTCTCAGGGTCATGAGATCAAGCCCTGTGTCAGGCTCCACACTCAGCTCGGAGGATTCTTTCTCTGCCTCTCCTTTTTGCCTCTCCTCTGCTTGTGAGCTCTCTCTCTCTCTCATAAATAAATCTTTTAAAGATTTTTTAAAAATTTGTGTATTCATGAGAGACACTTAGAGGCAGAGACATAGGCAGAGGGAGAAGCAGGCTCCTCACGGGGAGCCTGGTGCAGGACTTGACCCCAGGACCCCAGGATTACCACCTGAGCCAAAGGCAGATGCTTAACCACTGAGCCACCCAGGTGCCCCTAAATCTTAAAAAGAAAAAAAGAAAAAGAAAATTTCTGCTCTAAAGCTTTGATCTCTCCTCCAGGGTCTCAGCTTAAACCCTCCTCCTGCCTGATGAGAGCTGGGGGAGGGCAGGGAGAGGTATTTGTTTCCTTCTCTGCACAAGTCCCAAGAAACATTCGGATTTTGGTGAACATGGTAGTGACGGTCGGAAACTCACACTGGACTTGCCTCTGGACAAAAGGCACGGCAAGACTTCCACAGGAAGGGGGCAGATACAATGTCTTGTGGCCAGCGTATCGTAAGGACAAAAACCGATCAAAGCTGGAGTGCTTGAGTATAAAAATTAGTAAGTGGTTTCATAAAAGAGATCATGAGAACTCACCATCCTATTTTAACTGCAGTGTCAGTGATAAACTTAGTTTTGATTTTGGAAGTAACCCCTGTGAGAAAGAACTCAAAATTACATGGGTCAGACAAGATAGTAAGTGCAGCTTTTCTGGCAGTGTGCTAGAATGATTGTCTAGTTCAATCTTGCGGTCAGGCCAGGCCTAAAAAAAGGTTCTTTAACACACTCAACCTCCAAGCCAGTCCTATGAGGCAGATCTTCTCATTCCCATTTTACAGATGAGGAAACTGAGGCATAACAGCTAAATGGCAGATTCAAAATTCCAACACTGAGCCTTTTTTTCTTTTACTCCACCTCAGACTTTAAACCCCAAAGTGAGGTGGTGTAGCTCCCCTTCTTAAAATTTTATTTTATT
The DNA here is from genome assembly GCF_048418805.1 of Vulpes vulpes. NCBI lineage: Eukaryota > Metazoa > Chordata > Mammalia > Carnivora > Canidae > Vulpes > Vulpes vulpes. Next base: position 141,131,352 of record NC_132780.1, read on the forward strand.
TTATTTATTTATTTTTTTTTTAAATTTTTTTTATTTATTTATGATAGTCACAGAGAGATAGAGAGAGGCAGAGACACAGGCAGAGGGAGAAGCAGGCTCCATGCACCGGGAGCCTGACGTGGGATTCGATCCCAGGTCTCCAGGATTGCGCCCTGGGCCAAAGGCAGGCGCCAAACCGCTGCGCCACCCAGGGATCCCCCTTCTTAAAATTTTAAATACTGGATGTTTAGTGAGATTTTCCCCAATACTTTCTAGCCAAATGGTAGACACATCAGTTGAATCCAGGGCTAAGGCAAGCTCTTCTGTTACCCAGGGTGTGAACTCCATCAACCCCAACAGGCTCAACAAGAAGAAATCTAGCATATCTGCTGTCAGAAATGACAGATTTGGGAAGAGATTCCTCTATAGGCTTATGTGAGCTTAAGACAGGTAAGATTGATCAGGGAAGATGATCCACTGTGATCACTTTTAATTGTTCTTCAGCACCTGGAATATGTGTGCTTAACCAACCAGGCGCACTGCTTAGTGCTTGCTCAGGGGGATTAAGGATGGTGCTGTGTCAGCTGGGCCCCCTCAGCTCACCCTGGGACAGAGGGGTATTAAGTAAGGGAAGTGTCTACCTCCTCTGAGTGTGTGCACATGGTCATATGCATAAGCTCTGCTCGAACAGACGCCAACTGAGTAGCATCCAGGATGCTGCTGCCTCCTGGAATTATTGTGGGGTCCCAGATTTGTGTTAGGAATTTCATTCCAGCCAAAGTTTATCGCTCAGTAAAGAATTCAGACAGGGAGTGAGACCAGTTATGGATTAGATAGTGAGCTTTGGGTTGGGGCGGCTGGTGGCAGGGGTGAGGATGAGGGTGGGGGAGGAGTGGGGATGGTGGAGTTTCAATGGTTGGACATAACAGAGGATGGTAACAGCGGTGGTGGGGGGTGGCAGTAGGAGATGGGGTGTTTGAGGAAGGGTGGTTATTGGGATGAAAGGCTGAATGGCTCAGGGAACCAGCTGGAAGATCCAAAGCCAGGGATGGAAATTTGATCATGGCTTGAGGTGGCTGGGGAGAGGGGAGGGTCGCCTGGAGGAGGCATTGCTTTCGGATTACCCACTCTCTCTCCAGAGGTGCCTGCCCGGGGTATTTACCAAACCTGCTCCAACCGTGCAGCTGGGAGGTCCTTCCTGGCTGAGATTTAGCAAACCTGTTTCCCCAGGAGGCCTCTTTTCCCACCACAAACAGATGGGTGCTGATGTCAGCAGGAGGTAAACCTATAAGTCAGCACTAGTGGGGGTTGTGCTCAGGGGCCAATGGAAGAAAGGGCCCTACCTGGCATGGTCTCCTCCGACCCCACCCCCCCATCCCAAAGGGAAGGCAAGGCAAGAGGCCATCTCAGGAGGCTCTGGCCAGCTTCATGGAGTAGGTGTGCAACCTTGGGCGACCTGAGGCTCGCGCCTGGAGTCAGAGAGAACCCCAGACATGGAAATCAGCAGGACCATCCGGTTCATTCCCTTGCAAAGAAGAGAGGTTTTATGACTCCCATTTCCCAGATGAGGACACTGAGGCCTCGGGAGGGGAAGAGTTGTGCCTAGGGTCCCCTAGACAGGCAGCGGCGGAACCAGGCTCAGCACCTCAGTCCTCAGACTCCCGGCTCTGAGCTGTGTTTGCAACAGCACCTCCAATTGCATATGGGTGTGGGAGTGAGGAGCAGTGGGCCCTTGGGGCAGGAGTTGGACAGAACCGGGCTGACTCCTGGGCCTGCCATTCACTTGAAGGGGAGTGTCCTTGGGCACCTCTGTTTTCTCCTCTGTGAAATAGGAGTGCCCAAATACCGCTGCGAGGGTGAGGGCAGGATTCAGCAAGATAGGCAGAAGTAAAGCTCCTTATGAGCGTTAGTTTTCTTTCCTCCACAAATCATTAGTCCTGGGTGGGAGTTTTCTGTGCACTTAGCGTGTGTTTGTGTGTACTGCTGTGCATGAGAGAGCATGTATAAGACTCTGGATGAGAGTGTGTGTGTGTGTGTGTGTGTGTGTGTGTGTGTGTGTGTGAGAGAGAGAGAGAGAGAGAGAGAGAGAAAGAGAGAGAGAGAGGAGATTGAGATTCACAAATCCTGGCCAGGTAGCCCCAGCGAGGGGAAGTCACAATGTTTACTGATCTTGGGAGGCATTAGAGGTTTGAGCCCCTAGGATTCGCCTGGCATGGTGGCAGGGGGGTGCCTGGAGAGGGCGGTGCTGCAGGACCCCCCAGGCTGTGACAAAGCCTGAAAGCTGCTGCCTTAGGAGCTGATGGGGCAGGGCAAGGCTGTTTCCAGGTTGGGCTGCTCATCTTCAGGGCTTAGGTGAGCTTGTCCTCCACCCTTGATCCTCAGAAGTCAGGACTTGAGAGTTGGTCCTAAAGGGGTCCCTGCGGGCATTTGTACAGCAGTCCAGTGGGGATGTCTAACTAGGGGTTGGAAAGTGGGCTTGAGGGCACCAGGACAGGGGAAAGGAGGTAAGGCCAGTCCCCAGGCCTCTAGCAAATTCCACCTTCCTTGCAGCCCAAAGTGACCCTGCTTCCCCTTGCTCTGGGAAGAAGCCTAAATGGTAGGAGTCTAGTTATTTGTGCTGATTATCAACATTTGCATCACATGCCACTTGGGAGCTTGGTGACCTAGGATGCAAATCCACTCCCCAACATGCAGATTTTGTGACATCAACAGAAACACTGGTCCCCGGGGAATTGCTAGGGCACAGAAGGGTCTCCCTCAGAACTGCTTCTAAACTGCCTATAATTTCCCCATTGCATTTGCAGAGGTGTAATGTGTTGGAGTCCGTGAAGGTCAAAGCTGAAGTCAGACCTTGATGGCCTTCTAGTCCAACTGTCTTACTTTACAGACTAGGATACTGAGGTCCAGACAGGAAGCATAACTTGCTTAAGTTTATATAATCAGGAGTGCAGTGTGGGGTCAGAACCTGGTCCAGCATCTTCCATATTCATTCTTGGACTAAATATGCACAAAAGCACTGATTTGGTGAACATCCTTCACGCACACGCAGCCTACCCTTCCACAGCACCTCTGGCTTTATTTTGCACCACAGCAGTACTTGACATTACACAGTTTGTTGCTTATTTTCTGCCCCTTCCCCCCACTAGAATGAAGCCCCATGGGGGCAAGATTCCCCCCCCCCATTTTATTCATTGCCTTGTTATAAACACCTAGAACACACAGTTGCACAACAAGGAATTATGGCCTTCATTTGTTCATTCATTGGCCACCTCTCTCCATTCTGGAGACTGATAACACAGAAAGGAGTTTGAGCTGGTCCCTGTTCCACAGAGGTCCCTCCTGCCAGACCCCAGCTGCCTGAAGGTGGGAAGCATCAGCTTGCCTAGGAACTCTGGAAGGTCAGAGTTGGTGCTGTGGAGATCCTGGGCCCTGACTGTTCGAGGCAGGGGGTTTAGGAGGAAGGACACAGATGTTTATTGACGCTTGTATGGCCTGGAGAGTGGGGACTGGGGCAGAGAGAAAGAAGTCCAGGTTCCAGCCCCTGCAGTGCATATGGTCAGATAGGGAGACATTACTCAAGTCTAGAGAAGAGCTTTGGGTGGAGGCTCAGTTTTCTCATCTGTAAAATGATGCTGAAGACACGACTCTGGGGGTGCAGGGAGGTGAACCTTATATGAGATGATCTGTCTGAATGTCCTTTGCCCACACACATGATCTGAACCCCCCGCCCCCCCAACACATGATGGCCTGTCCTCCTAACCACTTCTCCATTTTCCCTGGGTGAAGTCTCCAGGGAGTGGGGCTCTAGGTCTCTGCCCCGAGAAGTGAGCCAGGCTCTACTCTCTCTGCTCCCCAAGCCCTCTGTGGTTGATGGCCCAAGAGGTCACCCAGTTTCCTCTGTCCCATTTGACCAGAACCCTCTGGGCTCTGGGGGTGCTGCAGATTTCCTGGCCAGGACCCAGGCCCCCGCCTCACTGGGGGCTGTGAACAAGAGAACAACAGACCAGATTTTGCAAGCCTGAAATAGTTTATGGCCAGGCTGAGGCAGGGAGGAAGGAGGGCATGGCCCCAGGAATGCGGGAGGAATGCCTGGGAGGCTTGTGCCTGCCCCCCACCCGTCCTCAACTCCCCAGGGGAAAGTGAGCACAAGCTTCCGGCCACTGGGCAGCAGAGAGGGAAATGGTCTGAGCCCTGACATTCCTGGGCCAGGGCTCCCAGGCCAGTGTGCAGTGAGTGGGTGTATGTGTGAGGAGTGAGATAGTCTTCCTCTCTGGGGATCACCCCCAAGGAGGCCACTGGGATAGACCAGTCTATGCCCCTAACTCCCATCAGTCTTCCCGCTGACTTGGCCGGTGGCACTGTTGACACAGAGCTTCACTTTAGGGAGGGAAGAAGATTGTTTTTTGGCTGGAATTAGGACCTCTGTGTCTTCCTTTAGACGGAGAGCCCCCTGAGGTTAGCATCTGTGTGTTCCTTCAGGCTAGGGAGTCCTTAAAGACTGAGGTTCTGATGCCCCCATCAAATGGAAGTCACCTAATGGGAGGGCTGTGCCACCCCTCACCCAAATGCCTCTCATAGCCAGCATGTGTGGCTTTCAAAGCTGGTCCCACAAGCTGCAGTCTCCATCCTCATTCCTCCAGGCTCAAGACTTGACTGCCTTCAAACCTGCTGCAGAATGGGGAGTTTTTAGGGGCTGGCTGAGTCTTATGGACCGAACACCAGCCTATCCACAGCCTTCACCTCCATACCTGTTTACAGGACACCTGAAGCTCTTAGCTGTGTGAGGGGGGCAGAAGCCAGATCTCCATTACCCATCTGTATAGTCTACTTGGCCCTACTGGTACCATACTCTGGGCTCGCTTCCTCTGCTTGTGGTCTGGGGTCCATCCTGCGGAGGGCTTGGGAGCAGACAGGCCACAGCGTGTAGCAGTCTGTCCACTAATAATACCCGCACATTCCCGGGACCTGTATCGGGGCCAGTCATCTTCCCTTTCATGTTTGACCCTGTTCCAGTGAGCCAGTGGATGGGGTGGGGGCCGGGTCTGGCCCGAGGTCAGGGGCAGACAGGCAGGAATAGTGGGAGGTGGAGAATCCGTGTCTGGCTTATTCTCAAGGTTCTAGCGCCCTCAAGTCCCACGAAGGCTTTGGTAGGGAAGACACAAGCTGTCAAAGCACTGGCTGGCCAGACCCCATCCTTTTTTATACGATATGGCTCTCTTGCTCTACTGGCAGGACATCCGTTTCCAATTCCCTTCCACACTTCTAGAACAGCCCCAGCAGGTCAGTCTGTGGTCAGGGTTAAGGATAATCTATGCAGAGTTGGACCACTCTGTGGATAGCATTCTGGGGACTGAGATCAGAGTTGAGGATCCGGCTCTAACCAGAGTTGTGAGTCAGCCTGTTTTCTGGATTTAGGGGGCTTAGCCTGGTTAGGTAGGATCAAGGATCAGGCTGTATCAAAAATACAGGATTAGGGATCAGTTTACATCTAGGATTAGGAGTCAGTCTGCACCTAGGACCAGGGATAAGTGTATATCCAGAGGTAGGAAGTTGATCTGTATTTAGAATTAGGACTCAGTCTGCATTCAGGACCCAGGCTCTATACTTAGGATTGAGGAGTCAGTCCAAGGGCACCTGGCTGCTCAGTCAGTAGAACGTGCAACTCTTGATCTCAGGGTCATGAGTTCAAGTCTCACATCAGGCACAGAGCTTACTTAAATAAATATATTAATTTTAAAAAAAGATTAGGAGTGAATCTGTGCATAGGTCAAGGATCAGCCTATACCTAGGAATAGAATAGTCTATACCCAGAATTAGGGGTTAATAGACACCCAGGGGTAAGTGTGTGTGTGTTTTGCACTGAAACTGAACCTATGATTGGCCACAGAAAGTGATACTGGCCCATCTGATCATAGAAGGCAGAGAATGCAGTTTGAGTTCAGTGGAGAGAGAAAGTTTGCCAAATTCCTTAGCCATCCACTCTGGGAACTCATCTATGGGAGTTACTAGGGACAGAGTCGGGAGCCTCACCACTCACGGAGAAAGCTTCAACTTGAAGAATCACCAGCAGCACCAGCCTAAGCCCCTTGGGGATGGAGCACAGTACCCAGGCAAGGAAGGTCCAGTGAATGGCTCAGAGGCAACATTGCCTAATGCCATGGCCGGGAAGAGCATTGAGCAACTCCACAGATGGCACTTCTATTTGCTCTGTACTTCTCGAAACTCATTTACCAACAGCTCACTCTGCAAACATTTCCTGAATACCTACCGTGCTTTAGTCCAGAGGTTTTCAAACTTGAGTGCACAGAAGAATCACCCAGGAAACTTGTGGAAAAGGCCGATTCCCAGGCTCTTCCTTTGGAGCACAAAGGTGCTGGGGGCTGCCCAGGAATCTTCATTTTCAATAAGCCCCTGCTGCAGTGGTTTTAAGACCATACTTGTGGGACCTTGCCTCAAAAGGCTCATCAGGTTAAAAAAAGGATTGTGGAAAACACCAGTAATGCTGCCTGGTGAGTTCAGTGGGTTGATGCCAAGGATTTCCCGGATAAAAGGGTGTACATGACCGTTTTCAAAGAAGCCTCAGGAAAGCCTTGCAAGGAAGTAAGTTTCTCCCTTGTTTCTGACCAACACTAGGTTAAATTATTCCTGTCTTGTTGCAAGAATTGCCTAAAATTTTATAGACGATCCCAAAGCATTTTCTGTTTAGCTATTGCAAAGCGTTTTCCCTCTCAAAGCGTTTTCATGTGCTTGGCAAGGTAGGAGAATTAAACACACAGAAGATTTGTTTTGAGCAGAGAAGTGTAAAGCAAAGCATATTTAATGCAGTAAATGAGGCAAAGTAAAAGAACGCAAATGAAAATGCTGTCCGAGTCCAGCGCTAAGGAAGGGAACTACGTGCCGCAGCTGTTATTATTAATAACTCACCAATTGTTTATAAACAATCTTCCTGAAAAACACTGCTCAAGTAGCACAGACCAACTTTGTCTAAACCGTGGCCCTGTGCTTTGCCCCACTCTCCCCCACAGAGTGCCACCAGCCAAGAACCCTGCCTGCAGTTGGCCTTTGGAAACCACAGGGTATATGTTTTCATTTTCCAAGCATTAAACTAAAATATTGATTACGCTTTTGCAGACAGCACATTTCTCTCCAACCTGTCCCTGGATCAAGAATCCTGGTGCTGAAGTGCTCAGTCATCTTGAGGACCTTGTTGAACACAGGGAGGCTGTACAGTATGACAACCTCCCCTCCCCTTGCGGCTCGCTGCCATGTGGCATGCTTCTGCAAGGTTACATAAACTTTCTTTATTTAAAGTCTCCACTCTTCCCTCGGAGAATGAATGGACTTCCGGGCCTGCCTGTGGGGCAGGAGCTTTAGATATTGTGCTGCTCAGAGGGGGAGAGAGGGCTGGACCGAGTCCCAGGAGCTCCTGGAGACTACACCCGCCCTGTCTGGTCCTGGGAATCCAGACCCTCCTGCAGGGAGGACAGGAGGTGACCTTC